>NC_080593.1:86137269-86737269 GCF_027887145.1 Ammospiza caudacuta
CGGTGTCTGGACTTTTGATTTGTTGACAACCTGTGTACACCATTTACTTCATAACATTACTAATTTAATTAATTAAACTTTCCTTTACTCCTGTATTGTAATCTTAAAATCTCTGGACATTTAGGTGAGATAAATATATGCACCAGTAAGAGGAGGACCATGGAGAGTTACATGGGAAGTCAGATGGAGCTATATTTGTTATAACCTGAGAAATCCAATTGTCTGATGGCTTGTAGCAATTAGAAAATACTACCAGTAAAAATTCCTACAATTACCTTCTGTTTCTCACAGTATTTGCATTCACAAATTTCTAACTAAGCAGCCCTCAAGCATAGCATAATTGCTTGTTGGGAGATATCATAATTCATTCCTTGACTAGAGATTTCCCTTTACCCCTCAACCTGAAGAAGAATAAAAATGTCTCATATTGTTTTGCATGTGTTGCATTAAAAAAAGTTAAATATTTGATTGTCCATACTTTATACTTCAATTACTGGTCTATTTTAAGGATTTTTCACAAACAAATTGAGGCTGAATGCCTGGAGTTCTTCCAGTAGTGACTATACTGTGGGTGAAGTCAGGTGAGTCACTTTTAGACTGTGTAGGAGTTTGGTGCTAGACATGAGTATCACAACATTTTTTTCTCTACTCCCAGATTTATCCTCCACCACTCAAAAACATAACTCACCAGTCTAGAAAAAAATTACCAAAATGATGTTCTTAAGTTCCAATGAGTTGGAAGGTTTTATGAGCCTCCAGGTGGGTTTAATGAATGGTGACACCTGAATATAGACACAAAATAGGATTTTAGCTGCTGGCCAAGAGATGGAGAAAGCTTCAAAATGTAGGGAACTACTCCTGAATCATTAGATATGCCGAGCAGCTTCCCACAATTTCACCCTGAGAGGAGACACATTGAAACATCTTTGGTATTATGTGAAACAGAAAAAAAATACTCAAGAAGTTTGGGCAAGGTATTTGCTACCCTTTAACTATACACCTAATGGAACTAAAAACAAGCATCAGTTTCAAAATTGTGAATATTTCTCTGTGTAGCAAAGAAATATTGTGGTAGTTACTAGTCTACCTTGCTAATCAAATAATATCAGAGAATTATTTTTCCTCTGTTAAAGAGAAAAAAGAATGCATGCTTCTCTTACACATGAGAAGGAATATTTACTTTTGAAAAATCCAGCCTTCTCAGGATTTATTTTTAATTGCAATTTTGAGCAATTGTATAAAATGCACACATTTTAAAAACAAATTTAAATATATTTTCTGAATCATTTCCTCTCACCAGTTTTTCTTTGCTATTAAGAAGATTATTCAAGGTTGAATTCTTTTTTCTTTTAAATCTTCCAGTATGTTGACAGAGGCTATATGTAACTCTGGGAAATAACAGGAGACAAAAGAATATATCCAGTATTTAACTAGGGTCATAGGTGTTTTCTGAGATTCATTAGATTCTTCTTGGTCCTTAGAGTCAGGCCTAAGGATGTGTTCCTATGGTCACTAAACAATACAGAGGAGAAATTAAAGGCCTCAAAAAGAAAGAGCAGGAAATCACTTTATGATTTAAAAGTAATTACCGAAAATAGAGATATGCATTAAATGCCAACTTCTTTTCCAGATTTAGGGACCTCTCAGTGTTTGTGTCCACAAACACTCTTTGGAACTAATTTACTGAACCATTTCAAAACCTACGGGTAAATAAAATGAATATGGAATAAAGCACTATTGGCAGATGATTCTGCTCTCCTCTCCATTTTATGCAGGAACACAGTATGAATGGTCTGCCCAGCCTTTCAGTCCATTTCTTCCACCAATGAATTCTAGTTCATTGTTCTAGTTAAACATTCATTCATCCCAGAAAATCAAGAGTCTGCTGTGCACTGGGTTTGGGCATTACCTTAGGAAGGGAACAGCTCCTGGAGACAGGGATTGCATAAATCATTGGTCTGTCATTAATGTCTCTGTTCTTGAGCTAGTCCAGTGGATTTGTGTTTGCTTGCCCTCCCCCTGCTAATATTTAAGTCTTCCATAAAATATTATGACACTACCACACTGTTTCCCTTGATTTGTTATTTCTCCTGATTTTTTTTCCTAATTAGCCCACAGACTTCTGGCTAGGCCATTCTTCTGGGCTGTTGTTCTCTTGCATCTTCTAGGTATCTGCTCCCCACTAACAAACAATTTATAATTAGCTTGGAGTTACTAGATCAGCTACACAGAAAATTATATTCTATGCTATCTTTGGGCTGATAAAAGTCAAAATCTTTGTTTCCATTCAAAAAACATCATAATCACAAATCTACAGGATAAATTAGTGTAAGAATATTTCTCTCTTCTGCTAATGAACTTTGCCACTGTGCTGAAGGAAGCAATACACTGCATCATTCTGAAAAGGCAGAGGATAAGAAAAAAATTTAATTCAGTTTTGGGCACAAAATCAAGGGTGATTAGGTACACAGCAGAGGTTTTAATTTCAGCCTATCATTGAATATACCTTAAATAGAAGATAGTAAATCTTTACTTGTTCCTTTAGGTATCAGACTTTATGACTGCTCGTAATGAAAAGCTCTTCTGATGCTAATGTTTTTTGTGATTAATGCATCCATGGAATGGATTGTAGCTTAACATCCAGAAATGTCCAGTTATTTAATTTTCATGTTGAGGTTCTTTTGTCATCTTTTTTTTTTTCTTAGAAATGCAGACCACAGAAAAGAAAGCTGAAAGGTGAGGACAAATCCAGACAAGAAAAAAAGATGAGCAGAAGCTAGTTAAGAAAAAATTATAATAATTGCATTCAACAAAACCTAATTAAGAGTGCAAGTAAAGATGCTGTTCATGGATTTATGTGATGATAATGCACTAACAATCTACTTGTGATATGTAGCCTTGTTACTTTAAAAAATCTGAATGAAGTTCACAGGACCTGTTTAAGCCAGAGCAATATTAGCTGAGGCCACTATCTAATCAATTGCTCCATAATTAATGGGCCCCTTGTTTACAGTAATATTTTAATTCAAATTTATCTTCACAATTTAAAAAAGTGTTTAATTGCTTTAATGATATTAGCTGTCTCAGCCTTTATTACAACACTGGACATAATTACCCTCTTTAAAGGTAATTTATAGACCTCATTAACACTCTTGCCTCTCTGCTGTGATTAAAAATCTCCTAAGAACTGAAATCTCTCTGAACAGTAAGAGAATTATTGTGATTTATTGTTTGCCATTGCTGAAATGAGCACAAAGCTGATTTATTATAGCTGATCCCTGCTGAAATGACTAGAATTGGACTGGGGAAGGGTAAGTCAGGAGCTCTTGGTAAAGCAGTTTATTTCTCTCCATCACAGAGTTGCAGTTTAATATGGGTCCTGTCACTTGCTTCCACAGGAGCGTAAAGAAATCTCTGGCAAATAAAGTTACAGCAATAACTATCTTGAAAAAAAAATTCACCTTTGCTAAACAGAGAGCAATTATATTTCTTTATTGCAAATTAAACCCTCAGACATAGCTGTAAGGACTCAACAAGGTGATATTAACACGATTTTTACACACAAAATATTTGTAGCCATGGGAGACATTGGACTTATTGGTTGGATAGAAAAAACTTGTAGCTTACGTATAGTTTACATTTTTCCATTTTGTAGAAAGGAATTTTTAAATTTCATTTATTTAAAAATGTAAATCTACACTACAAAGAAGCTGACTGGAATCCCAAACACACACAGAAAAAAAAGACAAAAAAAAGCTGAGGAACTTACTACTAACCTACTTTATTGGCATACCTGAGAAAACTCCTAACCTGGTTGTTCAGTATACGTTGTTTGCAAAGCAGAGAGAATAAGGGTCAGCAGTTTTTTCCACTGATGGATGGAGGTGGTACATACTCTGCCTGAGGCCAATAGAAAGAATTTCTCCCCAAAAATTGCAGAGCACCCAGGACAAGAGAAATACAGTACTGTTTGGAAAAGGGTCTTTTCCTAGGTCTGAATGCTGCAGATCTGGTGTTACACACAACACACACACTTTGCATTCCCTGAAAGAGCTGGGATATTCTGCTTCCACAGCTGTGCAAAGTGTATGACTTCAGGGGAGGCTTAAAGTCCTTCAGGAAATACAGGCAAGCATTAAATGGGAGACCTTCTCCCCTATGGGGCATTCACAGTTTCCATATTTCACAGAATTTAGCTCTACACAATGATGAACTCAAAAGCTAATTACTCATTAATTACATCAATTGAATCTTTAGCTGTTCAGAAAAATAAATGCTATTCAGCTATTTTTGATATGATATTGCATTGATCTTTTTTCTGAAAAATAAGTGTTTGATGTGGTTCTCTGGATCTATTTATGAGACTAAACTAATTGTTTAAAAATTGGTTTTGAGCACATGGTTTTCTGGTTTTCCTCACTCTTACTATGAATATGGATATATTTACTCTGCAAAACAATATACGTTGCAAATAATTTATCTAGTAAAAATCAGAATTCCAAAAAGGGATTGCTGGTGAAGCACTAATTTGTTGGTTTTGATTAAACTATCAACCAATTCATATTGAGTAGCTATTTTTATGAAACTGATAATTTGATAGAAATACTGATAGGGCACAGCATTGTGTATCTGTGGATAACATATATATTTCTAAATAAAATAATTTTGCAGGTAAGGGAATGAGCTGTTCTGGTTCCATTCCATTAAAACTCTGCCAACCGAGTTATACTAATTTTGTGTTATTTTATTTGGTCTATAGTAAGTTTATATCTGCTCTAATCATTATCGCAAGGAGCAATTCCACTTGATTTGTACTTAATAGAAACTATGTCAATATAATAATCTTTCATTAAAAGTTGAAGAAATGTAGGAGGAGCAATCACCAAAACCAACTGAGCTGGTCAAATTTACAGATAATGCAATGTACATGAAATCCTGTCATATGCACTATGTGTGGGGGGACAATGGGAGGAAAGTAGATCTTCACATTCAGTTAAACCAAAAGGAAAGCAGAAATTCCTTCACACAATCTATATAATTGTGAAATTAATGAAATTCTAGAACACTATTTTTTTAATTACCTTACTGCTTGCTGTTTTAATAGTGGAGTCTATATATGTTGGTACATAAGGCATGGTTTCAATATTGGCAACATGAGTTTACAATCAACCTTCATTTTTATATTTTTGTTTCTGAAGAAAATACTTATATAACTCACTGTAAAATTTAGTTTGCTTTTCCATACATTTAAGGCTAGAAAAAAACCATGCAGATGTTTTGTACTTTCCTCTTCTGATTGTCACCTATTGTTTGTGAGATTTTCAGATCAGTGAAGCATTTTTGAGGACAGAGAGTTTCAAATGTAACAGCTGCTGGCAGCTGAAAAGTATTCTATGAAAAATTCAGTTGTTCAGATGAGAAGTTTTGACTTTTGTTGTGATGCAAAATATTATTATTTACTATTTCTCATTTTACCTCTAAACTTTTCGCCTTATTTTCCTTCATTTGGAAGTTACAGAGAATATGATTTTTACTTGAAATAATTTTTGAAAGTAAAAGAATATAGATATAAATTCAGAGGACTATGTTTATCCATGCAAGGATGGCATTTATTAAAAATGCCAAGTGGGTGGATACAGTACTTCAATAAATAGATCACAGTGGTTAGAGGATACATGTGAGTCCATAGAGGGTCAGCAGCAGAGGTTAGGCTCTCTTCAGGAGTATGGGAGGAAAACAACCCAAGAGATAATGGTAAACAGAGTAAATTTTATATACCTTTGCTTTTTAAAATCTTTCTATCTTGCTTTATAATCTTTTAGCAAGATGGAATGTAGGAAAATAATTAGAAGACAGGCAGAGGCCTTCTTAAAATGACCTCTCATATGTAATAGAAGTAATTTTGTAAATTTCATATCTGACATGGTTAGTGGTATGAATAACCATGAATGAACTGTGCAATCTAACTGGATTTGTATAAAAACCAACTTCAAATGACATATTCAACTCAATATTTTTTATAACAGCAGATGTTTTTTGCTCATGCCCAATTTGTGCTTGTTCCACGTGGAGATTTATCAATTTACTGGGGTAATATCTGTTACAGTTTATGATGACCCATCAGTAGGGGGTGGGATGTTCATTATATATTCTTGTAAGACTGAACAAAGACACTGGACATGTCTCAGGGAGCTCTTTGTGTTTCATTATACAATCTTCTGTAACTCCAGTAACCAGCCCTCTGCTTGGACTCAAAAGGTATTGATTAACAAGCCCTGAAATTCTCACAGGCCTCTTCCACAAAAAGTGTTAGCTAACAAGCCCTTGATTTTGTTCAATAAGTTTTCAACTCCCAAAACAAACTCCTCAAAGGTGCTGGCTCACAATCCATAACACACAATCAAAGCTGCTGACTGAGCATGGGTCACAAGGCAGAGCAGGACTCTGGCTCAGCCAGCACTGCCCCACCTCTACAGCTTCCTGTCCTTCAACTGCCTTTCCTGTAGCAATACTCAGAATGTTTTAGACAAAACATGCTCAGGTCTGGTCGTCTACACAGTTAGACCTGTATTTTCTATCTCATCTGGTTAAAATTCTTAACACCATGAAAGATGCTTAATTTACCTGTGATTGGAAGTATAGGGATTGTTGAATAAATACTTCCTTTATGATACAATTTATCTCTTTCTAGAAATAAAATATCAATCTATTGCTATATCTATATATCATATTTGTGAAATTAGAGGTAGCACTTTAATATGTACGGAGTGCTTTATAATGAAATTAACATGCTTAAAGTTAGAAGACAAAAATATTGAGAATTGCATATGGTTTGGGGCACCAGAAGGACTGTGAGGGAGAGGACTGTAATAATTATTCTTACCATCAAAATCTGATATTTCCAAAAGACAGCAATTCAAATGCTCAATACTTGATTACACCCTTTCTCCTAATCTAATTAATTATTTAGCTTACAATAATACATAGACAATGCACAAACCTGGTGTTACAGTTGTATTCTGCCCTGGAGAGTTTGTCATCTAAGGAGGATAATACTGAGAATATACTGAGAATATACTGAGAAAATACTGAAATTCTCGTGTTGCAGCAAGGAATTGGAATACATTTTCCTTCCTATAGCTAAGGTCAGGAATGTCAGTGCAGAAATCAGAAACCAAAATGTGTTTTTCCAAACTCTCTTTCAGATGCTATAAGCACAGAAAATACACTTATCCTTTATTTGCTGTTCAGACTAACAATTTAAAGTTTAGGATTCTTCTCTTTAGCACTAAATCCTAGTTCCTTTCTTGAACCCCCTATTGGTAACTGGTGCTGCTGAACAATTCCATTTTCTCCTGAATTTAATAGAAATAACATCATTCATTGCAATCAAATACTCATGGGGTGTAATATTTTAAATCTAATTTCAGGAGACTTTCACAAGGTTTTTCACAGTCTAAAAAAGAAGCCGGCTAAATGATGAAACCTACCTACTGTTGGTCATAAATGTGATGCCCAGTGTGATTTACTGGAAAGACACATCATTTATGAAAGGAGACAAAAGACAGATACTTTAAGATTTTTGTAACATTTATACAAAAATTAATTTTGCAGGGAACAGCATATTTTCTTTAGCTTTGGATAAATCTGAGAAAACCAAGCTATTCCAATGTACTTGAGGTCTATTTGAACTCTGCTCTTGATTTTTATTCTGGTAATGGGCTCACATTCCCTGTTTTGTCTGAAGACATTCAACACTGTCATCAGGTGAAGTTTATAATCACATCAGCATCTGACCATAAAGTAGTTTTCCTTTAAAAGTTCTGGTAAACTTTTGAATAAGAATGAACTTACACAATCTGCATATTTCAAAATGTAGAAAATTAGGTAGAGAGATGGATATGTATATGGATATATATGCATATAGTGATTTAATTAGAGAAAGGATAAATTAAGTCTTATTTTGGTCATTTTGAAAAGTATGTAGCCTTAAAACTTCCTGTTTCACCTTTCAGAGAGGGTATTTTTTATTTGCAGCATGATTAGCACTTTTTAATCACTGTATGTGCCTGCCAGAAGCAGTGCAGCTGACATAAATAGCAGTCTGCAAGGGAAGAACGGGTTTAGAAACTGTCACAATTGTTTTGTATCTATGCTTATTGCCTTTGAGGCGTTTATACAAGCTCTTGGGTTAGAGCCTGTGTTTTGACACGCATTGACAAGCTTGGGATACTTTTTTTCTTTGCTTCCATAACAAAAAACAAAAGAAGCTGAAGTGCTTATTTTGGTTAAAACTGGAACTGGCATTGAACAGGCATGTCTGAAGTAGGAGAAAAAATTTCTGTTCAAGAAAAAGTGTAGAGACATACTTGGAAAATATGGACAGAAATTAACCTGAGTATCTTGAGCATTTTTCTTCTTTCTTATATTACAGGTATACTCTAAGAGCTGTCTTCTTATTTTTGCATTAGAGAAACAGGCAGAGATAAAAAAGATAAAAGTTCACAACATAAAGGTACACATAGGAAAGATACCCATGCAGGAGGTTCTTGGAAGCAGAAAAACTAAAGAATAAACAAAGATTTGGTTTGAAACCTATTTTACATAGTAATTTTAATTTCTCTCTCTATCTAAATAGGTGAAAACAAGTTTACTTGTTTTCGCTTATTTAGGCAAGAAAAATATTATTCTAATCTATTCAAATAGCATGCAACCTTGTGCGGCCCTGAATCTGTGTTTATGCTGCAGTTATTTGTGTAAAACCCCTTCAAAAATAACAGACAGGTTATTTTAGTGATAGTGTGTTGAGTTGCTGAAAATAGAAAATAAAATACTTTGGGAAACATTAAAAAGGACTAAATTCCAGAAGTAGAATTCCAAATCTTGCTATAAGTGGTAAAAACACTTTGAGGAAAGACAATTGTCTCCTTTGAAATTATTTCATTAGCTGATAATTTGTTATAAACAGAAGTTATTTAAGAGAATTTTTAAACTATTTTTACTTTGTATTTTTTCAGATTTGAGAATTGATTTATAAAAAGAAAAAGAAAAAAAAACTAAAAAAAAACCCAAACCAAAATTAAAAAAAATCATCACCAAGAGGGTACCAAAGCACCATTTAATATGATGAAAAAGAATTACACCTACCAATAACATTCAAGTCTACAAGCTGAAAATTTTTAACCCAAAGTCAATGAAGGTTGTGGGTGTATCACAATGGTTCCCCAGATTTCAGGGAAATATTGCTAGACTCAGTTCAGATATTTGTTGTGACTTTCTTTTGCCATGTGGGTGGAAAGCACTCTCTGTTTCAAGTCACAGTAGCCAGAGACTATCATTCTCAGTTTCCAAAGATCCTACAAGTACCACAAATGTGTCTAGGTCCTTCAGTATGAAATTTTCATTCATGTATTATACAGACTTTTATTTGCTTGTAGACTTGTACATGGACATGAAGGCTTATATGCAAAAGATACTCTTTTGGTTTTTTTGAGAGTGGTTAGTAAATTGCAATGCCATCTTTTTTACTGAATAGTACATTTCATTCCATACCTGCTCTACCTTCCTTTTCAACTGTTCTTGTGTGTCCTATTCCATGCAATGTTTTATAGCTGTCATGAACTTACTCTGACTTTTTTATATTATTAAGGGATTTAATTGGAACATCTACAGTTCTCTAATGAGGCACATCCACTTCTAAGTGATGTGTGGAGAGGAAAGCACAATAAATTTTCATTATAGAAAAATGCCTTACAGTGTACACAAGGAAAAATAAACTGAAACACAGCTCTACAACAGGAATTTGCAGTCTGTATTGTTTCAATGAGCTTTGAATCAGGTGCAATGATAAAATCTACTACATAATTGCAAGTAGAGTTAGGACTTCAACAAATATGTCACTACTCTTGTTGTGAGTTGCTAGCATTCACTAATATGTGAAGGAGTAAAAAAGAAGGAAAATTAAGATGGGAAGAAATTTAATATAGGAAGAAAATTAGAAATAATAGCAAAACTCCATGAGGATTTCCTGCTGCTACCTTTGAGTCTTCAAAGAAGAGAGAAAAGGAATAAAAATTATTTTGTGATTTGGTTAGAATCATAATATATGAAATACCTAAGCTCTTATTTCCTGCTGATATGCTGAAAGATGGGAACATATACCAATACAAAGAGTGAAGGCATGAGGTCATGAAACCTCTTAAAATTGCTCAAGCAGAGATGCAGCCTAGTTAGTTTCTTTGTTGTAAAAAATTAAATCTCTATTGGGAATTAATCTGTTATATGCCTATTTAGGCCAAGAAAATCTTCTTTAGGTACAGCTGTGGTGTCATCCTCTGTAACAAGCTCCAGCCTGGAAGGTGGAAACTTCTGGGAACATCAAGTATTGGGCATGAGACAGCAGAGAAATTCAGTTGCAAAGGAGTTAGCAAAAGAGATTACAGAAGTCTTTGTCTAGGCTTGTCACATATTCTTGATGCTCTTTACTGTTTCTGTGATGGTTTCTCATATGCTTGACCCTGCATTGTCATTGTCCTCAAGTGAAGAATTTTTCAGCTGAAATTTCTGATCTCTGTCCTCAGATCTTTATATCCCCAGTGCTGCTCCCGGAGAAGTGATGGAACTTCTGCACTGACTCTGAGTCAAATCCAGCACTGTTTGATTTTGTTCATGTTCCTCCTACAAGTGATCAGGTACCATGTTGATGAAAAGAATTTCACACAACTTTCTTTAAAATTTTGACTTTTTTGCTTTCCTAGTTGTTTTTTTTTTGTTTGTTTGTTTGTTTTTTGGGGTTTTTTTTTTTTTTTTTTTTTAATATTATTGTAAATTTACACCTTGGCCTTAATAGTCATGGCTGAAATTACAGATTTTTTTTTCTTGATATTGATAGGGTATAAATAATTAAATTAGTGCCATCACTAAAATCAATATGTATGAAGGAATGGGTAAGTGGGCATCCTCTACTCAGAATTCAGAATATTTCTGGCCAAAATTTTTTTATCTTATTTTTCTCCAGAATTGAATATTGTAACATCTAAACTTTGATGCAAAAAGAAAAGGCCATGAAGACAAGTATGAAAACATGATTACAAGTGGGAATAAAGAAGCTTGTCCAAATTTATTTTATTAAATTGTTGTTGCAAACATGATGATGACAAACTGCCAGTGGCACTTCTCATTACACTAATGACTATTTCAGCAAAAACATACATCAATGACAATTATTTCAGCTGCCTCCCATTCTTTCTCAGCATCAGAATCATCACCTATTTCTTATTCAGATATCAGTAACTCCAGCTTTCCTCTGACAATTCTGTGACAAAAAACCAGTCTATTGATTACTTGTGTAATCATAGGTTTATATCACAATGAACCATAATCTGCCATCATATGAATATGTAGAAATTTCATTTAAATTAATTGTCTCTTTCTTCACAGAACCACTGAATGCTTTGAGCAGCATGATGAAGGCACAAAAGTGGTTGAATATCCGAGCTTTCTCCACATCCTGGGCAAATAGGTCTTCCATTCCTTCCAGGGAGGATCCATATTTTCCCTAATCTTCTTTTTCTCACTGATGTACCTGTAGAAGTTTTTCCTTTTGCCCATGGCTTCCATGACTGGATTTAATCCATCAGGGCTTTAACTTTCCTAACTTTATCCCTGTCTGCTTGGAAAATTTCTCTCTATTCCTCTGAGGGTACCTGTGTTTGTTTCACTCTCTGTAGGCTTCCTTCACCTGTTTGAGTTTGTCCTAGTTTATCCATGCAGGCCTGCTGGCACTTTTGCTCTACTTCTTCTCTGTTGGGATGAATGGGAGGGGATCTTGGAGGTGATCCTTGAATATTAATCTGCTTTCTTGGGCCCCTCTACTTGACATGGATTTTATACCATGGTCATTTATTAAGCAGATCCCTGAAGTGACAAACAGTTTGTTCTCCTAAAGTCCAGGGCAGTGAGCTTGTTGTGCATCCCCCTTGCTTTCCTGAGGATCTTGAACTCCACCATTTCAAGGACACTGTAGCCTAGGCTTTCCTTGAACTTCACATTCCCCACAGCCCTTTTTTGATGGTGAGACAAAGTTCCAGCATAGCACCTCTTCTCATTGGCTTCTTTGTCACTTGGAGAAGAAATTAACATCAACACATTTTAGGAACCTTCTGGAGTGCTTATGCCCTGCTATATTCCCCTCCCTACAAGTGTCAGGATGGTTGAAGTGTCAAGCCTTCAACCAGGACCAAGGCTTGTGAACATGAGGCCATTTCTATCCATCTACAGAGAACCTCATCTGCTTAGACAACACATACCAGACCCTCAATATTATCACCTGTCCCTGTCCTCCACTTAATCTTGACCCATCCATTTAATCCTGAACTCTCAGTGAGCTCCTCATCCATCACCAGGTGGAGCTCCATGCACTCCATCTGTGCACTTATAGAGAGGGCAACACTTCTTCCTCATCTTCCATGCCTGTCCTTCCTAAAGAGCCTGTATCCACCCATTCTAGCCATAGGAGCCATCCCAGCATGGCTCCGTAGTATCAATAAGATACAGCCCTGCAGGCATTCGTGTGTCTCTAAGTCACAGAATCACAGAATCACAGAAGTTCAAGGCTGGAAGAGACCTATAAGATCATCAAGTCCAGCCGATGTTGTAACTGTTCAACTAGATCATGGCAGCAAGTGCCACATCCAGTCTTTTTTTGAATTCTTCAAGGGATGATGACTCCACCACCTCACTGGGTAAATGATTCCAGTATCTGACCACTCTTACTGTGAAATATTTCCTTCTTAATTCTAACTTACATCTCGCTTGACGCAGCTTGAGACTGTGTCCTCTTGTTCTATCTGTTATCGCCCGGAGAAAGAGGCCGACCCCCAGCTCACCACAGCCACCCTTCAGGAAGTTGCAGACAGCGATGAGGTCGCCCCTGAGTCTCCTTTTCTCCAGGCTGAACAACCCCAGCTCCCTCAGTCGGTCTTCGTATGGCTTGTGCTCCAAGCCCCTTACTAGTCTCATAGCCCTCAAAGTCCTTTTGTTTGCTCCCCATGCTGAGTGTGTTTCCACAGGAATATTTGGGTTGGGCCTCTGATAAATGTGTCTTGCTGTCTGGAGTGACTGGAATTCCTCTGTGCTGTTCTACAGGCGTTCTCCTGATGACCTGCAATCCCTCTTCAGGCTCTAGACATATCTTGATGTCCCTGATATCGAATTTGTAGGAGTATGATGGATTGAGCTTCCTTTTCTCCAGCAGGTTTTGTTTAAAGTTCTTTAATACAATACAGGGTAGATCAAGTCCATGGAAAGGATACTTAGAGATTGGGATGCATACTCTGCACAGTACTACTGTGAAAGTACCCTTTATCTGAGCTTTTTTCTGCCCAGTTCTTTGACATAATTAAAAATTAATTTTTAAAATAAATTTACTTTTTTTACTCTTTTCGTACCTCATTTAAATGTTGAGCATCCATTGGGCATTAAAGATTATCACCTCACATTATGCAGAAGTAGAATCCAAATACTTTGAGAAAGGCCAGAAAATTAATGCAGAAAAGATCCTCATAGTATGTTCATCTGCAAATTTTGCCTATAATACTTTTAACATAATTTTTGTTGCTCTGAGAGATCACTTTAAAAGGATTATTCTTATTATTGTCTCTGTCATTTTTGCTTTTGTTCCAGTAAGGTCTAATAGTGCAAATCTGTTACAACCTCTATACAAGCAAGAATGTTTCCTTGCTGTCAAGGAAACCTTGGAGCTGTGTACATTAACAAGTCTAACCTCACGAAAAGAAATCTGCCTTTTTGTTAACAAGTCTAACCTCACGAAAAGAAATCTGCCTTTTTGTGCTTTTTATTATTCCTAAATCCTTTAGAAATAACACTGTGCAAATGCATGGTTCACACCTTCCGAAAGAGCAGAAGAGAATATATAGCAGAACAATAACATAATTTATGTGATGTGACATTTTTACCAAATAATTATTCATGTAGTTTTTAAAAAGCAAAGTGAACAACTGCATAATTATTCATAATTTGGTACACTTTTAATATATGGTTCTGTAATAAGGTACCTCTTGTTTGATAATGTAATGGCTTGCTGTGTTATCTAGTTGCTAATCACCTTAATTCCAGTAAAATCCAAGCATGTAACCAAATCCAAAACAGAAAAAGAGCAGACCTCAAAAATGGTAAATAATTATTATAATTCTCACCAAAAAAATACAGGTATGATCATCAGAAGAAGTATGAGTACCTTAGTTCAGTTTATAACATTAAAATATTTTGTGTTCAACGCCTAAGAGCTGGAAACTTCATTCCTCATTTCATATTGGGTGACTGGTTTTTCTCTGCAGGACCTTTGAAAACATAATTATTGGATGTCACATTTTTTTGCCTGACTGAGAAGACGTTGGAGGACATAAATCTGTTGTTGTGTGTTAGTCCTGAGTGGTGGAAGAGCTTGAGATCTGCCTCATGGATTAAAGTAAACAGTGGGTCAGGGTGCCCTGGTGGCTCTCAGCTCACCACAATGTCATGGTTGCATCGAACTGACAACAGAAGGTCATTATTTTTGCCTATGTACAGGATACTCATAAAACACAAGTTCAGATAGCCACATTCCCTTCCTCTCCAGCTGTGCAGGTACACACATGATACTCTCCATGTTCCCCAAAACACACACATATTTGTGGATCCCATAACCACTGGCATAATCCGTCTGCTTGACTGGCTCTCCTGCCTAGATCCCAGCCCTTCCCACAGGTCCCCAGATGCCAGCTGGTCCTGCTTAACTCTCACAAGCGTGTGCACACACAGACACACAAACACAGACACATACATACGCACATACAGACACTCATGCCTCCTGCAATGCACATTCACAAGTCTCCTAGAGGTACTGGCACAGATCCTCTGCCCTCCTAATACTCTGTCCTGGATCTGACACCCAGCTACTTCATGATTGGTCCAGCTTCAAGTTTGCCAATAATACAGGTTCACATGTCAGGACTGTGGAAGATAAGATGCAGTCACTGTCTAACAGCTGGCACATGGGCACACCCCAGGGCTGTGGAAGATACAGTCACTGTCTAACAGCTGGCACGTGGGCACACCTGTGGCCATGCTTCAACCATCGACGCTTAGACTCTCACCCACCTGACTCCTGAAGGTTCCCCCCACTGCTGGATGTTGGTCCAGGGACACCAGTATCCCTGCTCCAGTAGCAGCCAGCAATTTTCACTCACACACAAAGATGTGTCAGACGAGTCTGGCCCTTAGTCTCCATGGCACTCATACAATAGAGAGGGGAATTATTTAGAGACATCACTGAGAAAAGAATTAGTAAAATTATAGGACAGACTGTGTTCATCAGGTGTAAGGCTCAGACAGACAACTGTACTGACCTCTTTCTGCCTTTCCTTTGCTTCATTCCTCCCTGAATTCACTCCCCCTATTCCCTCATCCCTCACAGTCCAGGTCTTTGGTTTACAGTCTTATCAGTAACAATTTGAGCTTCCTGAAAATTGTGCCTTTCTTGACAGCCTGTCGATTAGAGTGACTGGTGAGGTTTGTTTCTTGTCCTTGTCTACATGTTTGTTATGTGATGCCTGTGTCTCTGTGAATTTTGGTTCTGGTCTCCCCCTTTTCCCCTTTTTTCCCAATTGACATGTTCTCCAATTATACAACCTTACTGGAATAAGCTGTCTCTTTCTTGCACAAGCTGTCATCCCTTTAATACTCATCAGGTTTAGGTCTCACCACTTCCTCCTTTATCATTCACCTGTCAGGTCTGTGTCCCCACAAGCATGTTCTTGCTTGTGGCTTCTTCCCTTTGTTTTTGTCCTTCCTTGCTGTGAAGAAAGTCCTTATCCAACACCCTTAAGGGAACAGACACTCTCCTTCCACACACCCTTACAATACTGTCTGGAGGAAAAGGTGCATTGGGAGGAAGAAAGGGTTGCACTACTAAAGCACACATTGTGGATGACCACTCACATTCCACATCCCAGGACCACTCACACCCACATCTTTCAATACTGGTGTGCCTTTAAAATGGCTCTTCCACCTTTGCCTGCTCAGGCCTCAGACTCATGGTGAGGTTACTTAGCTGGACTCAGTACAGTACCCCAACAGCACCCCCTAAAGAAATCACTTTGTCCTAAAAGTGAAAGGGATTCATTTTATAATGAAATATAGCAGCTGGTTGGCTAATGCTTCCTGATGTGTGGTAGTAGAAATTCTACTTTATTTTACTCTACTTTTAGTCTACTTATCTTATTTACTCTCCTTTTATTTATTCTACTTTAATTTAAGGATGTACTTATTTTAAGCTATTCTCACTGGCACATGTTTTAAACCCCCACTCAATCCAGGCCTTTAGAACAAATTGGATTTGGTCTTTGACAAACTTTTCCCTGTCCAAGAGAAAAGTACACTCCTAAATCTCTTTAAATATACTTGTGATTAAATATTGTTGTATTTAAAATTATTATGTCTGAAAAGTTTTAATCATTTGTGTGACTGAAGATCCAGGAATGCCTTCAAGACTTAGGTGATAATCTACTAACATCAAAATCTGTTACAGATTTTTAATAAGATTATTTAAACAGCAGTTTGCTGGCAAAGATCAAATTAGGGGTTTTTTCAAGTGCTAAAAAACCATTGTTGTATTTTAACATGAAAATAATCTTCTAACATATAAAATGGTATACACAAAAAGAAAACTTTCTAAATAGTTCAGTTTCACAGTCATTTATAAAGACTTCATATTTTGCAACAGACTGACATTATTTTTATCCAGCATACCTCTGTACAAATACATTGGTTAGTTTTAAGGTGTTGTGCTTTTTTTCCACTATCTCAGAGGGTTTTTCTCTCTTGTTGTTCCATTGTTTTGTTCCATTACCTTGGCTATATGTAGGCAAGAAGTTTATTACTTGTCCCCCTCTACTGCTTTTATCACTTTTTCCTTTGACCTGAGGCATTCAGATATTTCAGTGACACTTTCCAGTAATGAGATTTAGGAACATTACGATTTCACAGTACACTGTGTTAAAATATTGAGTTTCTGAGCTACTGATTTGTAAGTGTTACTTTAAAAGCAAGATTACCAACTTAATAAAATGTTTTGCATTTTGCCCATTTCATTTTTAAATAATATATCATGACATCTGTATTGACAAGGTCTAGAATCAACTTTTCCTTTTCATCTTAGCTTACATTTGTTTTATAGAATAACAAAAAATAATTTGGCTAAGGACTTTCAGGCCTTTTTCTTACTCAAAATCTATATTCTTTCTTGCTCCTGAAAAACACTAACTGATTTATATCAGTGCTTACACTGCAACCTTGAAATTGCAGATTCTTAAGTCTTACTTTGAGGGAAAAGGAGGCAGAAAAAAAGAAGATTAATTATTCTTCTTCAGAACTGTTTGAAACTCATAATTACATTTTCCACTCAGCAGTTCAGAACTTACTTTTATTCCAAGTCAGAGCAAAATTACATATTTGGAATTTCCTACAGAAAATTTTTTGAGACTAGAATGCCTTGTAAATTTCCTATTCAGATATGTTTTACTTCAAAAATATGTAATGTTTTAATTTTCTCATTTTAATTATACTTAAAGGATTTTGTACCACAACAAGTATAACATTTAAAAAAGAGATGTTGTTAGTATAGCGCACAGTAACATCATATGGTGAATTGACAGTATTTTTTATGGCATTACACAATTTAATACAGCATCTTCTAATATTCAATATATCTTAGTAATAAGTTTTACATAGACTTATTTTTCTTTAACTGTGGTTTACTTGAGAGAAATAGCTGACAAGTAGCTTAACTCTGGATTTAAATACTTATCTGGACAGTGAGGTTCTGTAAAAACTTATAAAATAACATTTCTAAACCCTTTTAGGTGCTGCTTTATGTGGTTCTGAAAAAAATATTATTGCCTATAGAGCAAGGGCCTCAGCTGAGTAACTCCCAAGTTCCTCTGCTTGATTTTATTCAAGCAGAAATTTGATTTGAAAGAATATCTGTTCTTGCTGGTCACATTGCCAGTCCTCTGCATCACCAAACATTCCTGCCTTCAAACACTGTTGCGTACTTTGATATATGCAAGGATATACTGGATACATTTATATAATTTATGGGTTCTTGATATATACTCCAGTAAAGTAGCAACTTAATTTTTATATACTGTTGCCACTGGGAGAAGTTCATTTTCTCACAAATGAGAGAAGTAGATTAAGACATTTTAGGCATGCGTGGAAACTGGCAGAACTAACAGTGTTACTCTACTAATTTATTTAACCACTACATCACCTCCCTATTTATAGCTTAAAGTGTACTTCTGTCCATTCACTTAGATGACTTTAATATGTGGAAGTGTATGTTTTTGGTGTAAGAACAATTCTGAGTGATGCACAGTAACAGAAAGCAGAATTAAATGAATCTAAAAATGTCTTAAATACACATATTAACTTTAAAAAAAAAGGCAAAAATTAGGAGGCAGGAATTTTAAAGGACTTACACACTGAAAGATTGTTTGCTATGATCAGGCCTTAAACAAAATTCTCTGCCTTAATTCATTTTCAAAAATGTGGGTGAGGCTGGTGGCCTTTTGCATGCCGCTGGCTGTACCTGGTCTGCCTGGGAAGGAGACCCTCGGCAGGAGCTGGGCTTGCTTTGCTGGCAGCAGCTGCAGGACAGGACACAGGCAGTGTCTCCAGACTCTGCAGGGCTCTGCACACTGGGCAGGTCACTCTGCTGCCAAACCTGCTCACACAGACTGTCCACAGGCTGCTCCTGGCGTATCTGGGTGTGACAAAGGGGAGAGAGCAATGTGCTATTACATAATTGCAACAGTTTGAGATCTCACATTTAGAATACTATATTTTTATTGTTCCAAGCTGGGAAATTCACATTACGTCCACTCTTTAATTATAAATAAAGTTTTATTCTGCTGAAGAAAAATTTAAAAGGCTAAATTGACCATATATAAGCAAACATGGCCTCTAAAGAATTGATGTTAAGTATTCCCAAATTAAACAGAAAACCTCAGATTAAGAGTCATGTTTGAGAAGGAAGATATAATTGAGAGTGACAGAGGCATTTAAGGAAGATTTGAGGAAATAATAAGAACCATAAAAATAAACAACAGCCCACGATAACACTTCTACTTTGACGAGAAAAATTCATGCATCAAAAGATCAGGCTACTTTCTTAATCTCATCTGGGAAAACCTGTTCTATCAAGCTCATTTACTTTCTGGTTTGTGGTCTTGGTCGTCCACTTGTGCCCATTCTGTGGTACTTAATGCCCAAGCTCTTTTGCAAGTAAAATCAAAAGAGTTTCAAGGCAGAGAATCTTAGGCTAGTCCAGAGTATTTTCTTTGACTGATGTAAGTGCAAAACACACCATGACTGTGATCTATGCTGAATTTTGTTCATTTCACTTGTAGCAATTCTCTAAAGCTAATTTATTTTTAAGTTAAAAAAAGAATGAGAGACTAATGCTCATTCAATGGAGCACTCTTGTAATATCTAGTATGACTGGAATCTAGCTTGAAGGGCATGGACTTTATCATAAAGGCTATCAACTTTCTGCACCACTTGGCCAAGGATCTGTGGGGAGCTGATTAACACAACTGACACAGATGGTAGAGGTTTGGTCCAAGCCATACACATATTGAGAATAAAGTAACAGATGATTACTTACAAGGTGGAATTGAGAAGCTAGTTCAAAATTATAAATTCCTTGGGATACTTTAATGACATTTTAAGGTACAGTAACAACAATTTCAGCTTAACTTAAAATATTGGACAATAATTTTTTGTCAATCCATCTTGTGGTTTTAAGTACTTTTATCATTCCTAAAATGGGGATAGAACCACTGTACCTCTCTCACATGAAGCTAGTCCCATTTATAAGATATAGACCTTGGAATACGTAAAACTCTGTACTATGCAAATAACTATTACAGCTTACTCTCATAGAACAGTTCAGGGAACCTTGAATGCATTGGATCAGATGAGCATGTTATGCAAATACATTTGAAGTAAATATATTTTTAGGTTAAATGACTTATCATGATTATAGTGTATGCTAAAACTACTCCTTATATCTCCAACCAGACTCCTGTTAGTTTGAATTCTTGTTTACTAATTCTCCTTGTTTTATAGCCTTCCTTTCTTTTCCTGTTTTTTTTTTACAGCTGGTAACCCCAGGACAAATGTGTTTTACAAAAGCTAGCAAAAAAGCAAGGAACTGCTTAATATCAAGCAGTAAGAATGGGGAATACAAGGTCAATAGTTGTTTTTCTCGTTAATTACAGGACCTAGAACATTTAAATCTTATCAGTTTGGGATTACTGTTTCTTTCTGGGATGATAAATATCACCCTGAAGTTTAGTGGTCTTCAAAAAAAATAGAAGAGAAATTTCTCACCAATAGAAAATAATCTGCTGAATAATTTGCAAGCTTCCAGGAGGTGCCAGATGGTTGGGAAATGGTCCTTAAGCCTAACTGTTTCTTCTATATTTAAACTTACTTTTGTCGCTCCTCTAAAATGTTGACTAGTGCCCTCAGCACAACTGAGATGCCTGATGCTGTCTTACAAGACAGAGCAAAAACTTTCCATGCAATTTAATGGGATGCAAGCATGAACTAGCTGTGAATATGAAAACATTATTTTGTTTATTTTCATTAAAAGGACGTAAAACGGTTAGGGATGCTCTCTAGGGAAACAAAGACAGACATCAGGCAGTCTGAGGATCAATCTGGATTTTTGCAGACTGCACTATACTCTGACGATTGCATTTATTCGCTCAAAGAGCGATAGAATGGCTTGGATTGGAAGTGACATTAGAGATCGCCCGCTTCCATTCCCACTGCTGTGGGCAGGGCCACCTTCCACTAGATCAGATTGATCTGAATGCCATCCAACCACCCTTAAACACTTCCAGGGATGAGGCATCTGCAGTGTCTCTGGACAATCTGTTCCTGTACCTCACCACCCTCATAGTAAAAAATTTCCTCCTTATATGTAGTCTAAAACTACTCAGTTTCAGTTTTAATCCATTCCTCCCATGTCCTGTCACTTCATGCTTTTGTAAATAGTCCCTCTCCATCTGTCTTGTAGGCTCCCTTCAGGTACTTGAAGATCTTAATTAGGTCCCCCCAAAGCCTTCTCTTCTCCAGGCCCAAAAATCCAAATTGTCTTAGCCTTTCCTCATGGGACAGGTGCTCCATCCTTCTAATCATCTTGGTGAGCCTCTTCTGGACTTGTTCCAAAAAATCTATGTCCTTTCTGTGGTGGGAATGTCAGAGTTGGCTGCAGCAGGTGGGGTCTCACACCTGGTTAATTATTCATTATATGAATCTAATTCTGTGTTTGGAAGTTTAAATCATAATACAGTTAGTATTGTACCCAGAGAGGTATAAAAAATTATGTGATGCATGATTTGTAGGGAGAAGGAACATATTTTTGTTATCACACAATGAAAATGCCCTAACAAAGCTGTGTCACTTTTGGACACAGCCTCATTTTAGAATATGAAACAGGAAAATTTACCTCAGACTGTTGCTGAAGTGCATGTTGAACTTGGATAGATGTTTCATGGTGCCACATAACTATTTCTGTGTGATTCTTAACTCACAATGGGTTCTGTAGTCTTATAGAGACAGATAGATCTTTCAGAAAGTGTGCTGGAATGATTTTTAATATTTTAGGCTTAAGGAACTAGAGTGTCTGGATTTGGGTTAAATAAACCTGTAGGGGCTTTCATGACAAACGACTGGCTACTGCAGTCCTTTATTCTCAGGACTGAAAGTTTGTCATATAATAGAGGAATAAAAGCTAACTGTGTAAAAGAGATTTTATTCCTAATCAATAATCAAAGAGGTTTATTCCTAATCAATAACATAGAAAAAGACTTTTGGCAAGGCAAACATGTTCAGTTTCCCTGCTGCACTTTTTCACTCCTTCCTAAGTTCCATTCTGAATTGCAGTCAGAAAAAGATTTTTTGTTAATATATGCAAAATCACAGACACAGCTGATCTTGAATGTGCAGAAAATGCTGCAAAAAACATCTGTGGCAAGTAAAAAACAAACTGTCAGGTCACTGATTAGAAATTCATTGTCAGATTGGGCTGTTTTTACTTGTCTGTTCAGATCAACTGCAGGGGATGTTTCTCCTGGGTTTCTATTTAATGGACAATTCTGTACTTCAGTACACTTTTCAGAAAATAAAATGCAATTTCCAATCCTCATTTGAAGACATTGTGTCCTTTTCTAAATTACTTTTCTCCTCATTGCTGATTAAATATCTGTGTTTTGTCTGATTCTTTCAGTAATGTTCATCTTCAACGCTTATGACATCATCATTGCTTTCATGATAATGAAACACATTGTCACCAGAACTGGTCTGTGAAAAAGCCCTAATTGTCATAAATGCTACATCTGGGACAATGGCAAGTAAGGATGAGCAGCTGATTGGGAAAAGTAATTTCTAAGTCTTTAAAAACCATGATAGTCAATGAGGAACAGAAATGGCTATGAAACAATTTTAGGGAAGATGAGGAGGCTTTCCGATAACTTCACAAGTTTAAAAAAGGGCATATTTATATCTTGGTGGTAACCCACATTTCTGAGGTAGGTTTGGTGTTATTCATGCAAGAAGTGGAAATATTTTCTACCAATAGCTACAGGTTTTCCACATCACATGGTGCCACACCTCTTGAGGGAAGAGTGAGCCTCTGTTCTAATGGATGATGATTCATTTTCAGCTCTTGGTCTGTTCTGGCTGGTTTTGGAATATATTTGCATTTTTAAAGTACCTTATTTTCTCCTAATTACAGGCTTCTGTAATTCAATGAATTGATTTTTCCCCCATTTAGGATTTTGTATTACCTGTCTTTATATTTTAATATATCTGAGTCTGTTAGCAATAACATGAAGCCCCATCACTGTTTTTCTTTAAGTAATATGATCACTCTCTATTCTTGAAGTAAATTAACAATGCTGGCAGCTACATTAGATTAGAGAGTGCAATATAAATGTGTACCTATAGGAATTGTTTAGACTTTCTTCTTCAATAAACTTCAAGAAGTTCCTTGTGAATAGTTTAATTGGTGGGATTTTCTGTAACAATACTTAGAAGGCAGAGATTCTTGCTCACAAATAGAACTTAAAATATGAAATGGCTATTAGAAGAGAAGATGCAAAATTGAAATACAATACATGAAATGTTGTTACTAGGAACATTTATTAAGTTGCTGTTTGCTCAGTAGAAACACCTCGGCAAACTGCTACAAACTTACTGATTTTTTATTGAGAGAAATTTCTCTACTAACAGCTACAGCAGCTCTAGACAATCTAAATCTTCCAAAACGGTGACAATTTTAAATCAGCTTTTGTTCTAGTCAGCTGGAAATATTAATTATTTTTATGGATGTTTTAAAGACATTTCCCATCTTCACCTCTTTGGAATAACTCTAATGCCATACAATTGCATGGAAATCTACAAATCACATTTCAATGCTTGGTGTGGTAAAGGGAAACCTGACATAAGGGATGTAGTTTTAAATGATGGATTTCATTGGAAGGTGATGGCCAATATATGTGAGATTCTCATTTCTACCTGAGAAGTAAATGGTATTTATACAGATAAAACATCAAAATACAAATGGGCAGGCAGTTAAAACATCTTGAACTTAACTGTGAGCATTTAACTTTCCAAGGAAAGTTAAGTCTGGTTAATTGGAGAAAATATTGAAAAATGTGAAAAAGGGGATAGTAATTTTTCTGGAAAGAATTTTATTCAAAAAAATATTTGCTTTTATTTGACAAAAAGATGTTCAGTGTGGGAAAGGCTTTTCCAGAAGGAATGTGAAATAAGAAAAACTAAGATTTTTTTCAGACAGAAATCCATTTATGAAAATTGTTGTATAACACGGTCATTGTTACTACAATAACAGGAAATGAGCCTTGATAACCATTATAATTCTATGCTAATTCTGGCCCAAGTCTTTTGTAAATGAAATGGTGTACCACCACAGGTTTCTTCCCTCTGTTCTTCTGCTACAGGTGTGGTGCTTCAGCAGGGCACTTTGATTCATCTCTGGTCACTCATTAGTGTCTCAAAACAATGACAAGAAAAATGTGGGATTATGCGTCTTTGGGAATTATGTGTTTCTATAATTTTGATTGTTCAAGACAGTTTTGAGGTGAGAGTCAGGCAGGTTCAGACTCCTACTGAACTAAATGATACCACAAAATGATTGAAGATACCCCTAAATTCATGTTATTCAGTGTCCCTATTAAAATTTAGATTTTGTTTCACATTTCTTCTTATGGTTCTCTAATCTCTGTATTCTCCCATATCCTGGAACAAAAAAGAAACCTAATATTATGTGGATATAATTATTTCACATCCTTCTGGTGCAAAATGGCTCCATCAGCTCAGTGCCAGGATTATTCAAATCCTTAAACTGTAGGATTCCTTGTACTCTAAGCACTACACATTGGCACTGGCATCACATCTGATGTAGGAATTTTGGCAAGTAATGATCAACTTATTTTATTTTCCTCTTGCAAGTTCTACACTTAGGAAACAAAAAGGTAACACTGCATGTTAGCATAACTGTTAATGATGATATTTGAGACATTTGGATTTAAACTGCAAGTTGAAAGTGGCATTGCAGAGAGTCTTAAAAAACCGTAATACAATATTGCTGGTTAATATACAAAAATGGTTTTGTTTCTATTCTGCTTTAGTCAACAGAATAAATTTTAGTAGGATGAATGTGACATTACTGTTAAATAACTGTTCTGGAAAAGGATGAAAACTCATTTTCCCTTACAGATATGTTTCTTTTAAACTATTACTACTTTTAAACTACTACCTCTTTATGCTGTCTAGGGAGGCTAGACAGAAACCACAGAAGAAAAGAAAGGCAAGCCTGTTTCTCAAGGACCTAATGCATGCCATAGCATATCTCCCATATTCTGACAGGATTCCCATTGTGACTGATTAGTCAGGACCAGGCAGGATTTGAGGACTTGTTGTCCAGAGACAAAGGTTTGCTTGTAGCCAGGGATCCAGCACTATCATAGACCATAGAATGGTTGGAATCTTTAAAGGTAATTTACTCCAACCACCCTGCCATAAGAGGAGAATCTTTCACAAGATCGCATTCCTCAAAGCCCCATCCAACCTGACCTTGAACATTGGAAACTTGTTTATAAAAGTCACAGTACTGAATCCAACCTACACATAGACTTATTAGTCTAAGGCATACCCTTAGATGCTGGTACCTTAGGAGATCAGAAAATGATAATTTAAAAAGTATTTTATAAAATAATTGATTGATATTTGAGGTCAATGAGTATTAAGTCCCAGCCTCTTTTGTAAAATTGGAGCTGTTTGGCTTGATGAAATTAATCAAATAAATAAATCGTATTACTCCAAATATGCTAGGCACAATCCCAAGGGAGTATCAGTCATTGCAAACTATTTCCTCTTTCTAGAAAAAACGTAACATTTTAAGGATATGATACCTCACAGTCCTTCCCAAATCAAAAATAATACCATGCCCATAATGAATTAGTAAGTTCACTGACAATATTTCTTCAATATAGTCAGTGAAAGATGAAGTTTTATGATCAAATACATTCTTGATCAATTTATTTTATCCCTTACCACCAAATAGTTTCATTATGACATTTTGTCCCTCGTCAGAATGAAGCAATTGATTTAATATACTGTATGAAATGACTGTGTTTCTCAAAAAGTTAATCAAACTATTGTCAGTTGATGTCTGAACTACTGCCCTGCAACTAATATATGAGATGTTCAAAATATCGGTTAGAAATTACTCTCTTTGATAAATTCCTCTTATTTAAATACATTTACTGGAACTTTGTGAAGTAGTACTCTGCAGTGGAGAGACTTGATCCTTTTAAGTTCCATTTTTAAAAGTTCAAAAGCGCAACCACATATTGCAGATATTCATCAAGATATAAATTAAATACTCTGAATCCTTGAGTGTCCAATAATTTAATATTTATCAGTGGCAACCAGATATTTTTCTAAAGTACCCAGTCTGCCCCATTGAAAGGGGAAGCAAAGATATTAATATAATTTAAAAAATGCTACTTTCACTTCCAGAAGTAATTAGTTAGTAATTTTATCTTGAGCTTTCTTCTGTATTTGCTTGCTGGGATGACAGAATAAAGATCAAATGAATTTAAATGACTGATAATAAATTGATAGATGAAATAGAAATATTAGGCATTTCAAAAAAAAGTGAAATTATCCTTAGAGTGATTTGGAACCTGTATCTGTATCTTCACTATTGTTTTAAGAAGCCTTGCAATAAGTAATTTTAAGTGATCTCTGATTTTATTTTGGATTCGTATCTTGATTTAGGAAAATTTCTGTTCTGCATACATTTTTATGCATACATATACATGATGTTCTGCTGATATTCTTACTAGAAAGAAATTCCAGGAGGAAAAATAAGGGAAAGCTAAATTTAATTCTACTCAAGAATGTTGTGAGAATTTCCAAGCCCTCCAGGAGCTGGAGATGCCCCTCTTCCAGCACACACACTCACAGAGGCCACCACCATGGCCCCACCACGACACAGGCTGCCAGAGATGGAGCAGCGTCCCCAGGAAGAGCACTGCCCCCAGACAGATCCTTCTCTCATTGCTCACACTTACACCCCCATACACCCTGCTTTCTCCCTTTGCTTCCTATGGGATCTGCAGCCCAAAGTTTCTGCTCCATGCACTGTTGCTTATACTTTTTAGCACCTGTACAAGTACACACTCAGGAGCTAGACCTGGGGGCATTGTGGCCACTACTGATTCTCCAGTATCTGGAATTTAGACCTTGCAGAAAATACACCACAGGTATAATCTCCCTGACCAAGTAGGGTTGTCTGTGAGGGCACAGGTCAGGATTGCATCCAAACAGTTCTTGAATACCTTCAGCAATGAAGGGTCCACAACCTCTTTGGGCAACCTCCTCTAGTGCTCGGTTACCCTCTCAGGAAAGGAGTCCTTCCTCTTTTTAAGGCAGAACTTCCTGTGCAATAGTTGCCTCTTACCTTCATAATTTCTTCACTAACAGATTATTCATGTATTGGAATAGACTGAAACTGCACGTGAATATTTTAATATTGGGTTTATGGGCTGGAGATGGCCTTCTTTGCTCCTCTCTGTTGCAAATGTGCATTGCAAAATACTGATAACTTTAAGTGCAGTTGGTGTAGAATGGTAGCAATTGTCATCCTCAACTGTTTCTGTACTATGTATTTCATAAATCCAGTCTGAAGAACCATTTCCTGCTCCAAAACACTTTTATTTCAACTCCAAAGAACAAGTAGTACAAAAGAATAAGCAACGTGTAACAACGAATGTGGGTTTAACTCTTAATTTTAGACTTAGTCATTACCATAATAGATTTAATTTGTGTATCTCTGTGTGAACCATGACAGCAAATCTCTAACAAAGGTGCTTCAAAAGATGCATAAGTAGAACAAGACTCTGCTAATGGATGTCTTTATACAGACAAGCTTAATGACTCTGACAAATGAGCTTTAGAGAATCATGTAAGGCCACTTAAGAGGTTACTGTTCTGCCCCCAGCTGTCTGCCAAATCCTCTGCTAATTACTACCACCCACAAAATTAGTAGAAGCAGAAATAATGTGAGCTGATTCTTTATCCCTAGTAAAAGTCCATCAGTTGAGCCTGTAGCTTATGAAAAAAACTATAAGCTGGCACTGCTCTTTTGTGTCATACTTGCAAAGAAATTTCTCACCTAAAGATAGGTATGAATCTTCATAGTGGTGCTGTGCCATATCAAATTTTAACCTGAGAGTAGAAAGGGAAATTGAACAGTACCTTACATTTGGAGATTTTGTAGGGCTATTTTGTTTGTTTTTGGTCTTGGGCTTTTTTTTTTTTTTTTTTTTTTTTTTTTTTTTTTGGCAGGGGCGTGGGGGAGGTTGGTCATTAAACAGATATGATCAAATACAGAATCATATAAACACGGAAGGGTTTGGGTTGGAAGGGTCCTTAAAGGCATTCACAACTTAAAGACAAAGTAATTTTTTTCCTCGCCCTAGATTTCTTTAGTTAAAAGTAACCAGATTGTCTTCATTATATGCTTCTTGGCTGCTCGTAAGATACTTGTATGGTTAGGGTGTTACTGTGAAAGAGGTAATCAAAGTGACATTTCAGTACCTAATATTTTGTCCTTTCTTCTTGACTATGATCGGTTGCTGTAAATGCAGCAGTCATAACAAAATTACACTGTAACTTGATCTGGATAGAATGTTTCAACAGGTAACTACTCTTAAAGGTAGAGCTGCACAATTTTGTAGTTCAATAAGAAATAGGACCTGCCTGATGTGGTTCATTTGGCGTAGTTTTTCAAAGCAGTTTCAAATTATAGTACTTTGAAGCACTTTGAAGAACTGTTTTCTACCTCGTTTGATCTAAATAGTTGAAAAAAATATTGTATTAAAGGGGGAGGGTTATTGTTTTGTTTATTTTTTATATAATCATGATTTTCCCCCTAGTGTTTTCTTTACTAATATATGCCTAGTTTTTGGTTAAACAAGGTCTTTAAATGTGGGCTTAAATCTTAGTGTCCAGACTCACACTGTTCTAGATGAATGAACACTTTAATTATTTTCTGACTGTGGATCCCCTGTGCCCTCAGCCTATTTCCTGAGATAAGCATTTTGTAACTAAGACATAAACTGTTCTAAGATCTAGTGTTTAGCTGGATTTAATCTTTATTCCTCCTAAAGGTTCTTGGTTTGCATCAGTTTGTTTCAGTGAACTCAGTAAATGAAACTCTTTGATATTAGATTGACTGGCATGTTGCTTACAGTAGAAGGTTTCCAGCCCTATTTGCTCAAACTGCAAACACTTTGTATTGTAGATTTAAGTTTTTTTAACACTTTGGCCATCTGCAGTTCTTCATGCTGAATCTCTCTATCAGTTCAACCTCTTCGTGGTACTGTATTGCACCCAAAAATTACAGCTGTAGTATTTTTAGCATGGGTAACAACATTATTATCTGTAAGGTCTCAGCTGAGACTCAATACTGAAAATAAGTTATCTCATTCAATAGCCATGCTGCATTTCCATTTAAAATGGAAAATGCAATAAGGCAAGATTGACCATGACATTTAATTTTCCATTGACAGAACACGATGATTTCTCTGAAAGCAGATTTTTATTCAGTAAAATATATTCCTGAGCAATATTGTGATAATGAGAAGATTTTAAATGAGAAAGGATTGCATAATGTTATTAATGGCATTCCAAAATTAATGTCTCTATATTATGCTGTGCATCAATCCATCAAAGCAATAGAATTTTTAGGTTTGCTTGTGAAATTTATCTAGTGGACAGATCTAGGAGCTCAGTTGACTAGACAGGAGCTGTATAGGACTTCAAAATCATGCTGGTGTTAAAATCAAAATCAGGAGTTTTATATATTTAGAATGTAAACAAAAAATCAAGGAGTATGACAAGCATCATATTATTGGATGGTAGATTGAAGTATAGAAAACCTTGTTTTTCAAGTTCAATAAAAATTGATCACAAAAAAGCTATTTAAATATTTTGAGATAAGCCTCCCAAAAAGGTAAAAGAAAAAAAAAAATCAATGTCATAAATGCCAGTGTAGTTCCTATTTCACAATTTTCGTCCAATAATTTCTAGATGTCATAGGAATTGCCATTTCTAATGAGAGATTATGGTTCCAATTTCCTGAAATTGCAATATGTGAAAACTAGTCTGTGCTTTTGTCGTTCATAATTATCGCTCTGAGAGGTCAAGGACCAAATCTAAAATTCTGAAATAGCCTACAAGTTAATGCACTACAGGAATACAGATGGACTCTGCTTAAGTAGCTGACTGATGAAAGGATTGCACAAGCCAATGCATGCCATGTTTAATGCAATATGTAGGCATAAATCAAAGTCTGGTGCTGCAAAATCTGTAGCTCTGGCAGATGTTTCAGAAGCACTGCACCACAGCAAACAAACAGGGAAGAGACCCAGTTGTGTCTTTTTGATATAAATGAGAGGAAAGTAGTGAAGCAAGGCGAATTCTCCATATCCCTTTTCTACCCTCCAGGCAACAAATGTCTCAGAAGGCCAAATCTCAGTACATGAAAAGAAACTTTGAATTTAGGAAAGATCCAACTCATGCAAAGAAGTTTGACAAAATAGTTCCACAAAAATGATATGATTCATACTGAGCTATCCACTGAGTTCGCTGTGAGAAACAGTGAATCAGCTTTCGGGCTTTTGTTTATCGGGGTGAGAAAGGGCTTTAACTAGGCATAGAAAACATCATTGTAGAGAGAAAAAAAATGGAAGACTGAGAAGATTTTTGATCTGGCAATGCATTCTCTGTTTGGTTGTGTACAAACCTTGTGGATTGATTCATGAAAATAGACAGTAGTTCAAAGCCTTTACTTAGTTCAATTGAGGTATATTCTTTTACATTTTGTATAACTAAAAAGGAAATATCTAGTGTAAGGGAATGATCTGAGTTGTCTATATAGTCAGTGCTGAGAAAAGAAGACTTTTTGAAGTCATATCTACTTAGTACTGAAATAAGGGCATACCATAAATAGAATAAATCATCATTAAAATGGAAACATTCTCCTGACTGTATGACAGACTGGTTGATTAGCTTGGACCAGATACTTATCTCTTAGAGGGCTAAATTTAGATGACAAGATTTATACCATAAGATTCACTTAGAAATATGAGGCAGTCTTCCCTCAAGAAGACTAGCAGACAAATCAAATCAGCCCTTGGAATTTTTTTCTTTTATGTATGAATGAGAAGAAACACTATTAAACTCTTAAACTCTGGGCAGGGTCAATACCAATGCTTATTAATTAGTACTCTTAAATACTTTGCATAACCTCTCTGTTTCTGAAACCTAAATAATTTCCTTTAAAGTATTTGGATGGGGTCCTCCAGTATCTTTTAGGAATTCTACTTTGAATTTCCAAGTTTCCTACTCTCCTTTACAATCTTATAGGATTTGTACACTTCCCTCCTTTTCATTTTTAAGCATAGCATTTTGTAATAATTATGTATAATAGCCAGATGACAGTTAACCAGAATCCATTACTTTTAGAATCCTCTTCCACTTGGAGTTCAGCATAGCCTTTGACACTGTCTCCCACAGCATTCTTCTGGAGAAGCTGGCAGGCCATGGCTTGCACGGATGTGCTACTCTCTATGTTAAAAACTGCCCGGCTGGATGGACCCAGGGAGCAGTGGTGAAAGGAATTGCATCCAGTTGGTGGCCGGTCACTAGTGGGATTCCCCAGGGATATGTGTTGGGTCCAGTCCTGTTTAATGCTTTTCTAGATTATCTGGATGAGGGGATCGATTGCACACTCAGTCAGTTTGCAGATGACATAAGTTGGGTGCAAGTGTTGATCTGCTGAAGGGAAGGCTCTACAGAGGGATCTGGACAGGTTGGATCCATGGACTGAGATCAACAAAATGGTTCAACAATCAGTAGTAAGTCCTGCGCTTTAGTCACAAGAACCCCAGGCAGCTCTACAGGCTGGGAGCAGAGTGTTTGGAAAGGAACATGAGCCCTGAGTGAGCATGGGTGGCCATGAATGGGCAGTGAATGTCTTCCTGTATTCAGCACTGATGAGGGCACATCTTGAGTCTTAGGTATAGTTTTTGGCCTCTTACTCAAGAAAGACAGTGAGGTGCTGGAGATGCCCAGAGCAGGGCAGCTAAGCTGGTGGAGAATTGGGAGACTAAGTCATATAATGAGCAGCTGAGAGAAATTAATTCTATGATACCAGTGTGTTTAAGTCTGATAGCTTTAAAAAATATCTACAGCTATGTCCTTATGATAATGTTTTTCCTTCACAAAAGCATGGAAATTCACAGGTAAATTTGAACAACTTTTTGTCATGGTTTTACCCAAGTCAGCAACCAAGACCCATGCGACCCTCATGGTCACTCACATGGGAAGACAACCAGAAAGGCAGAAGTTGGAGAACTTATGTGTTGAGATAAATACAATTTAATAAGGAAATCAAATCTACACAACCAAAGCAAAGCAAGGAATGAATTAACTGCTTCCCATGGGCAGGCAGGTGTTCAGCCATCCCCAGGAGAGAGGGGGCCCATCACTCATACCGGTTACTTGGGAAGACAAACTCTATCACCAAATGTCCCCCCAACCTTTATTCATTCTTCCCCCCACTTTATATACTGATCATGATGTTTTATGGTTTGGAACGTCCCATTGGTCAGCTGGGGTCACCAGTCCCGGCTGTGTCTCCTCCCAACCTCCCATGCATCCCCCCCAGCCCCCTCACCAACATGGCAGCACCAAAGTAGAAAAGGCCTTGGCTCTGTGTAAGCCATGCTCAACAACAACAAAAGCATCTCTGTGTTATCAGCTCTGTCCTGTGTTCAGCACAAATACAAAACACAGCCCCATGTCAGCCACTGTGAAGACAATTGACTCTAACCAGCTGAAACCAGCACACTTGCCTTTCTTATGCTGCTGCATCTCTCTTTAAGGATGATGTGACACACTGAGTGCTCATTCAATCCATATTTGAACTCAGCTGATGATTATGAAAACTCTAATGGACATTTGGGTACAGCCTTGACCAGGATGCAAACAACATGAATGACTTTTAGGACTTCTAGGCTGACTATGCATGTTAAAGAAGGTGTTTTTACTCCTTTTGTAAAGTGTTTTCCCTCCTCCTTCTTCTAAGGTTCTCAGCTTCATGGGCTGCCTCCCCAGCCTAGAGCTGAGCACAATAGAATCGGGTTTTAAAGGAACTTCTGGAGAAGCATCAAACTTTTAAAAAGTGAAATCTGATTTACTGCTCCAAACCATGAAAGGTGGTTTGAAAGTGTCTAAAGATTTTACGTGCACTTTGCATTGTTCTTAAAAAAGTTAGCTAATGCATTTTAGTAATATCACTGTTCTCAGACTTTGAGAAAACCAGCTTTGCAATCTTTCTGAGGCCTAGTCCTGAAAGATAAATCATTCTATCAAAAATGAGAAAAGGGAAAGGGAAATTAAAATGGCGCTCATCCTCAAGCCAAGAAGACAAAAGACAAAAGAAATTCTCAAGGCTTTCTTGCATTTTTCAAATGAAACTTAAAAAGTTATCATTAGAAAAAAAGTGATATACACAAATTCGATCAAGAGAAATTATGTTTTCTGAAATGGAAGCATGAAGCCAGTAGATAGTGAAGGATATGACAATTCAAGTGGTCAGAGTATAATTTTCCCTCACATTTGGTGTTTGCTGAAGCAGCCTGTTTTATATACATGTTCCTGAGCTAGTCATAGGTAGCCAGAGGGAAAAGCCTTTGAAGACCTTCGTACAAGGTTTGCATATGTTTAATTTTGATACCTAAACTCTTTTATTATCTCTTTCTTCCCCAAACTGCTATATAGCAATGAATTTTCTTTTTGCAAGTGTGCACATAGCAACCTAACATTGTGCGGTGCCTTGGTGTTTATCTCAAATCTGGCCACATTAGGATTCCAAGGAAGAGATCTTCCAGGTTAGGAGCTTCAGGTTAGTCTGTTAAATGTCCCCTGCAAGCAGCAAGATTAACTCTACCTTTTTATTTGTTATGAGCAAGGAAAAAATAATTCTTTTGAGATGTTAACATTCTTGACTGACTGAGTGGATTTTAACTTACTCTTGCCTTGCACTACAGTAACAAGCATTCATTATTTCAAGCATATTATTAGAGAGTATGTGATCCATAAAAGATATTGATTTAGTAGGACTATAATGAATAGAATTTCCAGATATAACTTAGACAATTACGTTTACTAGTAGAAAATTGCATACTGTGAACAATTAATTGCTTTTCAAAAAAAAAATAAGTACTATACCAATATGTATGCAAGCAAATATACCTTAAGTTGTTTGCTGAAATCAAACAATTTTTGTTTCATTCTGTTTACACAGAAATTTCCCATGTAAAATTTTTGACTTTGCAGGATGTTTGCTGGGAAGGTGGAAGGGCAAGACTGCTCCATCAGTCCAACTATAAGGATATTTACCTTGGAGGTAGGTTCTCAAGTTTCAATTCCTCTTGCAAATGATATTTATGCACTTTTACAAGTCAGAGTACCTTCAGTGAAACTGGCTAAGACTGCTCACATATCGATTCTTCAGAAAATCTTATGCAGTCTCTTGAAGGAGATGTTTGACCATAGAGTCTATACTTTAATTTGGAAGGATTTAATTTAAAATTTTTTTAAATGAAAGTTTTCCTGGCAGTGGATTTTGTGTGAAGGAACAGGACCAGTTCAAGGGGTTGTCTATGGAAGAAGTTATGTAACTTTGAATTCTGGCAGTGCAAAGCTCATATTTGGATACAGCTGATACTAACTCCCAGGTGTTACCACAAAAATGAGACATAAGTGGAATTTTTTCACTGGTTTTTAGCCAGGGAGCTGCGGGATACATTTCCAGACTTGGCATTATACCTGACTGGTTTAGCAAAGAAAGCAATATCTTGCTGTCAGAGACACCTGAAACAGTATGGCACACCTGAGCCCTGTATGGCGACAGTGGGTATTTCTAGTTGAAATTCTACATGGAAATATGAAAAAAAAAAACGAAACAAACCCAACAAAACAAAACAAAACAAAACAAACCCAAACAAACAGACAAAACCATAAAAAAGCACCCACCAAATATTTTACTTCCGCTTTAAACTCTGGAAATATTAACTGACCTTTGACTATAACAAACACCTGAGATGTCCAAGACTGTGTGTACACAGCAGATGCCTGCATTTCACAGTGTAATTTTTGTCTCTCCAATATGTCATGTTCTAAAAAGGTGTGTTCCTATTCCCAGTGTCCTTGCCATGCCTGTTCTTGTGGAAGCCAAACTCTCTTCTCCAGGTTTAGCAGCAGCTTCCAGGCCAACCAAAGTCAAGGGGATCCCCAAGGTGGCTCAGTGACAGTCCTTCAGTGAGGTGCCAATCCTCTGCTCTAGACAAGGCACTGGTTTGACATGCAGAACTGCAGGCTGTCCCCAAGCAAGTAAATACACTTATTTACTACAAAACGTAAGTAAAATGGACAACTATGGCTTTCTCCCACTCTTGTCACAGCTATAGCTGTGCAATATTCCTGAGTAATTCCTGAAGAATGGGATTAATGGCAGCTTTTGCTACCAAGATCTACAAACAGTGTTGAAAATTGCATTACTAATACTGAAATAGATATGCATAATTTATGAATGTATATAATGTGGTTTTATATATAATGCTTCTAGATTTTTATTTCTGCCTTTGTATAAAAATGTGCTTTTCATATATTCATATTTTCTTATCTTATCAAAGAAAGTAAATTTATTCCATTAGGAGACACGCATTTATCTAAATCCTTCTGTGACTGTCTTTTGCATAAAAAATTCCTGTGTATGTGCCATGTGCACATGTTTTAGCTCCTTTAAGCTGGTTTAGAGCAGGGGGAATAGACAGATCTTTAATAATCTCCAAGAAGGAAGAATTATAATTGTTCTACCTGTTTTGAAAGATAGATTTAAAAAAATTATTACCTTTTTTCTCTTACTTATGAGTGAGCTATCTTTAAAATGTTGCTTAATTAAAAATCCCAGGACTTTCTACGTTAGTGTTTTTACTTCCCTTAATCACACTCCAAAGCAGACACTGAATGGTAGATAAGTTTTTCAGAACCTACCCTTGCCAGTAGAATTTTTCATTCAGTGGTAATATTGGGGTGATTGCAGCTTAACAGAGGCAATGCTGCAGCCAGGTTTCTGTGGCCAGGTCCCCTGGCTACTGCTGGAAAAGGAAGTTCTCCCTCAGTGCAGGTGTCGAGGGAGCTGTTTGGCATGACAGTGTCAATGAGAGCCTAGGGACTCCTCAGTGCAGGCATCATTGATTTAAAAGGCAGTTATAGCTCCTCTGGAATCATTTGGCCTACCCCCATAAATACACTCTTAGGGGCACTAAAGCACACGTAACTGGAACAATAGTGTGTGATAGCTGTTCGTTCAGTTTTGCACTGTTGATGCTGTAGTTGAAGGTGTCATTCAATCTTTAGACAAAAGTAGTCTGAGGATTATTGTGCACTTCCAGCATAGGAAGCAGTTGTAGCCTCCTTTTTGTTAAGGCTAAGATCAGTAATATCTTAAATCCTGGGAAATCTTAGTGACAAAATCCTACAGTGAAAATAAGAACAATTGGACTGTGCTGGGGCAATTTGCTATGATTGAAGGAATTGTCTTTATTCCTCCTCCTCCTTTAGGTTCTTGAAGGACTTCTTCTCAGTTCATCTTGCTCTTTGTTCATGTTCTCAGTCAATAATTCTCTTTGTTAGTGTCCACATATAATTTGTTTCATTGGGTTTTATTTTTTTTTTTTGCTATGGACTATATACTTTTATTTTAGAGATAGTAAAAATGCCACATTGCTCTTTCTGTGCATTACATTAACCAAATTCTGAAGTGTAATATGCCATGAAGAACTTAGCCACAACAAATCAGTATTATTTTAGAGAGAAAACAAATGAAGTCTCAATAACACAATATGTAGATAATAGAAACTCATGCAAAAAAAGTGTGAGGATAGGTTTGACATTCACCTCTGCAAGACTTAAGCAACATATAAGGTCTTTATATCATTGTAAAATAAAACCAAAATTTAGTAATGAACACTTATTTGGACAGACCAAAGTCAACCAAATCTAAAAGCAGTTGATCTCAAGCATCCTTCTCTTTCCTGTCCTGTTCTTGTCCTTTGCTTGTCACCATGCAATGGTCACAACACACAATGTTTACAATAATGCTTTGAAAGGCTTCTCTCCTATAATGCAGAAAAAATAAATGCTTATCTCACATTTTGATTTTGTCCAGTTAGACAAATATTTTTTTCTTATCTGTATAATAGCAATAAATGTCCAGATCATGTATATATTTAAAAGGATATTGTTGTATTAACTTCTGAAAAGAAACACTAATAAATACAGAAGACAACAAAAGCAAACTACTTTTTTTCCATCTCAACACATGGCTATTAAAGCAAGCAAATCCATGCACCCCAACCCGCCACAACTCCCCTGAACAAAAAATTATTTTTAGTGGTTTTCACCTTATAAAATGGCGTAACTGCAGTGAGTCATGATTTCATGAATGGAAGAGGTTTAGCCTGCAGATCTTTCAAAGGCTTTGCCTGCCACTGATTTGGTGTGAGAACAAAGTCAAACTGATTATGTTACACAGAGAAGAACTCATTCATTTGTTCCAGGCAAACACAGTAATATAACCAGAACATCTTTCAGTCTTTGGTATTCACATCACATCAAGAAGAAATCATGCTGACACTTTCTAATTTACTTTATAGCAATGAGTAAAAACAACCTTTGAAACCTTGGTTGGCTTTGGAGGAGGAAAATTAAGAGGACATAATACAGGCTACTAAAATTAGAGCAGGACAGAAAACAAGAACTTCGTTGCTCTCTAAGCATTCTGATGAATCTGAGATTAAATTAATTAGGAAAATAAGATTTCTTCTCTAGTTTAGTGGTACATTAACTGAGATGTTTGTTGTCTGACACTGAGACCACCTTTCACAAGACAGCAGCATCTGTCACTTTAAATTCCCTTTTAACCCCATGACAGATCAGTCTGACCCACACTGACCACTGGGAAAGTCCTTTGACAGGGCTGACTCCTGCACCTTGCAGGAAAGTTGGGACCAAGCAAGTCAAAAATCATGCCATGGGCCATTTTATCTGTTCATTGACCCTATTAACTTCACCAACGCAGACACGGGCTACATGTGCAAAGAATACTTTGCTTGTACTGTAGCCCAGTTATAGCTGAATCACTGAGAAATGATGCTCCCATATGGTTGACAGTGGATTTTTTCCAAATGCATTCCTTCATTCCATGGATCAGTGCAGGAAAGGAAAAGGTGACTCATCAGAAAAATAATGATGCAATATTTTAGAAATTCAGAGAATTGATTAATTGCTTCCTGATTTGGTTAGTGTAGCATTTGTCTCCTTTTTGCTTGGAAGGCAATCCCAAGTTATGTGCTCTGGTGGAGACTGAGCAGGGAGGTTGATCTAGATGGTCCCCAGAGATCTCTTCCAACCTTAGCCATTCTGTGACGTTCTGTGGAACTACCCAGACTGGACACCAAGTGGGAGAATCAGCCTCCTTTTTTTATTTATCATGATGACATATTTGTGAAATAGCATCTATTTATGACTTGAGATTAAAAAACCAACCAAGAAAAAAAGTGTTGTTTTGAAAATTTACTTGTAAGTATTACAGGTAAAAAAGTTTCTTTGCAAGAGGTTGTTAACAAGTTCATTTTCAATGGTCATTGGTGAAGTTACTGTTGCCACAGGAATATTTCCATATTAGTAAAATAAGCTATCTAAATGGGTCTTTTTCTATTTTTGTAGTGATCAGTCAAGTAAATAGAAAAGAAAACACATGTAAAGAAATACAAGGAGGAAAATATTAAGCTATTAAAGAAAAAAAACAACTGTTAAGACTTTGCTAACCTGGAGTTCACCTGCCAGAAATCATATTGACACTAATTACATTACTGATTCAAAATAATGACATGGATTCTAAATCATCACTAATAAAGTTATGATAATTAATTACTGAGATATAGAGAATAAAAAGCCTTCTTACCACCCTCATTATACTTGGGCTCAATGGAAATGAAATATGAGGAGAAAAATAATTTCATTAAAAGAAATACAAAGTAATAGAGTTGCTCTGGTCTAACTTTAACTTTCTAATTAGGTTTTAAAAGTCATCACTGTAATGTAATACTTTTCATACATATATAGGTGGTAGATGATATTTCCCTAAAAAACAAAGATCTTTGTTAGTAATATAAGCATTATTACAGCAGTGAAACAACAAAAGTACCATTGCCTTCTAGAGCAAAACAATAAAATAAGTGTTACATGAAGGTTATTTGGGTATTGATGATTAATAATACCATACAATTTTAAAATGTATTTGTTAACTTTTAATTTAAGAGTCTATATACCCTTTCTTCAGGCACTCTGCATCCAAAAGCAAAAAAGGAAAATTTTAAAAAAAATTGTTTTATACAAAGTGATTTATCATAGAATATCCTGAGTTGGAAGGGGTCCACAAGGATCATCAAATCCAACTCCTGAACTAAAATAATATCAGATTTCAATGAGTTCAGGTTTCTGCTGTCAATGTTCATCTTCTGTGATGCCATTTGGTATTGTCTCTGGAGGAGATTGTCTTTGTGGCATCTGAACCTAGAATATTGAACACCAACTTCTTCAAATAAAAAGAAACAAAAAGTCATCCTATATTCTCCTAAGGACTAGTGATTCTTCTTGGAAACTGTGCTGCAAAACTAGTTTTCCAAGAAGCTCTGCTGGAGATGCACCTCATCTAAGCCTCATTTAATATTTTTGGGCTATCAGATGTAGTAGTTTTATTTCTTCCACATTCCCATCCATTCTGCTTTTTAATCTATGCTGTTTATTTAAACTAGCAAGTTTCTGAATTTGCACTCAAAAGATATCCACATATCCTCTCCTCCCCCCAAATACTAGTTGAGGTTCACCATAGAAGACCTCTCAATCTTTGCAAAACTGGTATTTCAAACACCTTAGCCTAATTTATGTGAAATAACCAAGAAAAGAAGCTCAGGGCTCCTCTCCTGTCAGTGAGTACTCTTTTACTGTTCTACAAAGTACATTACCACCATTTCTTTTTCCTGAACAGTTGTAGTCACCCTGGTATGTATTATGGGATGTCTAATAAAACACAGAGGAATTAGGTAGACAAATACTTATGGATTCCCTTCCACATGCCAAGAGCCAAGACTGAATCAGTGAGATAAACACAGGTCCCTGATTCAGAAGCACCCCAGTTTTGAGTTAAGAAACTGAAATCGAGAGGAGTCTAAATCAAAACTGTGGGCATAGAAATGTTTGAAGGTGTTTGAAAAGCAGTCCTGGAGGAGGATCTGGATATTTAAGGTAAAATCAGGCTTTGTATTGAACTATGCATAAGGTATGTAATTAAACATTACATTGATTTGTATTGTACTGAGAATATTGTATTAATTAATGATTTTTTTCCTGAGGTTAAATAAAAATGCTACTTTTACTTCTTCTCTAATTAATCCTTACCCAAGAGAGATGATTGATTTTAATTGCTTTCCAGAAGACAGTATTTGTTTTTCTTTGTCATACACTTAACAAACAGTCTTTCTATATTTGTCTCTCTCTTAGGCCACATTCACAAAAAGATAATGCATCTCTACAAATTATTTGGCAGCTGGAGGTAGAATATAATAAGTACAATAAATTAAGAAATTATTCACCAACATTTTTTTCCCAAATTACACTATAAAAAGAGAAGTCACAATTTGCGAAGCAGGGGCTTTGCTCACAATCAAGTACGGGCTCTGAGAGTGGTACAATCTGTGTTCAAGGTCTTAACTGCACATAGACAAATGGTTCCCCTTAGTTCTGCTTCACAACAGGAAGTTGTTGTTATAAGATAAATGTGCCCAGGGTAAAATGTACTGAATCTCAGCACACTGATTTGTGAAGACATAAAGCTATCTCAGACACAGTGGAAACTTAAGAGATTATTCAGTCAAGCTGGAGCAGACAGCAGGCAGTGGTTTTGAGCAAAAAATGTGTGAGGGGTTTTTCCACTGGAGATGTAGAATTTGTTTCCATAATGACACCATTCTGATATCTGTGGTCCTTTTGCACTGTCATGCATCTGAAAAATACACTGTTTGAGACACCTGTCAGGTTTCCCCTTCCAAAATATAGACTAACAAAAGAAAATAATAAAACCCCTGGAATGGATAAAGATTAAATTAAAATGTGTTTCAACACAATATAGTTAGGTTCTAGTTATGAAAATACAGTTTTCACACACAGGTAAGCTCATTGAAATACTTAGTAATTGACAGAAATCATGGATTTCCTGAAATTTTTAGAGTTTCAAGTTTTCAGAAAATTGTCTGCATCTTAAATGGCATTTCTTGGTTTTTTTTGATTTTAATGATGTTCTTTTGTTAATTTAAATGATTTTTTTTTCAAGCTCTTCAGGAGCAGCTGCACATTTTATTGAGAACCTGAGGAATAAAAATCCATACATTTTTCTCAAACATAAAAAATATTAGTAACTTGAAAAACTATTATAAATAGAATACAAATTTAGTATATACACAGAACAATTCAGGAGCATACACTTCAGGGTCTTCTCTCTGGTTTTGGTCCAACCCATTGTGAAGATACTGTCATCATCTTTCATCACCATACAACAGGTCATCCCCATACAACAGGTAATTTCTTTCCATATTTCAAATGCCTTTACTAAGGTGTTTTTTTATTATATCTGGCTCTAATTACAATGAAGTAATTGCACAATAGGTGTATAATTATATCTGATTTCCCTAAATTTATGGGGGAAAAAAAGGGTGTATAATTTTCTAGTTTTGGTGTTCTGATGAAAAGTAAAAGGTGGTGGTTGGAGCAGGTCTGATTCCAGGAGCCTATGCTATGTATCTGCTAAATCATGGCCTTATGCTTGTAATGTTTCATAGTTTATGGCATCCCAAAATACTCCATATGGAAAAGAAGTAGTACAAAAACCCATCAGAAAGTAAAGGATAGTGCTCATATAGAATATTTATGTTGCTAAAGCTCTTATCTGTCTTTGTGCTGCAAGAAGATGCAAGCAAAGAGCTGAACAAAGGGAACACCAACACACCTATTTTTGTAACCACACAGTTTGCAGGGATTACTGGAAGTATCTCCAAAGCTAAAATTAAAGGTTGATGGATCAATGCAGCAAACAGACTTTGACCATGAACTCATGCATGTCTGAGAAGAAAGACAAGAAAATAATTTCACATGGATGAAGAAAGGGTCTCACTCGAAGCTTCCACGAAATGACAGAACCCTCAAGCTATCTGAGCACGAAATTGCTACAAACTTTCTATATAGACATGGAAGGTTTACTTACACACTTTTTAAGAGTATGTAAAAGATAACAGAGTTGGGTTTCTTTATTTATTCCTTGGATCAGCTAGATGAGATGCCTTTCCACACCAGTGAAAAGCATACCCTTAAACAGCATACTTCAAGACACAGATACAATTTAACCTGCCATAGGTGGAAAAACTCCCAAAAAATAGCAAAACAGTTTTTTTGTCCTATAGGCTTACAATTTTCAGCCATTTTCTGTTTCCTTTTAGAATTTCATTATAGATGCTTGGATTAAAAAGAAAGGCCTGAATCTTATTTTTTTACAACTTATTTTTTGGCAGAATGAAGAACCAAAGGAAATTGTTTGAATTGTGCACAATTTCAAATAATGGTATGTTGGAAAATTAGTGCAAATAATCCAAATAGAGTCTGCATTAACTGCTTATCCCAGGTTTATTTCACTTCTCCCAGCATCCTCCTTCCCTTTACCACATACAAGTGCTCCAACATTTTGACATTTTGTTTCAGATGGTATGTTTTGTTGCAAACTCTAGCAGTTCCTGGTACAATTTTTGATTTATCTTTATTAATTTTGTGTCACTGATGCTCATGATAACTCACAAGGAAATAAAGGATGGCAAATATTTAGGGCAAATATATTCTAGATTTTCAGGGTGAAAACCCAGAAGATTTTGCAATTAACTCTTAGAAATTTATGTCATGAAAGGTAACGAATTACAGATGCAAATGCATTTATGGTTAAGTTCTTTCAAATTTCATGGTAGATGCTTTACTTGGGCTAGTTGTCTTTCTATAGTTTTTTGCAATATAGACTAATTTTCCTTTGCATGGAAATAGTTGCATATGTCCCTATTTCATGCGGTATGCACTTGGCATACTATTTCTAGTACATTGCTCTAGTAAGAATTCCTTCACAAAGATGACTTATCTTCCATGTTGCATCACTTCCTTCTGCCTCTGTTATAAGCTTGCATTCGACATTACCAGTGTTTGAATAGTACAAAAAGTCTTCTATTTCCTATATCCTCCATCTCCTCTGACATTGGGATGATCTGCCTCTCTTTCCCTGCCTTCATGAGTCTAAGTCAGGGACATGGCAGTAAGGAAGGGATTTTGTGTAAAAAGTAGCTGTTGAGATCTACTGCACAACAAAATATCTCAGTGATAAACTGAGACATATGTTTGCAATTTTCCATCCTATGAGGGAATTTTCAGAGATGAATTTCTGCTTCACTGGGACTGCCTGTGTTGTTCAGCTTGGAGAGGAGAAGGCTGAGGGGGAGCTCTTCACAAATGTGCTGTGTCCTCAAGAAGGGGCAGCACAGGGGAAGGTGCTGATCTCCTCACTCCGGCGATCACCAACAGAGCACAAGGAAATTGAATGAAACTGCATCAGAGGAAGCTCATGTTGGAGATTAGGATTTTTCACTAAAAGGATGGCCACTGGAACAGGCTCCCCAGGGAAGTCACAGCACCAAGTCTGTCATAATGCAAGAAGTGTCTGGACAACAGACACTTTTTAGTCACATGGATTAGTCTTAGGCAGTTATGAAAAAGCAGGGATTTGGACTTATTGACCCTTACTATTGAGACTCTTCCAGTCTGAGATTTTTGCTTCTATGTAAAGTGTTCCAAATTTGTTATGGCTCCTAATTCAAGACAAATGCTTCTTTGGGATCAAATTGTGAGTATAGGTATGTATAAAGTAGACTCACTCATATGACTCCTGGCCTTTCCAGAAGCATACTTTATTAAACACAAGTATATCACAGGCAAGGAAAAAAACCAAAACAGAGTAGCTAATCAGTATATTATTTGGAGGAGAGAAAGCACGAGAGCTCCTAACTTAGCAGAAAATTTAGCTGGTACAGTCCAACACCGGGCTAAGTCCTCAAATTCTACTGTGACTGAAATTCTACTGTGCTTTACTTTCTACTATCTCTTTTCAGAATAAAGACTTTGAAATTATCTCTCTGTTACAAAGAACTGGACAGTAACTGCTTCTCAATGAAACCAGCTCATAAGATTTAAATATTCAAAAGTATTCCAGGCAGAGGAATTTTACCAAAGTTATAAACATCTAAGAAATTATTTTTATTTAAAAAATCATATGAATTAAATTGTGAAAATGGGAAGTCAAATATCAGAAACAAAAAACAAATGAACACAAAATTCTCACTGAAATTTTCAATTTATCTTTATTGAAATAGATTTTGTGACAACTAAGTACAACAGATTCCTGATACTTTTTGGAGGACTTGGTAAATAGAGTGCACAGAGCTCCTCTCTCCTGTTCAAACTGCCTTCTGCATATTGTGAGGAAAAAAGAAGGGAAAATACCTTGATATTTTCTGCATTGGGCAGTGACAGTGCTGCCCTATACCTTTAGGAGTACTTTGTCTGCCAGAGACATAGTATTTTTCTCATGTTCTGAGATAACGGAGCTCAGAACTACTGGCAACATGTACACAGATCAAGCTCTGAATGTGTTCTTTGAATATAAAGTGGACTCTAATTTTTCTGAGTAGCTGGCTGCTCCAAGCAGAAAACAACTGGTCATCCTCCTCCCAGAGACTGCATTTTCCTGCTCTTCAGATGTACAGTATATATGTTAGTCATTTATTCATTACATTAAGAGGCCCATGCTAAGTTTGCAGGGAAATAAGACCTGTCTTGTGTTTGCTACTACATTCCAGATTTTCTTTCTAATAAGCTGAGAAGCAGAGACAGCAAGGGGCTTGAACCTCATGCCATTGGCCTCAGCCCATGGATCCAGCCTGTGCAGATCCCTTTGCAAAGCCTTCCTACCCTCCAGCAGATCAACACTCCGACACAACTTACCATTGTCTGTGAACTTACTGGAGGTGCACTTGATCCCTTCATCCACATTATCAATAAGGATATGAAACAGGACTGGCCCAAATACTAAGCTCTGAGGAACTCTGCTAGTGCCTGGAAACAAACAAACAATCAATCCAACTCAACAAAAACAAACAAAATACTCAAACAACAGCAACAACGACAACAAAACAACAACCAAAAAACCCAAACAACAACAACCAAAAAACCTAACAAAACCCCAAACCCCAAACAAAACAAAAGAAAAAACCGCACACCAAACAAGCAGATTCTGCAGGAACAATTCCTGCACAGAGGGTTTAATAAACCCAAAATGGAAAACATTTCTCCATAAGAACACTGTACATCTTTCTTCACATTCCTTCTATTACTATAAAAGGAATATTCTTGGACAAAAGGCATATGCTGGCGATTCACAAGTTTCTGGGAATAGCAGGGGCCTATTTTCACTGATTAGAATCAATTATTGAAGCAGAGAGACAGAACTATCCACAGTTAATCAGAAATTAATAATGTCATGCAGTTCCTAAAAGATGCTGTGCATCATTTAACTGCCTCTGTAGCATAACTGAGGCATTGGAACATCCAAAGAAAGCTTCAAAGAACATATTAGACATGTATCAGTGATGGATGGCTATTTCAGTAATTTCATAGTGCAAAGACAAACCACAGAGCCTCATGTATATTAATCTCCTTAGTAAAAGCAATGCCGGCATCAGTAGATGTCATTATCATCAGAAGAAAGGACAGCAAATCCATCAACTAGTTACACTCAAGTAAAAAATATTGGCAAGAAAATAGAAACCTGATAGTTGAAGTATGAATTGAGGAAAAAATAAGATAGCTCAATAGCATCAAGATATCAGGATTCAATATTGATCTACTGTCAAATGAGGTACATGTTTCTTGCAGTGCTTTGTACCTAAATGATTATTTATGAGTCCAAAGCATGTTGCAAATAAGCACATATTTTTTTAAAACACCACAGGTATGGTGCTGTGATCCAGCTTCTAGTACAGTCAAAAAGAATATGTTTAATGGTTTCACACAAACATGACAGTGTCTCATTTATTTAAGTACAATAAAGATAGAAACCTTAAATAAAAACTAGCAGGAGATAAATTCAAAAAAAGCAAAATAAAACAGGTTTTTGTCTCTTTATGTAGGTAAGGCAAGAAAATACTTCCTGAAGGATATTGTGAGCGCTACATATTTTCAAGACTTCAAAATATCAGCTAAAGCTTGCTGAAGAAAATCTCCACCAGACCTCTAAATACTAAATATGACCTGTGATTTATGGAATCTTTGAACTTCAGATGGATGCAACAGAGGATGCTGTTCTCACCAGAGAACTGGTATTTCTACCTGCCTGCTCAATTCATAATGCCTTCTGCAAGTTTCTGCTATTTGCTATGATCAAAGAATGGATAATATGTCTGATAGGCCTTTCATCTGATTTAATGAAACTGGTTTCAAATTTCTCTATAACATAAGTCATACCTTCCAAAAAATACCAATACTTTCAGACTCTATTAATGTAGTTTATAGTAGACAAAACATGCATTCCAATTTGCAGTAAGGGCATGGATATAGGAAGCAATTCTCTGAAGTACTAAGAACTTTCCATAGTTAAGCAGTTGACCCAACAATTAACTGTTTCAATACCATCTATAATTGCAGTAGCACCAAGGTTGTGCCTGATAGTTAATATTAACTATGGAATATGGTGTCACACAAATAACTCTGAAGAACAATAACTGACAAGAGAAAATTTGCTGGTAAAAATCCTTCATAGAAAAAAAAAGAATAAGAATTTCCCAGGGCAAAGATCCTACAGAGGTTATTTTGACAGTGTTTCTCAGATTATTTTGATAACAGAGCAGACCCTGTGGCTTTTTTCTCAGTGCTAGGCCAAAAGAGATTACCTTTTTCCTCTATTTTTTTCCTCTCAGATTCAAAGATTTCCTTTGAAAAAAGTCAGTTCTGATTGATTTTCTGTGATGCCTGGTACTTGAATTATCCAAAAGAGCTAATATCTAGGAGGCAGTAGCAAACTTAATATGACACAGAATTAGTTACTATTTTTTCAACAAAAAACCACTTTCAGTACTAATTGTTTGTACCAAGAGGGCCTCCTACTGTTACAGCAGGTCTAGCATAGTGTGAACATCTGAATTTACTCCTTCCTAATACTTTGGTAATTGCTATTGTATGTCTGATAAATCTTGTACAAGCTGTGAGACCTTGAACAGAGAAATCAGTGGAGTTATAAGAATCTACCTAACTGAAATTAATTCTCTAGCTAGCTTTATGTTGCTCTGTGACCAATCATGCATTCTAACCAAATGTCTGCCAGAGCCATATGTCCTATCATTTGTATTAATTTTCCTTAATTGGTCATAATATTAACTTACAAGTATCTGCTGTAGGTGATGCTGAGGGTAGAGTGTCCTATAACATAAAGTGTTAACCTTCACTCTTGTCAGAGAGAATATGTGGCCTAAAATCTCTTACCTTTATTTGGACTCCCAGAAAATCCATGCATGTGCTTTTAAAATGACAGCTTTTAACCCTTTCATTTGAATTTAAATTCAAATTGAAAATAGAAGGGCACCCTTTGCTTTTCTTTGTAAGCTTAATAATCAAGACAAATAACAGTGCTTATGTCACACATTTCAGTTAAAAGACTTCAGGACAGTACTGGAATTCAATATCAGGATTCCACATTTATTTCTAATAATAGTAATAGCACCATGTAGAGTACATAGGGTTTCAGGTTGTATCTATACTGTAATTGATTATTTGATTTGTATTTCTGAGACAGAGTTTCTTTCTCATACTTTTTCTTGTGTTTCTTAGTCCCAGATTCACCACAAACTGTCTCGCAGCAGTTCTGTGTCTTTGAAAACGTAACTTGGAAGGGTACAGCTGTTCAATCAAATTTATGAGCTATATATAATTTAGAAGAGAGAAGGTTTTTTGGACTCTTCAAAATGTCCTTGATAATATGAATCTTACATGACTGTTTTTAAGTCAGTTTTTCAGCACTATGAATGTATCAAAGTGCTTAATGCTGATACCATATAGATGATGTTATCACCCAGAATTTTGATAATGGAAAAGCATATTCTGGGGGGGGTGGGAAGTATTTTACACTCTGGGAAACACTGTAATGAAGATGGCCATTTTGCAGCTATGAACTTACCTTGGAGGGAAGATGGCTAGCAAATTAAATTTGAATAAAAAATGACCTGCCAAGATATTGTTTCGTGTTTGGGAAGGAAAAGATCTATTCTAAATCTGGTAAAATATGCAGATATGGATCTACACAGTATATTACTTGCTTAGCAAGCAAGCAAGAAGCAAGAAGTAATAATCTACTCAGTGGGTGAACTTATTATTCTGTGTCTTCAACAGTTGTTCACATGTCACAAATACTCTCACCCTGTAGTCTATAATTAGTAGAATCAAAATGTAATAAAAACACCAAACGAAACACCCAGGACTACAGTATTTGCATGGTTAATTAAATCATACATATTTAGTGGGATAATATGATTAGTAAGAGAAGGAAACTAATATTATACTCAGAATATATCACCTTGACTCTTAACAGAGAATGTTTAAAGCAAAGTAGTAGCTATAGGAATGCCTGTAGTTGACCTCCTCAAAGTAGTTTTAGCTCTAGAGAGAAACTAGTGCTGAAAAGTTTCTTTTGAGAGTGTAACACAAAAAAATGCTATCTTTTAATTACTAATTTAGACTATCTGGCTTGCCATGAAGAAAAAAGTTTAGGATCCTAGCAATATACATGTATGTATTAAAGTATGTGAGAGTACGTGACTAGAATCCTAGACATTTTTATTCTATATACCAATTACAGTATTATGAGCAAAGTTTGATACAATTAGATTTGTGGAGATGAGAATGTTTGTGGGACAAGGTTGCAACCCAAAATTGTAGGGAGACCTGAGGATATGTTGGTATGCTCCTTCAGCCTTTCCACCTTTATCAACAGGCTGTAAAAGAGTGATGGATTGCCCCAGGCACACTCTGGGTGTGAAAAGTTGGGGAGCTGGCACTCTGGGGCTTGCCAAGAGATGCTTGAGCCTTTCAACCAGTTGAAGCCCTGCTTTCCCAGTAGAAGTATTCACATGGCTATAAAGAGGAAACTTAGTTTTCCCTGTTCAACTCCTACTGAAAAAAGACCAAACCGAAAACATTTATACAGAGTAATTTTCATTCAGAATATATTGAATGCACTTAGCAATAATAATGACTAGCAAGAATGAGTTTTCAAGATTTGGTGCAAGAAGTATTGATATAAACAAATAACAGTTTGTAAATCACTATAAAAATATTAATCTGTAAGTCACTATAAAACAGAGAGAGTTTCAGTTAAAAAAGGGGTGCTGAATTTACCTGAAAAGGCCAAAGATTTGGCCTGAAATGGATTAGGTTCAACTGAATAATGCTTTTTTTTTTTCCCCCTATGAACTATGTTGAAATATTGAAGTCAAATGTTAGCTAGAATTCAATCTCCAGTGTAGTTTTATTTTGATGGGACACCTGAATACACAATAACATCAAAATTATTGAAACACTAGAAAAAAAATTTCTACTTATTGCTCTCAAATATTGTTTTGGGAATATTTTTTTGAAAAACAGCTACTTCTTGCAATCCTTTCTTATCTTTCTTTAAAGCTGCATGTCCAGGCAGAAGTAAAGTTTTCCTGATGAAACTTCTTTAAAGTATTACTGAAGTAATTCTCAGAGCTTCATGACAGAGAAGGGGAAGGCAAAGTTATAACAGCTGTGTGCATGGTTGGTAGATCCTTGATCATTATATAAATTGATCTGCAGTTCCTAAAAGACAGCACACTCAGTTTCCTGATTGGAAAAGTCAAAATAGTCATACTTGTCAGCAAAATCTTTGTGTTTAGATGTAGATATTTATATGTTAGTAGGTTTTTATAAAATAAGTGCATTTTTAATATATTTGTATATTCCAGCACCTGAGAGTACGTATGCATGTCCTTGTCTCTATACGACCATGTGTACCAAAAAAGAACCACAAAAATATCATGATTCACATCTCACTTAGACACTACTCAAATACTGTTTAAATCAGCTTTGACTTTCTCTTCTTAATGCCATTTCTGACTTGGAATGCTGCGGCAGAGCAGAGAAAAATGGAACTGTACCAGATAAATTTACTGTACTGATGAAAATGGGTGCATTAAGTTTTGGGTGGTGTTTTTATAACTGGTTATCACCACTCCACAAAAGCCCTAGCTGATATGACTTTTGTATTAACTCCTTCATTACTTCATTATTGTATTTCTAGTTCTCTCTTCATAACCTAAGAGCCAGTTTATAAAGGCAAGTAATGTAGCAGTGCACAGCTAAGATCACTGAATTTTTAAGGTGCCACTGCTTACTGGAAATTACAACTTGGGTCAGGTACCTACATAGATGAGGTAGAAGGTCATGATAAAAGGGCATCATAAATATTGGAAAAATGAAAAGTGACCTAGCTGTAGATTCTGATAATAAAAGAACTGTTCAAAAGATGTTTTAAATTTCTATACAAAATTAAATGCTTTCAAGTTGAGTTGTTTATGGAGTTGTTACCAAACATCTTTGCCTAGTGGTGGGTTTTCAAGTTTGCTCTGATAGAACATAGTATTACCAAATCCCAGATAAAAAGTATTATGGACTGTGGTCTGTGGTAGCCTACTGGAGAAACAAGGAGGTCCAAGCCTGAGAAAACTGTGGGAGCAGCTGAAGGAGAGAGAATCCAGTGACTAGTTACTCAGTAGACTGAGTGCCTAAGGCCAGTTAGCCGAGGTGTCTCTAATATATAGATGTATATGTTTCCTAATAATGGGTCTTATCATGACCAGCCAGAGGAGGGGGCCAGATTGATGCTGTTGGAGTTGTTGGCAGTAGCCTAAATACTGGGAGTATCTGTGGTGATCCTGTTGGCCATGTGCACCCATGCTATTTATGTTGCTTTTGTATGAGTAGTTATTGGAAATTCCTGCTCAGCTGTACTACTTGTTACCTTGAAATGTTGGGTTGCGGCAGCCCTGCCTCTGTGAGGCTACCAGATTCAGCAACCCTTAACAATTAATATTTTATGGGACCCTTGGGGAAAATAAAAATATTAAACTATGAAATGTCTAACTTATTGTATCAAATCTGAGGGAAAATGGCAGAGTTCCTGACATGTTCATATCAGTGTAATCAAAAGAGAGCAAAGTTTTGACATCACTGTGCTTTATATTGTGTTAGATCTCTTCTATCTGAGCCCAGTTTTGGTTTATTTGATATCAATAAAGTCAAACTGATCTTATGTGTGTCTGTTTAATTCATGGCTCAGTGAGATGGGAGCGGAAAGTGTGACAAGTCAGTTGTTCAACACTCCAGTGTTTCAAATGACAGCAAGCTGGTTGCAGAGTACTGTGCTTGACTACCTGGACTACACCAGATGAAATCTGAGAAATGGGCTTGCAGATATGACCATCTGCTCCCCCATCTACCCCTCAAGGTCAAATCTGCAGGATCATCTTATAGTTGAGTCTGCAGGGACAAGAACAACTCAGTTCCTCAAATCTCAGGTACTGACTATGCAGGAGTCCTGGCATTCCTGCACAAAGGAAAAGGACACTTTGGATGTCAGCTGACAAAGTGAAAGCAGCATAAAAATGCATGTAGAATTCCCATGTACAGCAAGGTATTCAATAGCATTATGGTCTGATCCACCCTCATCTGGCTGTGTAAAATCCACATGTATTAGTAAGAATTCAGACAACTCATACCACACAGAATCATAGGATCATTTAGGTTCTAAAAGGTCTTTAAGATCACCAAGTTCAGCTGTTCAAATCCATTAAATCACATGCCCAAATGCTACATCTACATGTCTTTTAAATACCTCCAAAATGGTGATGTAACAACTTCCCTGGGCAGCCTGTACCAACACATGACAATCCCTTTGACACCACCACTCTCTGGGCCTGACCATCCAGCCAATTTTTTACCTACTTAACAGTATACACATTTAAGCCATGACCAGCCAGTTTCTCCAGGAGAATTCTATGGGAAATGGTCTCAAAGGCTTTACTAAAGTCCGGCTAGATTCCATCCACTACCTTACTTTCATCGTCATGTGTATGCAGGCTCCCCGAATGAGACACGGTGTCCCTGGCTAGATGGGGATAAGTAAAGTATACTTAAGAACATAACGAGTAAGTTATGTTCATAAAACAGATGAAAATTTTCTAGTTTATGAATATTTGCTGATTAGATGCAGAGTGACTAATTACTTTCGACAGAATTATGTAGTTCTCTGTGTGCTTACCTGGAGAATTCAAAAAGACCCATGACACCAGTGGGGTTTTTTTTAAGTATTGTAAAAACCCATAGTTTTGAGAGAACATGGAAGATTCATACTTCAAGGTTAAGATGAATGAGTAGAGGTAGCAGTGTCCTCCAGCACCAAGGGACAAATGTATAACACAGAAGACAGGTTGCTTTATCCAACCAGTTTTCTGCTCCCTCCCAAATGTTAATATTTGCTGGAGGACTGATTCTCACTCTTGAAAATTTTAATGAGTTAATTCCCCTATGAGAGAGGGAGGGAGGGCATTTATTTTAATTAAATTTCATATACATTGAAACTATAAGATCACAAGCAACCAGATGCTCTGTTCATTCCAATTAATTATGCTTTGGGATTTCTGATATGCAGAAAGGACCTTGAATAGATCATCCTTAATAATAAACTTACATTGCTAATGGTGAGCAAGAATGAAGAGAGTGGTCCAGAGATGCAAACAGTTGCTGAGAGTATAGAGTGCCCTTCTACAGTTTATAATGACAGAAAGGTAGAGTAACAATGTTTCTTGAAGTTCATTGCCTATAGCTATTGATATGACATTTAAAGATTATGGCAAATGTTGAGAATTTTTTTTTTCAATTAACAGTTCCTCGTTTTCTTCATAACATCTCCAAAGATACAAGATAACCTTGATAAACAAGAAGCAAAGAGATGTTATAATACCTATATTCATAATTAATTGTGAAATATGCTTGAGAGAATAACTTGTTAAAATACAGTTTATTAGCCATTACAAATGCAAAAGGTAATTACACTGTACTGCATTCTGGGACGGCTTTTGCAATAGAGGGATTTGGTGATGCTTGTTTCAGTGATTGGCACCATGTCTATTACACTGCCTGGGACTTTCATTTATTTTTTTCAGGGTAAATATAAAGTGCTTTCCAGCTATTCTATGGTTTTCATTGTCTGCAAATGAGCATTTCTACAGTTGTTCAGAAAAGCACATAGAAGCACTATATTCAAAAGCATAATCTATTGTATTCCTTGATATTTAGTGGTCTGAGTCAGATTCTCACTTTTTGACAATCAGAATTTCTTCATAATTACATGTTACATTTTTGGAAATTGAGAGCAGAAAAAATAAAAGAGTTCAAACAGTCTCAACATGTAAAATTTTTCCAACCTCTTACCAAGCAATAATTGGAGAACATTGAAGAGCATGGTCTGGCAAGATGCATCTCACTCATATTCTGCAACACATATCAGACAGGAAGTACAGTAGGCCAAATGATGTTTTATGAATGCATCATCTGCCTATATCAATGCAGAATTTGTACGCTGTTTTTCTTGATCTGTATGCAGTAAAATGACTCTTGTTAGCTAAAGGCTGGAGTTCTATAAGATAGAAAAGCACAATATTAATGTATCTTTCTTTATCCAACATTTTCAGTGATTAGAATGGTTTTTTCTCATAGATCTATTCTGACTTACTTCCTTAAGCTGAGCAGTACCCTACTAAAAAAATGTGCTTATATCTAAGCCCATTATATCTTAGTATAAGCCCTTATATCTTATATCTATGCTCTTATATCTTATTATAAATCATATTTCTCAAGAAAACTTCATTTATAATCTGTTACAGATGTCATTGCTTCATGGAGAACAGAACTGAGTGGTATCAGTACCAGGCAGGTAAGGTGTGGAAACAACCTAGAGCAAGTGAGCTGAACTTTGCTCTGAATGTCCACCAAGAAAGAAGGGGATAAAAAAGAAGAGGGAAGAGCTTATGCTCCATTCTTCTTTCTGTTGTAAACAGCATTTAGGAAGAAATAGTATTAGCATTCTCACTAGCATTTGTGCATTTGTGAGACTGAGATATGCTCCTGGATGTCACCTTGCTTTTTTTGCTTCTTTTTTTTTTTTTTTTTTTTTTTTTTGAATGTGTTTAAGACCTACTTTTTAGCAATAATGCAATATGACCAAAACTTTATTGATTTGAAATAAAAGGGATTCACAAAAATGTTTTATGGGCAAATGAATAAATATCAATGATGTTGCGTTGTAATAAAATAAGGAAGAATTCAGGTTAAAAACATTTTCTCAGCTTTTATGTGCATGTATGTGTATGTTCATTTTGGTAATTCTGTTTTGCTTTTTGAATATTAGACTTTTTTAGAATTATAGGGGAGTAATTAGTCTGCATTTCTTCTCATATCCTTGCCATTCCAGAAAATACAGTAATAACTTTTTCTCAAGATAGCAGAACCTTTTAATTCTTAGTACTGCTCCAATGCCTGATGATACTTAGGAAAGATATTTCTCCACTTAATTTATTCAGTGAAAGTGTGATTTAAGGCTGGAGAAGTTAATTCTTCAATCACTTATTGCTGAAAGGTCATTCGATTAACATCACATTATGCTTGTTAACTGTCAGTGTAAAACTGACATCATTACCTAGACATGAAAATTGGAAGATAGATATTATAAGAATATCCTCTGTTCAATTAGAAGCACACACATGGCTAAAGCTGGTTTTGCAGTTCTTCAGATTTTAATGACTGGAACAATGAAATGAGCAGAGACTACTGCATCATTATTTGTTGCTAATGTTTGCAACAAAGAGAAGAATGAATCTCCTCTCGTAAAAAGTTAAAGATAAGAAAAGCACCTTGTTATTCCAATTTTTATGTTATATAAGTAAATACAATATTTATTACTTATGGATGATATTCTTAAAGGAATTAATGTTAGTTAACGTTCGCATCTAGACACTGTTTTATATTTGCATCTAAGCCCAGACCTTATATAGTCCAGTTATATTTATTAGAGTGGTATCACTGTAAACTCTAAAAAATACTAATCATTTCCCATTTCAAAGTTTTGGGTGAAATGGTTTCTAAAGTAGGGATCTAAGAAAAGTCTCCATGATCTAGTTCTCTTTTTTTTTTTTGCTTTGTTTTGTATTTAATTTGTCTCGCAATCCTTAGTGGGTCCTATAAAATATGTAGTGAAGACATAAGTATACTAGACTGAGATATTCAAATATGCACAGTGAAACCCATGGGAATGGTATCTTTTCAATTGTATTCATTCAGTTAGTAGAGCATTCAGGATGTAGCAAATGGCAATTTATCTTCCTTTGCTTCCTGAAGAGATTCACAACTGACCTTTCCAAAAGTCTCAATACTGGACAAAAATGTCTAAGCAACTAAAGAAGTAGGTACTAGAATATATAAATAATTCTGCATTCTCCCAGGCCCCTCTTTGTTATTCCATTGGATTTCTTTAGAATTTCTGATTCTCCTATAACACAAGTAGGAAATTATTATACTTGAAAAAAATTGGCTCAGTGCTGCAGTTGCACATACATTTAAATCATAGTTAAAGCATCTGAATATCAGAAGACTGGATTACAAATGATGAGGATTTAACAAGACCACTGGGTTTCATTGATTTGGCTTTGATTTTTCACCTTCAATTTCTTCATTCCAAGATTTTGTTTGCAGGCAGGAAGATCGAAATCTACCTCTCACAAAATAACTTCTAATAGTTTCAGGTGATCAAAAGATCTTAGATACTGATTTTTTAAGAGGTATAAAACAAATTATAAATCAAATACCATGAGAGAAGTGCTAAAAATCTCAAACCTGATGGCAGTGTTTATTTATTTTAAGGCCTTAATTTTTAAGGAATTATCTATGGAATCAGAAGCAGTGCCATCCTTTTTACAGTTATTTCTTTACAATTTGGAAATATTGTGTTTATTTTAATTTGGTAACTGTCATGTAAAAATACCTTTAAAAGGGATTTTACTTTATAATCTGTGTTAAATATTATTGTACCATATACAATTGCCACATTTCCTTTCAATCATTGTTTTAAGTTCTTCCTAGTATTTCAGTACCCACACTCCCCAACTTATTGTCTGAAATATTTCTATAAGTTCAATTTTCTTTAGTAGAAAAGTAATCTAAAAGTGTAAATAAACCTCTTAAAGACAGTCCTTTAAACACACAATTTTTTCTAAAATTTCTTTTCTTTTTCATAAGGCACAGATTTTTGCTCAATATGATGGTTTTTCCTCAAGTGAGAAATTTTTATTTTTCCCTCGATCCTTACTTTCTTTGTTTCATTCTAAGAATATTTTATAGTCATGTTTTCTATTTTGACTACATAAATTAAAATCACTCTCATCTATCTTTTGCTCTCCAAAACATAAGTTTTTGTCTTTAATAAAGAAATACAACTGTCCAGTTAGGATATTTTTGAAAAAGAATGGAAAGTATACTTCCCTTTCTTGATTTATTTCAGAGAACATAGACAACTACCTGGACTAGATGTCTAACTTTTAAACAAGTGTAGTTTGGTGACATGAATCCCTTCTCAACTATAGTTACAACTTTTGGACACTTACTAAAAAATATGGGTTCATTCAAAGTTGTTTCAATGCCTGTAATCGTGATACACAATACAAGGACTTTCATCCTCCTCTTTCAAGTGCTAAAATCCATATCTAAAACCACAGTGATCATAGAAGTTTAGTCTAGGACATATACTTTTTACTATGTTGTTTACATGTCATATATTTTGGTAAATGGCAATGTCAGAAGAAAGTAGTCTGGGCTCATATTTTTTTTTTAATTCAAATTAATTAAATTAATTAATCTCATGTATAGTCAGAAAAGGAACTAGAGGATTGAAATAGTCCCAAAATTTTCATTGTTTCCCATTTATTGTTGCAATCAGCTCTCAGAATCTGAGAAGTTTTATGATTCTTTTGCAAAATTTGTATTGGTTATCTCCTGAGATTTCTGCCAGACTGAGCAATTATTATATGCCTACTGAAATATGAATTCTTTACATATAAGAGTAGCTTGAGTTCAGCTCTCCACGATAATTACCATAAAAAATTAAAGGTCAGGGCAACCACCAACCATATGAAGATTAACAGAAGGTTCTGGATCCTGTACCTAGAATGGGGCAACCCTGGGTGGATAGACCAGCTGAGGAGCAAGAGGCTGGAGAGTGGCCCTATGAAAGGGACCCGGGGAGCCTGGTCAATGGGAAGTTAATTATGAGTCAGCAGTGCCCTGGCAGCCAGGAGGGCCAGCCCCGTCCTGGGGAACATTGGGCACAGCATCTCCAGCCAGACAAGGGAGGGGATTGTCCTGCTCTGCTCTGCACTGGGCCAGCCTCACCTTGAATGTTTGGGAGCATTTTGGGGTACCACAATATGAAAAAAACATTAAACTATCAGAAAATGTCCATAGAAGGGCAACAAAGATGGTGAAGGGTCTTGAGGGGAAGCCATATGAGGAGCAGCTGAGGTCATGTTCAGCCTGGAGGAGAGGGGCGACCTCATTGCAGTAACAACTTCCTTGTGAGGGGAAGACAAGGGGTAGACACTGATTTCTTCACTGTGATAAACAATTACAAGTCTCAAAGAAATGGTATGAAGCTGTGTCAGAGAAAGTCTTGGATGGCTATCAGGAAAAGGTTTTTCATCCAGAGCATGGTTGGGCACTGGAACAGGCTCCCCAGGGATGTGGTTACAGAATCAAGTCTGACAGAGTTTAAAAAGCCTTTAGACAATGCTCTCAAGCACATGATGTGACTTTTGGGGATGGCTCTGTGCAGGGCAAGGAGTTGGACTTCATTATCCTTGTGGGTTCCTTCCAACTTAGCCTATTCTGTGATCCCATGATAACAGTAGAGTTAGAATTCTACCTCTTAACGCTATTAAGAATATATTGTAATTGTTATAAAACTGATTAGTTACAACATTCTGGGAGACACTACTGGGAGTCATCCATTGCAATTAGTGTTGGAAATAAAAGCAATAAATGTTAAGCTATGTCTGTGAATTCTTTTCAGTAAGATACGAATTATTATGATGGAACACTGCTGAAATCTAAACTAGGTCTTATCACTAGTGAACAAGTTAAGCCAAAGGGGAAGATGCTGCACTTGATCAGTTTTCTGAAGCTCTTTGTATAGTGTTTTCTTACCTTTGTGATGCAAAATACAAAATGAAAATAAAATAAAAATGTGATACTAAATCTTTTCATATTCAGGTTTTCTTTTTTTTTTTTTTTTGATCCAGAATATTTTTTCCCAGGCTGATATGTTTGTTTAACTTCATTTAAAGACATGATCCACCACCCTACTTTGTCATACTTGTGTCTTTTAAGGAGCCTTAGCTCATGAAAACAGGGTCCTATATTAAAATCTCACATTCATTTTTCTCTTCTTGTCATGCTACTAAGGCATCCTTCTCTGAGGGCTTTTTAGCTTGATAACTTTAGATTAGTTGTGCTTTTAGAAGGTTACAGCTCAGGCTTTTGATGTTTTTTGATTATACTTATGGACTTATGCTATTATAACTCAATAACAAAATTTCATAATCCTCTTGAGTATTGTACTTTTTTAAAACTTTCTTTCTTTATACCTTGTAACTTTTCAAAATATTTTCTACAAGCTAGTAGAGGGAACTTCTCTGGGACAGAACAAACTCAGGATATGTTTTAGCACACTGATTTTTTGTCTGCTTTGTATAAGAAACATATGACTTTCAGGATCAGTAGTCACCTGTCATCTTCTTAACAACAATATTGTGAGTTTTTGTTATTGAAAATTCATGCATGCATTAATTTGACAAGGTATCAAAGTGAGAGTGAGAATTTCCCTGAGCTGAAGAACAAATTAAACACGTGCCCTATGGGCTCACATCTTGGGTTTCCTTGGCATTCATGCTAATGTTATCATTGTTGCAGCTGGCTGTTGTGGATTTTTGTGTTAGGTAATGTATAAATTTTATTTCCCTTGTGAATTATCTGACATATGAGTGTTTTCATCCATCTTCTTTCACAAAACTTGTAACTGTATTGTCAATGAGGATTCTATCCAGTTGCCCCATTTGATTAACAGATTAACATATTGGGAGAATGAGTCAAGATTTTCCACATATGTGGGGTGATTACATACATTTTGCTTCCATGAGAAACCAGGATCAAATTGTCTCATATTCCTAAGTAAATAAAAATGTAATTAAATTTTAAGCATATGAATGAAACATCTGATATGTTTAATAAAAGCAACAATAAACGGATCAAGAATTTTCAGATTAAAACCTGGACATCTATTTGAGCATGCACTACTGATATCTACTGGTATAATACTCAGAAATATCTCTTAGGAATTATTTTCTAAGAAAAACTGAAAAAATTTGTTTTCCAGATTTTTACACAAAAATTATGGCTGTCTATACCACTTGTCTGGCAAAGCCTAGGTTCATGAAAGTAGACAGCATTGTAAATTATATTTATTTTGCATATTTTAAAATTATGATGTCAAAGGAATGGTCAAGTGTGCAGGTGCAGATTTTTCCAACCACAAGATACTTGCCTCATGAATAGGCTAATTAGTTGAGATGTAGAAAAAATTAGGACATTGCATGCTCATAATGCAAAACCCTAATGTTCAAACCAGCATGAAACTGGCTGTACTAATGGCAAAATTATCCAGGAATAACAGAACTATTTTGACCTCCCCCCTGATTTACAAAAGCAGTATTTTATACAGTGTGCCATAGCTGTCTCTCCAAAGAGAGCTTATATTTAAGCTTCTGTGGAATTCCTGAGGCCTTTTCCCTGTTTTGTGATTAAAAGCTGTTGTTGAAGCATTTTCAAAATATTGTAATTAATTTAATTTGTCTACATGACTAGAGTAGGTAGTGCAGCCAATTAAGACCTAGTATTTTGGCCCTAGGCCTTTAGTCTGAAACATTGTTTAGACAGGAACTAATGCAATTATCCTTATCTGAATGCTCTGAAGGAGATGGGGAGCAAATGCCAATTTGATCTCTTTACATAGGCAGAGACCCTTCTCTACACATAATCAAAGTGGAAACATTTTCAATAATACAGGCAGCCTAATTAAAATAGTTAAAAAAACTAAGAGAACCTTTACAGATGAACTTTATGAAAGACTGTTTTTCCCGATAAAGTTTAGGACTCAGACAAATGTTATAAAATTATAAGATGCATAAATCCCTTTTTCTTTTAACTTCTATTCTTGAAGCTGCTCACTATTACTAATTTTCTTTTAAATAATGATTGTATAGGGAAGCTAACTTCTTTTTAATCCTAGTTTTTCATGTGGATGTTTGATGAAAATGAGTATCTGAAGAGGTTTTTAAGATATTTTTATGTTTTACAAACTATAAAAATATTCTACACTGGCATGAAGTTAAATCTTCATTTCTTCGCCCTTCAATAGCTGCTAAAAGCAATCCAACATATTTTTCCAAGGTTATTGGACTAGCAACTATAACCATATTATCTTAGACTAGTCTAACCAATGCTGTTCCAAGGTACTGTTCTGGATTTTCAAGTATATTTTAGGTGCTCATTTGTTTTAATTTATTTAGTGGGAAATTGACTCCATGCAATACCTCTAGTCTTAAGGAAGAAAAGCAAAGTTTGCTTATTCTGTACTGACCCTAGTTGTCAGATTACAAAATTCAGTACTCAAGATCACATCAGAAGTATATCAAGTTCTTTAAAATTATTGTAATGGGCTGAATTATTTGAAGTTGTTTGTACTTAAAGGCATAAATGTCCCGAATAACCATGAGAAACATAAGAATATTCATCCTTCTCCTTTCAGTATCTGTTTAGTTACAAGAAAATATTTTATAGGAGCATTACTGACCAACAAGTGGATAAGAACAAGTTTGATTCATCAGAAGAACCTGTTAGCTCAGAAACAGGTGAAAAATAGTATGTTCAAATGTTTTGCTGTTCTGCCAGTCTGGGGCATTGGGAATAGCTTTATACATTTTATTTCCATTTTTATATCAACTGATTCAGTACATGGATTATACAACTAACCTTTTTTCTTGAATATCAAGGGCAGATTAGCCTGGAGGATAGTAGGAGAAATGGTAATCATTGCTGGTTTTCCATAAAATAAGAGTAGACTAAGGTGCGCTTTGGACTGCTTCTGCGTGGTGATTCAGAACCAAACCTCAAGATAACTTTCTTTCACTTTTATTTTTGCAGTGATTTATAATTCCACTGCCTTGCAGTGGTCTGTTAGCTTTGAGAAAAAAGAAACTGCAAAATTTTTATTTAACAGGTCCATGCACATATAAGCTTAGTTTAAGATATCACAATCTTTCCTGAGAGGTCTTCATTCCTTTGAGTAGTCTGAAAAACTGGGGACATCTAGGAAAGATGTTTACTTTTGACATTTTTTTCCTATCCAGTTTCTTTTGCCTTGCAACTCCCATCCCTTGGTTTTTTTCAGACATAATTGATCTTTTTGACTAAAAACAGGGCTATTGATGTTCAATGTTTATAACCTCGACCCTTGAGCCTTGAGTTCTCCAGTAAAAAGCATTTGTTAAGCAGGTATGGATTTATAAATTAAGCTAAAAAGGGTCATGGTTGAGTGCTGCCAAATAAATAATGCAAGTTCATGAAGACAAGGTATGGAAGAGGACATTCTATCAATCCTCTGGGCAGTTTAATTGCATCTGCATTGGCCAAGATGAGCGTCTATTATTAACACTTGATTCTTTCCCTGTGCAAACTTAAAAGACCATTAGCATCAGATAGTCCCTTTAAATACTGAACAGAATCAGGTGCTCTGGAAAAGCCTTTTGAAATCTTCAACACAAAGGTATTTTCCTGAACAGTGTTTCAGGCTTCTTACATCAGCATTTCATTACCAGACTTTCTACAAACTCAATCCAGCATTATTACTTGGGGCGTGAGAATGTACAAACGCAATGTCTGAACTTACACTGTCATATCTACTTTGGTTTTTGAACGATTATGATTTGGACAACATAATTAAATAATATAAGAATTATAAGAATTTTTTTTCTCTAGATTGTCTTGTTCAGCTCAATTTACAATATTAATGGTACTATTCATATATAGGAATGCAAAGTTTCTTTCAATTTTTCCAAGATAAGGTGTCTGGTTTCATCCCTTTTGTTCAGATGAGAAAAATATTAAACAAATTTATAAGAATTTTTTGGTGAGTAGAACCAATAGCATAATTACTAACAGAATTAAAGAAGGCCACATTTTTAGTATCACGGAATGATAAAATGGGTTGGCTTGGAAGCGACCTTGCAGATTGCCTAGTTCCAATCCCTCTGCCACTAGAGTAAGTTGCTGAGGGACCCATTCAACATGGTTTTAAACACTTCCAGGGATGAGGCATCTACAACTTCCCTGGCCCTCCAGTGCCTCAAGATCTCCCAAAGCCTCTTCTTCAGGCTGATCAACTCGAATCCTCTCTGCTTTTCTTCACAGGAAGGATTTTCCATCCCTCTAATCAACTCAGTGGCCTCCTCTGCATCAATTCCATCATTGCCATGTCATTCCTGTGCTGGGGCCCCCAGAGCTGGAGTTCCTGGTGGAGTCTCAGCCAAACAAAGCAGAGGGGCAGAATCTCCTCTATGGTCCTGCTCCCCACACAGCTTTGGATGCAGCCCAGGACATGTTTGGCTTTCTGGGCTGTGTGTCCATGGCTGCATCACATCCAGCCTCCCACCCACCAGCAGCCCCAAGGCCTTCTCAGTAGGGCAGCTGTCAATCTGTTCATCCTCCAGCCTGGGTTGGTACTGGGGGTTGCCCTGACTCAGGTGAAGCACCTTGAACTTGCTTTTGTTAAACTTCATGAGACTGCCATGGCCACTTCTTGAGCTTGTCCAGGTCCCTCCGGATGGCATCCTGTCCTTCAGGTGTTTCAACCGCACCACTCAGCTTAGTGTCATCTGCTAATTTGCTGAGGGCATACTTTCCTGTGTTAGAAAAACATCCATTTCATACTTCATATTGTATTTTCTTTCTTATTGTTTTCTGCTCTTAATCCACTTGTTCCTTTTGGCACTTTACTCACATTCTGGGATTTTTATGTAACCTTTTTGTGCAACTATTTTTCTGTCCCCTCCATTGTTTTTTTACAAATTGTTTTTATCTCCTTATGTTTCCAAGGTTATCTGGAACCATGTTCATAATCTCTCATGTTCATGCTTTTCCCTCTCGAGATTTAAATGTTTTAATTTTTTTGTCAGCACAGTGATGTATCTCCAAGAGGAGAGGCTGGAGGTGTTTTTGTTTTATCTCATCATTTGGAGGTATCCATTGACACTTTGAGAGCATACCTTGCAAAGCAGAATCCTATATTAGTATAAGGAAGAGAAACAGCTAGTTTGGGGATCTAACACAAACTCACTAATGATCTGCTAAGTACTACTTAAGCCTTGGGGTTTCTCTGAAGATGACTAAAGAAAGTTCTGAATAGTTTCAACATAAAATCGAGCAAGGTGTCAAGAAGGGGCTCTGCAGTCACATGGTTATTTAAATGTGAGCCTTCTTTCTAAGCAAACTTGAGAACACAGGCACCCAGTGTTCTAGAATTCAAAGATTTAAGTATGAAAAACCCCATATTAATTTTAGATTTCTTTTTATGGTGCTAATTTACAGCCATCTGATCAACTACATGGAAAAAAGATCCTCTTTTGATAAATGAGCTTAAGGTCTGAGTCAAAGCACAAACACGTCCAGCTTGCATAGGCAAGGCCTTTCCTGACACAAGAAGAGACTCAATATTCCTAAACTGATATTAAGCAGAATATGCTCAGTAAAATCAATAAAGACTGGATATATAATACTAGTTTAAGATTTTTTGCTCATATGATCTATTTTCATTGCTATTTTTGCTGTTCCTATTATTACTAGTATTGTAATTATGTCCATGTGATATATAAAGTATACTAAACAATTTATAGGCTATTTCAATGGGTTTACATTTCACCACTTTAAGGCTTTGAATTTACAGATGTACATATTTTTCCCCTGGCAATCTCCTTTTTGGAATTTCCTATCCAGACATTATCACTTACCATAAAACAAAATTCTTAAAGCTGTCTTTTAGGATTGATTACAAGCAGTCTACAGTTTCATTAGACTATGACCACAAGTTGAAAATGGAAGTGCTAGTGATAAGGCTAGGTTGACAGGATACTTTTGTCTATGTTAAAATACCTAATTATAGGTATGCAAGATGAAGCACCAAAATTTAAAGTAGTGTCTATCTGACACTATTTTATCCATTGACATAATCAACAGTTTCTGATATTATTTCTGTGTCAGTACAGACTTAACCCTCAGCTGTTGTAACAGTGGTTTTCTGGGGGTTGTTTATTTGGTGTGGGGTTTTCTTGATTGTTTTTTATTGTTCTTTTTGTCCGATGAAGGGTCGGATTTAACATCTAGATGCTACTTCTGTCCAGAAAATGCCTATGCTGGGTGGAGCACTCTACCATAGTCATGGATAGATCATGTTGAAATATCTGATTGACTTAATGGTGGATGGAAAAAAATTTAGTGATTTTTAAAGGAAGATCTTAGAAAACAGGAATTCCTGGTGTTGTCCAATTACAGGAATAAGTGTGGATGATTTGATTATACCATGGCTAGATATTTATCTTCACTGTAATGCAGGTTAAGGGACACACAAGTAATTCTCTTCATCTGAACTCAAAGCTGAATGTATGAATCTGTGTCATTTGAAGATTCCAGACTTAGATCACACAAGCTCTATTAGAGTCTTCTAATTAGGGTTCTGAGTAATTTTGCTTGGTAAATAAGTGGGTGAAGAATACATGAAAAATTTCTGAGCCTCAAACAGTAAACTCACACTACCAGTGGGCTCTTCAGGTCACCTTTGGAATTAACAGCGAGGTTTTCTGATTATTGTCTATGAGAAAAGGGATGTCCGCTGTTTAATGGCTTTACTTTATGTACAATTAATAAGTCTCAAGAGAGTGTTAATTCTCTATAAATAGAAGCATGTCAATAGAATACAACCAACCTAGTTCCTGGTGAGAAAACAGTTACAGAGATCAATATTGGAACAGAAATATGGGGTTATCAATAAGACTGATTCTTGCTTAGGGTCAAGTTCTTTTAGCCAGAGCCACATGGGGGTATGCAAATTTACTATGGAGGAGATATGGTTTAGTCTCAGCCAAAGAATCAAGATCCTGACGATTAGCAGGTTTTTAAACTTTCATTAAAAATATCCAGTTCAAACTTATAAGTGTTAAAGGTTTGTTGCTGATAACAGAAAAGGAAGGTTGTGGGTGGAAAACAGCATGCTTTCTTATGTAGCTCTCAAGAGAAGAGAGTTGTTTAAAGTAGCTCCTGATGGAAAGTTCAAGTCAGTTAAAATTCCCTTTGTTTACATGAACCTCTGGGTAAAAGTTGGAGAAAGGGACAGTAAGTATTTGTGTTTTTCTGATCTCCTGCTTCAGGATGTAGTGGGAACCACCTCTGTCAGAATTCTTGTGCATTTTAATTGTTAAACATGGTGGGCTTGTTCAACTTGATGTGTTGTCTACCCATTTAGAGAACAACACTGTCCTACAAAAACAGAATAAAATATAATAGAATATAGAATAAAATTTCCCAGTAACAAAGATAATGCTTTAAGTCATAAAATATCATTCATAACTGAACACCTTTGTAATTTTTCTCCTGGATTCTCATTAACAGAGTTGGTAGTGTTTTATGGTAGAAACTCTAACTACGAAAACTTAATATATTTTCGGTGCTGGCTTAAAACATGTTTATATAAATAGATTTGGACATGGGGGCAGTATTGTTTCATTCTCTCTGACTATCCAGACCAGGTTTTAAGAATTCATCCTCACAAAAGTATTTAACATCTTGTTTTACTCTTTATCCTTGTAGTTTGTCTTCTCTCATATAATTTTAATTTTTCAAGGAAAGAGTTAAATTATCCATTAGCCAAAGGAAATTTTCCTATAAGGTGACAGTGAAAAATCATAGGAATTACTTGAAAGTCTGCTCAATTTTAATGCCTTAAGGAAACTTTCTGTGAAAGACAGAGCTTCCTTTTCCTGGCATGTTTCTCCTATAGAAGCTTCTGTCATTTGTGCAAAACTTGCCACTACTGATGTTTCTTGAACTCCCCACCACAAGAAAGAGACACTAGTCCTTCTCAATGACCTCCTGGCTGAATACTCAGTCATAAGCATTAACAGGATAGGATAGTTACCTACTAATGGAAAACTGTGGATAATGGTGGGTCTTGGTGTTGGAAGCCTTGTTGATGGATAGAATGTACTTTTTCCTGGTGGTAATAGATATGCTTCACATGAAATGAGTTACTCTTTTCTGAGGCAGAATCACACCATCTTTTCTTTAAAAGAGTAGTGTATTATCTAAGACCCATTAAAGCTGTTTTTTCTGAAAAAAAGTTACCCCATTACAGCTGTGAAAGAAAAGTACATTTTTTTCTTACACAGGCACACAACCATCATCTGAATCCATCCCTGAAGAAATATGGGTGATTACCTCCCTCATAGGTGTTTGCACACAAGTTACAACTGACACATCAGAAAACCCCCCAAAACCTGGATTGAAAATGTCAACAGACTTTTGGACTCTTGTTTCAGATACTTCGGGGTCTTTCTACACTTCATCTGCTATCTAGCATACAGAGGCATGCTGTCTTTAGCACAAAAGGAGAAGTGTTTATCATGATGTTGGAAGGGCTGGAGGTGCAGCTTCCCTGGGGTAGAGTGGGAAGAGAAAGGAAATGTTATTGATGCTCAACACCTGAGATTCAGCTGAGCTGAAATATAGTTGGCTGCTGCTGTACAGAGTCAAAAGGCTTAATTAGTTTTCAGCTGCTTCCTGAATCGTGTTGGACTAGAGTAGAAATTCATTTCTTTTTCCATGCTTTTCTCAGGTTTGGTAAGCATCACTGCAGAGTACGTGGAGAATAAAGCTGCAGCACTGACTGAAAATGACGATATTTTTTACTTTATTTATGACGAGACACCAGTAAAAAAGACACATAACAGCTACAAGGATGTTATTGAATGGATATGGAAATTTGCAGACTCATTGCTGGTCACATATGACCTACAGAAATATTGGAGGATTGTATGCATAGAGCCAGATTTTCAGTTTGCCAGACACTAACAGTCTTACTGAAAATGGAATCTATGGGTGTTCAATATCCTTGAAAATTAGTTACAGATGTTTCTAGTTTGATATGTAAATATGTAGGCAATAAACACTGTGAGCATTTGGATTTGTAATTTAATGAGCCCTTCTTTCATGAATCTTGTAGACCTGGAAACTCTTCTTTATATAAATTCTTAATGGGCCCTCAAAAACTTTTCTAAACCTGCTAATATCACTGTAAAAAGTGAGTATATCACATGAAGCACAAGTTAAATAAGCAGATTAAATATTTGTATAATATTTTAAAACCTGTTTCATTATGAAATTAAAGCTTTATATTTTGTGAAATATTACATGCTGTTCTATGAAATATTTACATGTTTTATTTGAAATGGGGGTGGGAAGGGTTATTTCATGTACAAGGCAAGCGCAGTGACTTCAGAAGAGAACTATCAGGTTCAGTAAGACTTTTAAAAGATGTTATTTAAGTATGAGTCATTTTCATTATCGTGCTTTCTGCACAAGGTGACCTGGGAAAGACTAGGTGTTTTATTTATCGTAAATGTCAGGTACGCTTGCTAAGTGCATGTCAAGCTAAAATTTAATCTCAGAGCTAAAACCAAGAATTGAAATCAGGGGAGAATTTAAATTCAAGACTTTAGGAAGGTCGTGAGCAAGGTTTGAATAAGCAAATTCAGACATACACAGAGGGCACTTTTCATCAACTGAATGAGACAATTAGGAGGATGCCTTTGGCTCTTGAATATAAATCTGAGAAAAGAGAGCTATATGTATGGGTAGGATTTTCAACATCAGGTCCATGGATTGAATACTACTTTTTATAGGATATAGTACTGCTCAGATGTCTCTCCCTCTTAGCGTTGCCATAGACTGATGCTTTCTTCAGCAACTGTTATTTCTCTTACATTGAATTATATCACTAATATAAAATAATATTGCTTTCTTTAAGAGTTTATAAGTGATACATTTAAGCAAACATAAAATTAATCTCCCTATCTTCAATATTGTTCTGCTTCTTAAGAAGGGAAGGTATACTGATTAATCTTTATAGTAATTTTTGCTCACAATCAAAATTTTAGGATAGCTCTCTGGCATTCAAGATGTCAATAGTGATTCTTACCTCTCCCAATCTCCATGTTAAGTTTTATTCTGGCTGGAAGGCCTGTCCTAGACTGAGACCAGTGTATACTTTCAAAGATCTTTTGAACAATATTGGGTAATGCCTGACTGTTAAATTCTGCTGTCAAATTAATATTGGTTGCCGTCTTAAAGTCAGTAAGCAATCTATGTCAGTACAAACAGATACCAGAAGTCTTTATCAAGATTACAGTTCAATGAATCAAAATCTAACTGGTTTACAAATACAACTATGCATTTATAACAATCCATCATCTACTTCATATACTCCTTATGTATGTCCCAGAAGATTAATATAGAGATGTAAATTAAATTGCATTCTGAAGTTGTTTTTTTTTTCTTCTTGGTTTGCTTTACTAAATTTGTAATGCAGTCTTTTTCAGCAGATGGTTAGTTCTAGTCCCTTTCATGTTTCTATTCTGTTATGTTTGTAAAAGACCCAGCTGCCAACTGATAATATTTCACTGCTGAACTTATAATGTGTGATATAATTGTTCATTATATGCTTTGCAATAAAGTTAAAGAACTATTAACACAGTTGTTTCTAACTCCAAACAAGTTTAAAGAAATAGTTATTTTTAATATCCATAATTCTCAGCTGATGCTTATTTTAGATATCTACTTTTTACAACAGATTCTCCTATTTTCTCAGGTCTTGATTTTGAAAAGCTTCAGATTCAAGAGCAGCAACAGGAAATATCTCCTGTTTTAAACATATTGTGAAGTCTGAAGCACCTGTCATCATATACCTGCACCTTAAGTAAAGTAAAATAGTCTCAACTTTTGCATGACAGCTCTTTTTAAGAACCATACTCAGTAGTCAAAGATGTCTAACTGTACTACACACTGTAATGCTTACCCAGAAAAAATTATGGGCTGTCATCAGAACAACAGTGAATCACTGAATGCTAACTCTCTTTTTTTTTTGAGAGCTGCTGAGACATTTTAAAAGGCAACCAGAATGTAATAAATATATTTCCTTACAAAATGATATTACTATTTTCAGTGAAAGGTAAGGCATATTACACTGCATATGATGACTAAGGAAGTCCTTGCTAATGTTTTCTGGAATTATATGGGTGGAGAATCTTGTCTACAAGCCTAATACAATCATCATGATCTGTCAGTAATATCTCAGGTCTTTTAGAGACTGCAGTAAAAGTGATATATTTCCCAAAGAACTCTGTATTTATTATGCATATATGGGAACTTTAACCTTAAATTCAGACAAAAAATCTTCTGAAATTAAAAATGGAAGGAACTGGCAACCAATCATCCTTGTAATTTCAAAGATATTTCAATAGACTTTCAAAGTTAAGAGAACATTTCAAAGATAGGAGAACTTGGGAACTTGACTCCTTTGTGAACTTCATTATTCCTGACAAGAAAAGTTCATATGATTTCTTTTTATGCAAGGCTCTGTTGGGTCAAAAGACCTCACATTTTTGTTTACCAGTGTACAGATAATAGGCTATTATAGATAATAGGCTAACACTTATGTACAATGATGCTTCTAACTGCGTCAAATAAATGATACAGTAAAAGTCTTCTGTTCCTTAGGGAAATATATTTAGGGATTTTGAAAAAGTATTCAGTACCCTTCTCCATTCTTGTTTCTAACAATAGATGAAGGCTAATATGAGCTCATAAAAGAATAAGGTAGTCCACTTCAAGCTATCTAATAATAAACTCCATATCAAACGCTTAAAGGATTTATTGAAAAACTCATGTTTTCTTTGCCACCTTTTCATTACACTGTGACTCTGTTCAGAAAAAGCAGTCCAGCATATTTAATAACTGACATTTCCTGTTCACCTAATCTTGCTTTACACGTGTTCTACGCACATTTTTATCAGCTTTCAAAATTCGTACCTTCTTTCTAATGGGTCAAATCACCGTGACCCCCTATAGACAATATGAGTTTTATATTACCTTTCCTCAGTAGGCTTACAGCTTTCACTCTTATGTCAGTCATATCATTACAAGCTCTTCCAAAGCACAGATGAGAGGAAAATATGTTTCATCATACTGCAAATGAGATATTTCATTTTTTATTTTCTCTTTTTTTTCTTTATAGAAATAAGAATCACATTGTTTATTTTGTATTTCTCAACTCTCTCTGTTAAATTCACTCTGTTTTACGTTCAGATTGTCAGACCTATAGAATGAGATGATTTTAGAAATTTGTATGTAATTTTAAAGCTTATCACAAAGAACACATAATCTTTGATAAACCATGATTTTGTGTTAAATGTTGGTAATTTTCTTTTGTTAATAAGACTGAGGGATAAAATCATGTAGGTTATGATGAATATACAGAAAACAATACAGCTTGGTTAACAGTGCTTAGAGTAGCTGTGAGATTCTGAATAAATATTCCCTGAATACCCCTTCAGGGCATCATAGAGGGTTATACAAAGTAATAAATGAATAATGATCAAACATCAAACTGTGATAAAAGAACAGAACATTTTCTATGGGCCATATAGAATTTTGCATGTCTTTTCCCAAACAGAAAGGATTCCCGTTCATATTGCAGTGCTGGATATTTCTTTCTGTGCATATGAGGCTAAGATGTTGGCACAAAAATACAACAAATAATGTTCTAATAAAAAAAAATTAAGACGTATTTTTACTTTCTTAATGGCTCAATCTATACAAGAAACACACCTAAGCAAAAAAGGAAAATGTAGCTTAAATTTTTCTGGAGTGGGCCTGGCATTAGGGGGAATAAATTCTTACATTTGTCTCTTCCAGAAAAAAACCCAAACAAAGAAAAAAGGAAATCATCCTCATCAGATTTAAGGAAGGCAAGAACACAGGATCAAAGTACATGATTACTTACCAGGATTATTATTCATAGAAGTTCTGTATACAAAAATATAATTCTTATATGTTTAATAATTTATGTGATTTTCTCGAAAAAGAAAAATAGCTTTTAGAAAGTTCTTTTGCATCAACACCCTCTCTCTATTTCAACAAACCACCAAAATGGCTTCAAAGAAACTTCCTTTTGAAAACCCAAGGTGACCTCTAGAGAGAAAAGTATGTAGAGTAGGGGTTCTGATGGCTGTTTTGGTTGTAAGCTATTTCCAAGGGTCGAAGACCCTGACATGCATGTAATTACATGGAAATTTAAGCAATTGGTGATTATGATTGCATATGCAAAGAAGTGTTTTGAATATGCAAACACAAAGATGTCTTTAAGCATTTCAGACCAAAACAGTTTTTCAATGATTATAACAGGTTGTTTGTCAGGAGTTAATGGATGTGAAGAACCTTATTTTACTATTTGTGCAAGATGGGTGCCAACCTACAGTCACTGCTGCTGCATGGTCTGTATTAGATTTGTCTCACTGCAGCACAAAATTGTGAACTTTGGCCCTTCTGATTAATTATTCTTAAAGGAAGAGTACTCTCAGTGAGAACTGTGGCTTACATTTTTCCCACACATATTCCCCAATATATGTACATATATGAGTATAGATATAAATAAAATATTAAAGGTAAAAATTGGCAAGTGAAGTATGACCTTCAGTGGGTTTGAATGCAAAGATAAAAGTATGACTTAGGCTTACCTTTCTTATTTTTAAGTGCTTCCAGTTGTATGGCAAATATGGTTAGAATTAAGCTTCACACCTCTCATGTTGACATTAATTGATCTCACAATGCCCATTCGTGATGAAAGTCTGATTTTAAACTTCAACCACAAATATATAAATTTCCTGTGTACAAATATATCTGGGTTACCAAAACAGTTCAGAATGTTGAATCAGAATGAATCACAATCTTGTAGCTGTGTAAACCATCACTATGTTAGTCTATTGTGAAAACATGGGATAACAAAATTCTCATAGACAGTGAAAAGTCAACATTAAAATGTAGCTAATGAAATCAATATGAAAATTATATTTGAATGTATCAAAGGCATCAGCAAGTCATATGTGAGAGAGTAGAAATTTTTAATACTGGAGTTTGAAATTCAATCTTTATTAATATACCCAAGCCTCAAAGAAAAATCTTATTATATATTCTCTCAAGTTTTCTGTTACAAAATCTTGCCACTCATTGAGAATTTTATTTCTCATTTAGAAGCAATCAGAGAAAAACTGGAGGCATCAGCTTTGCCTCTCTCAGCTGTTAAGCTCATTCCAAAAAGGCTTCTGTCACAGGATGCAAGATGCATAGTTTAAGATGTATTTAGTGGGAGGGGAAAAGGGCTGTGCCTTAAAAATGTCAAATGCCATGTATACCTCAAGGTGAAAGGAGTTGAAAGAACATGAGCGCAGGAATAATCTCCAGATATAAACACAAACAAGAGAGGGTATCTGCTGGAATGGAGTCTGGATAGAGAAACAAGAATGTAGACAATTGTAAAAGAGAATTATTATGAATAGTTAGATGTCTCTAGTAAATCCTAAAGACTTCTTTGACTGCAGAGAGTATATTGGTTATGAACACCCCAGAGTTTTCAAAATACTGTTGGATACAGCACTCGAGCTGGGGTCTCACGAGAGGAGACCAGAGCAGAGCAAAGAGGTGGAGAATTCTGTACCATATTCAGCTGGCAACACTATTTTGAATGAAGCCCAGGGCACAGCTGACTTTCTGGGCTGTGAGTGCAAATGCCTAACCCTAATATAAACCATAATCCAAACCCTAAACATAACACTAACCCTGATACAACCCCAAAACCAAAATCCTAAACCTAACCCTAATCCAAATCCCTAACCCTAACCAGAAACCTAACCCTAACCGTAGGCCTAACCCTAGCCAAAAATAAAAAAAATAAAAATAAAATCAAAACAAATAATCGCAATTAAGCTGTTTTTACACATGCTATGAGGTCTCAAAATGATGTAATCTTTTTTAAAGGTTTGTTCATTTGGTGTAGTCAACTTTAGAGACCATAACAATACATAGAAGAAGAAATACTAGCTAAAGAAACAAATCAGAATCCATCATCCAGTGATTCAGGACATATTTGCAGATGCAGATGGAGAACTAACGAGAGACCTACAGTAAAAGAACCTTACAGCAAAGGGTCATAAAGAAGACCTGTACACAACAAGATCTGGCAAGTGCATAAGTTCTTATCAGTTTGACTGCTAAACGTAATACTGAGGGAGTTCACATGAAAGAGTGTATCTGCATATTGCTGGCACATAAATGTGCATTATCCACAAAACTGCAATCCAAGGACAAAAAAAAAAAAAAAGGAATACACATGCTTTGGAGATAATTTAGGGAATAATGCCATGTTGTGTTAAATTGTTTGCTTTAAAAAATACATTTGTATTGACTCATTTATATAACAAGCATTGCTAGAGGCTGGTGTTGTGACTTTTACAGCTATCCAACCTAATTACCTAATGAATTGAAAGAAAAAAAAACCTTCCAGGACACATAGAATTTTGATGGAATGATTGGCAAGGCAAAGAAATGTCAAGTAATTTATTTATAACATACTGTTTAACCACATATAAACCTAGCTGGAGAATACGTAACAAAATGCAACAAGGTTATTCAAAAGTGAATGTCCAAATCAGCCCACTGAAGGAGTCAATATAGAGGCTGTAGTTTCTGCAGTGCAGAATTTACCTTGTGTTTCATGTGCTTCTATTTCCCTTTTACAGCAGTTAAAGTGGAAGAAAGGGGATTACTTGGGGTCAGGGTGATATAGGATTTTTTATGTACTTGTGCCCAACCTGAACCTGGAAGGTAACCCAGGTCTTTCTCCTGGAATCTGGTAAATATTATCTGATCCAGCTTTACAGATAATAAAGCTGGTAGATAATAATCCAGCTTTACAGGTAATTAAAGTAATAATTAAGATAATAAAGCTTGATAGGTGCATCTAAGCTTGTACGTCTATCATGAAGATGAAAATTTTGCCCAATGAAGATGAAAATTTTGAAACTATCCCAAACAGCTCTGCCCATATATATGACCACTGGAAAGTAAACTAGAGAACTTCCTTAGTGAGAACCAAAACATTTACATGATTACATATTCTCTTGCTAGTGGAAAGAGATTTTTTTTTGCTATTCATGTCAGTCATGACTACAGCCTGCTCTTAAATCTTGATTTCAATTTGCATATTAAGTTGACTGTAAATTATTATTTTATAGGCACTAAAAACAGTGAGGTAAATGTTTTTACATTTTCAAAAAATGCTTTAAAAATGCTAAATGGAAATTTACAGTGTTGCAGCTATTTTTTTTTAACTTTAGAAGTCTATTTTTCATTAAATTTTATCATCAAATAGACAGTTTCAAGACACTTGATTTCATGGGATTTCTCTCCTTTCATTCTTTTTTGAAACTTTGTAATAGTGAGTTACATATTTTGACAATAAATTAATCTGTCTGAGATGAGGAAGTTATTAACCGCCCCTCTGAGAGAGAATCAGAATTTACTTAATGAAGATTTATCAGCTTTTCATACTAACACAGACATTTGACATTCAGACATTTTATAAAACTTAGTAACTCGTTGCATAAAATTATGTCTCTCAAGAAGATAATTGCTCAGAAACTATTCAAGAAGTTTATGTTTAATGACAGAAGAGATTTTTGACAATATTTATTTTTATCAGGGTATGTTCTCATCACCATTTTTGTATTAGAAACATTACAGAAGTACAAAGATATCGTTAGTAAATTTCTGAAAGTATTTTATTGTAACCCTTGATATCTAACAGTTTTTGTAGCTTGATTTGAAAAATAGCACTTATTTCACTGTTCTATTTAAAAATATTTTTCTTTTCCCATTGGTTCCCCATTTCTCCCTTCCTTGTCTCAGTCCAGTAAGAAGATCTTAATGAGTTTATTAAGCTTATGTCTAAATAGAGTTACTATTTGAGGAATTTGTTTTATTTACATAAACTATATAGTATATATTCTATATAACTTACTTATAGAAGATATCCTAGCTCTTTAAATTAAAATTATTCGATACTTCTTTATCAAGGTAAAAAAGAAAGCCATGCAATCATATGAATGTAGAGGTATCTTCCTCAGTATAAGTCAACTTCCCTAAATAGTATTTTCAGCATATTGGGTCATTGACAACCTAAGTTATGTTTTGGGAGACTGTCTAGTCAAGGAGAACTTTCTCTCACTGAAAGATTTTGTAGAAGGAAAGCCCAGATACACAGAGAGAGCTCAAATAACCTCATTGCTTCTGAACACTGTCAATAACTCATGCAGGCATTCAGAGATAAACACTGTCCAGCAGAGAACATTGCAGCTTTTCAAGAAATATTTTTATAACCCTTATGCAAGAGTTCTGAGCCTCTAATATCATATCTTCAAACAATCTTCATGTTGATTGCTAATATATTATGATTGGGTTTGGCTCTGTCTTCAATTTCCTTTTAATATGAGTCTTCATTTTAATAGAATTTCTGTTTCACAAAATATACATCTTCATATTTTATCTGAAAGAAAATATTATGTTAGAAATTCATAATGATAATTCCTTTAACTGAAATATCTAGATCCCACACATCCATACCACACACTTTGTTGATTTGATACTGCTGGATTTTTTTTTCCTTTGATTTATTTGTTAAGGTCAATATACAGAGCTGGTTTTTTGTTTTGTTTTGTTTTGTTTTTCCCCTAAGGCAGATGAGTATCCTCCCTTCATGTCAGAGATCAGTGACATTTCTGGAATGTTAAGTCTTGAGGTTTTTGAAATAACCAGAAATATAGTCAGATTTAAAATAAAAAGATTATTTTGTCTAAACCTTGATTTTCTCAGATTCTTTAATTAGATTTGAAGATATTCCCATCAGAGAACATTCTGAAAAAGGATCAGGAGAAGGAGACCTGCCTCATTCCTTTTTTAACAGACTATTGAACAGTGTGAAGCATTATGGAGAGTTTTCTGTGTATTTCAGTTTCTTTAGTTTATGTTCCTTGAAAAAAAAATTAAAATTAGATATTTTGTCAGAGAGGGAAATTACAGTGTTGTTATAGGAAAAGTTCTACATAGCGTGCAAAACAGAAGGTTCAAATTCTCAAACAAGATTAATTCCAGCTTCACCTCTTTAACACAGTTAGTTGAAAATTTTCAGAGGAGTGACTTAAAGCAGAAAGCAACTTTTTATTAATAACATTGCCAAATTATTAGCAATAAGGCAGAGGCTTTAATGCTGAAAAATAGGGCATTCATGAAACAGCTACTTGTTGGAAAGTAGTTAAAGCCTGAGTATTCACTTTTAGATCTCCTTTATAGCTTTCTCCTGTCCTGACTAGCTCTTACCCAGACCTACTTAAAGGTATATTTAAATGCTCTCTTCTAAGCTGAAAAAAACACAGTTCACCTTCTTTTAAGATTGTGGCGACAATCACTGTAAATAGTGAAACTGTAAATAGCAAATGTGACAAACCTATTACCACGTGAAGAATTGAGAATTCCTACCCATTTTTGACAATGTGGTCATTTGCTAATGACCAGGTACACCTTAAAAAGGCAAACATTAGAAACTGTTTATGAGGTAAAGGAATATTGCCACTATGTTTTACAGGTATTGAGAGGAGTAAAATAATTGTACAGGCACAAAAGAACAAGGAGGCTCTGAAGTCTTCTCATAGCCTGGTTTTCTTGGCATTGTGTTCTCCCCAGCATATCCATTACTGACCACGAGCATCTTCAGGCTGCACTAGACAGTGGTTTTCAAATGAACTGGCACATCTGCCAATAAGCTGAAAGGAAAAATAGACAAGAAAGAGCAAACCTCAGAAGCTCCTGTTAATCTGTTTAAGACTGCTGCTTTATTTTTCCGAAGCAAAGAATGGGTAAAGCACAGTTTTGCAGCCTTGTCGTGTTGTAGTGTGTTTTTAAGTTTCTCAGTTTGCTCCCTCATTTTAAGTATGTTCTCCCTTTGTTCTCCACAAATGGTTCCTCTCTTCCCAGTTTTCCCGCCACTATTGCCCTGACAGTTGAGTTACTATGGTTACCCCTGCCCCCGTTAGTTGTCAATCTCCCAAGTTACATAACTGCTCCTCCCTTATCCCACCATATAAGTAAAGTTTTCCTCCCCCCTGGGCCCAGTCAATCACCCCCCACTCCTCCCTGCTTTCCAGAACATTCTTCTCTCTGGGGGTTGTGGTTGGCTGGCGTCCCGGGGCCCCTCCTTTGTTCTATGCTTATTGGATAAGTTCTTGTGTCAGTTTTCTTATGTACAGCCCCACATGTTCCCCTATTGGTTAGCTGGGCTTCCCCTCCTTTCTCCACCCCTTCCCTGTAAAAATTCTGTCTCCCCCCGTGTTCGGGGCCATTTGCTGTGGGTTTTTCCGCCTGTTGGACGCCAAGGGGGGCTGGCTTCTCATGCGCAGGGGCGTCGGCCGCTTCTCCCCTTTTGCTAGCCGGACTTAGGGCCGCACACGCCTTCGCGCATTGTCGCAGAAACACGTCAGGGGTTACATGACAGCTTTGTCAATTACCCAGTTTGCATTACTCACCAGTCCTTCTGTTTCTGCTGCCTGATCAAACACCACAGCAAAGATTGACTTGGGTTGATTTCTGAGCAGCCACAATGTGAAGCTCAAGCTGCTTCCTGATATGCTGCAGTCATTTCAGTTCTCATGAGCCGAAACCTCAGGAATCATCTGACTGGATCAATAACTTGTGAAGTAAATTCATTATGATGTGCCTGGCATAGAGTACAAATGTGTCCACATGCAAATAGCAAGAAACTTTTGCCGGTTAAGAATGTCTGTTTATTTTCAACAGAGTGCTAGTCAGGTCATACTTTTCTCAAATCTGAGAGGTAAAATTTGAAATTTTCTGTTTTCTAAACACTGAGGCTTTATAATTTTTACAATATTTATTTATTAAATATTATATTTCAGAACTGTAAAGATGGGGTGTTTTTTTAGTTTAAAGAGTCTACTGGTCTTATCAAGTCTTACTTGGGATTTGTATATCCTCTAAGCTATTAGAAGGGAAAAGGAAATTATGAACTCCTGTATTTATATGGTCCTAATTCTCAAAGTAACCCAGTGCCTGGCCCTCTTTAATAGATTTAGCCTATAACTCTTCTCAAAATCCAAAAAACTACTCTGTTTTTACTAGTAGGGTAATATATATGACTTGTCTTAAATCACACAAGAAAGTTGTCACTAAACAGTTAACTATATTTGGCCAGACAATATCAGGCAAGCACATGAAACATTTCCTTTTGTCTCTGAAGCTAAAAAACTAGATGAGCATTTTTCCAGAGCACATTCTAATCTAAAAATATCTAATGTGATTATTGTGACTCATATGAGACATTGTCTTAATAAATGTCTAAAGATGACAAGACTGAAGAAATGTTAATTCATCTGAGAAAGTCAAAATCTAAGTTCTGTAAATTTGACTTCACATTTGGTATACAGTTAAGCAAAACATTCATTTCAAACGTGGATGTGGTCAGTGCAGAGTGCAAGGCTGCATCCCGACAATGATCACTTACAAGTCAGATTCTATAATCAGATTTTTCATTGCACTGGTATTAGTGATAGGTCTGCTTTCTGAAAGTAATGGCAAGTATAGAAGAGGAAGGATCCCCACTTGCACTGACTACATGACAGGCTTTGACTGCAGACACTGTAGTAAGAAAAGCAGTTAATTGTCGGCAACTGCATTACATATTCCTGACATTACATGCTCAAAATTCATGAAATACTCCCCCCTGGTTTTAAAAATAAATAAAAAAAAACTTTTACAGATGGGCTGCTGAGAAGACTTATTTTCTGATTGTTGAGAAAAAACAGGGATTACTGAGGTGTTTTTTACAAGGTAAAATTTCTGCTAATATATCTATAGAGACATTTAAATTTTTCTTTAAAAGAAGAGAAAGAAATAAAAAAAAAACATTAATCTTTAAATATGTAGAGATACTGCTAAAATAATGATTCAGAGGCAAGAGAATTTTCTGATCCATGTTAGAAATGTAAAAAATCCTTCAGACATCCACTCACATATTCTGTAATGCTGCAAAGAACTGACAGTTCTGACTTTAGAGCTGCACAACATTCAAAACATTAATAAAACACTAAAACAGTCAATTAACTCATGACTGGAAATTGAAGCTTAAATAAAAGCAAGTCCAATTGGTACAACTCCCTCAGCATAACCTTCTCTTTAGCAGATTCTTGCTATAGACAGATATGGAAAATTACTTCAGAGCTATACATAATAGAAAACCAAGGGTCACAAACTGAAAGAAGAAAATATAAGTCACAACATGCAATGGAAGCCATAAAATGAATGACAGTGCAATTAACATAACAGAGAGCAGATGGAAACTTGTCAGAAACTGGTGCATGGCTGCTCAGGTTTGATAGGAGTGTGGAATTGTTTTCTTCACACAATCTCTTAGAAAACAGATTTCAATCAAGAAGTGAGGGAATGGAACTTGTGTGTGTATACACTTCTCTCTGTGCTTGTATATGTGTGCATCAGACCTTGTATGTGAGTTGATACAACAAGGAGCTCAGCAAAGCTGTTAGATCATGCAGACAGTGGAAAAAAGGCCTGCAGTTGAGACCATGAGAGGCAATAACTAAAGAAAAGCACTAATGAGGACTTTGGACTGGCTTTTGGCCATTGGAGAAAGATTTTATTGCTATTATAAAGAAGTTAGACAACTATTCCAAAGTAAACAGGATAAAGGGGTCTTTTTAGCTGAAACTAAAGCTGAACCTTATCAGCAAGAATTCATTCTGTGTCTGCTGTGAAGAAACTAGAACTAAGCAGTTCCCATAAGAATGGAGATGGGAAATTGTTTTTGCCTGTGCTGTGAATCTGAATGGAGATTTTACCCACTCTGCTCAAAAGCTCTCTTGCAAAAGATATTAAGTCTCTGCACTTTCCATCAAGAAAAGCACTATTTATAGTTCTCGGGAAATGACTACTGGAAGCCTTGAGGGAAATACACAGCAAAAACTCTTAACAGAGCAATGTAAGACTTTTGCTAGAACATCTCTTTCAAAGGTCCATCAGGCTTAACATGCATATTAAAAGAAAAGGGAAAAATTGCTCAAAGAACTTACCTTTATGAACTGAATTTCTACTGCCTTCAATCTTTATCAGTTCAAACAGAATATGCAATGGGTAAAGTTTGTTGGAGTAAAAATCTCTCTCATTATCCAACCTAGAAGAGAATTAATGACTATTTTAGTTTGTGATTAGCTGTAAAAACAACTGTGTTGGAAATTATCAACTTTTTGTGACTGTCTAATCAGTACCAAGCTGGTTGTAGAACAGAAGACAACCTGCTTTCTGAGAGTGTCTGGTCACTGAAAGAAAAGGACAGATAATAGACTAGAAAATACTGATCCAAATGGTTCTTTACTGAATCTGCTGTTTAATGCTTGGAATTGAAAAAGAGGGATAAAGGGACAAAAATGAATGTATGATTTAATATGTATTTCTACTTTTAATTTTGGTTGAAGTATGTTCACGTCTTTCACATAAAAGCTGAAGGCATGTGTACATGTTCTAGATTTTTCAAAATTACCCTGACTAAAGATTGGAAATACAATGACCTTATATTAGGTCAGCTGATATTATCAGATCTCCATTTTGTCCTATGATCACAGATGACTGTACTTGCTTAAGAGATTCCATACATAACTAAGTGATTAAGTAAATTGTTTTTCTTTAATAAAAAATGAAAACAAGAAAGAAAGAAGACCTTCCTCACATTAAGATGCAAATATAATGGTCAGGTATGAGAAAATTTTTATTTAAATTTGACTCAGTACTGCATTAGCATCTGCTTAGTTGTTTGTTTTTTTTTTTGTTTTGTTTTCTTTCCACACTTGTTTCCAATTCTTTGTAGTTTTGGTTCTCGTTGGGTTTTTATGTAGTAGAAAATGATGCATGCCATGCTGTGTTATACTATATACTATTATAGTATACAATGTATAGTTATGTATATATAAATAAATATAAGTATAGTTCAACTTCCCATAAATAGCATCAGGTTTCAACAAATTAAATGAATTGTTGTTTCTCCTGTTCTTTCCAGGAAGCCAGAAGGGAGCTAATACATTTTGAATCAGGTGACATGTTCACAGTATGTTCTTGCACTTGGCTATTTAAAATTTTGTAGGAAAAGCACTTTTACACTGGAAAGAATTTGAACAGAAGACATCAGCATATTTGCTGCTGGTTTAGAGCTGTGTTTGCTAACATTTCTTAAGAAACTGTATCATTGAGATCCAGACTTTGTAAGGTGCTGGTCTGCCTTACTTCTAACAGGATTGTCACCTTAAGTAATTAAATGTACATAAGAGGGATTGAATGATTACAGTATCTTCAATGTCTTCATATTGCCCAAGAAAAGATGCCTAATTTGTTGACAAAAGCCTATAAATACTATATACTTATTAGAGTTATAACCATTAGATGCAACAACTGAGATTTAAGTGTGTTCTTAATATCCATTTAAATACAGCTAATTTAAAATATTTTAACTTTTGGGATTTTTAATTTATTTAATGGAAAGATATAATTGCCTGAATAATAATTTAATCTCAAAATCCTTTGACGTGAAGATTTGGGTGACACAAATTTTGAAATTCCTAAAGGACCCTGCTCTCATTTGTTTAAATTCATAAGTGATTTAATGGATTCCCCACTAAACGTTCAGAAATAGTAATATGTGAACCCAAGCAAATGTCTTAATGGGAAGTATTTTATAAATAGACATCCCATAGTTGTGTTAAATAGACTTAAAATTCCACTATGAAGGGAGGATTGGCTTTGGTTTGGTTTGGTTTCTGTGTAATATAAGGGACAGTCAAAGAAAAAACACAGACCTGTTATAGGGCTATAAACCAACATTAGCTCACATTAGAGGTTAAATGATCTAAATATAATAACAACAGACTGTTTCTATTAATGTAGACATTATCAAAAATTATGTATAGAAACCTGAACTCCAAGTAGGGCTACACTGCTAAATACTCCCTCAAAGGCTCAAGCAATTAGATTATCTACTTTCCTAGGATTAGGGTAACAGCAGGACAGAAAGCACCTGGCATATATATTGTTGTTTCTTAATTTAAAAAGTAAAGAAAAAGTATTTTCTTGATCCATATCATGTCACTCCTCAGTCAGAGTGCTGACATATAAAACTTTTCAAGCTATCATTTCTTCTGTACCTGATAGATATCCCTGGCATTGTTATCAATTTGTCTCTCAAGAAACTCGTAAAGAAAAATAAAGTCAGGTTTCCTTTAGCTTTATTAAGAGAAGCTAGGGAGTAAGGGTGTGCCAGTGTGTGAAGTGCACATTTTCTCTAGCCATTTGCATGACTTACCTTTTCATCAGGTGCAATTTTCAGTTGCTTTTTCTATATGGATTTGAAAATGTTATATTTAGTTTCTTTGATTGGGTTTTTTGGGGGGGTGGTGGGTTTGCCATGGTTTATGAAAGAGCTTGTTAAAGCTGGAGGTTGCATTATTTTGTGCTGTGATTTTTACAATGCAAAAAAGTGCATGATAAAATTGACAAACAATTAGGGGCAATGCAAGTAACATTACAGTAATGGATACCTGGCAATTGTCTGATGTGTTACAAAAATTGTTTTTCAAGTTTGATATTTATGTAGTGGCTAAGAATTACAGGGTTCATTTGGGCATTTCTGATCATGTTAGAGCAGAGACAGATTTAATTATCTGGCTTTGAAGAATATTGTGGACCAAGTATTTCCTGGTAATGCAAAAGAAGTTGTACATTTCACATGCTGAATGTTCACATTTCCTGTGCACACTTCATTGGGCTTTGAAAGTTGTGTCTGTCTCCAAACTCAGAGTTTTCAAGGCTAAATTGTTCTCTGCATTAGATTTTAGTGATGATCCAAGACAAACAATCTGGTCTAGCCAGCTTATAAACTCAGAAACTCAATATATTTGTCCCAGCAATGTAAAAAGCAGTTGATGCAGATCCTGTGCCATGGTTGTGCACCAAGTAACTGTGAACTATTGTCTGAATTAAAATCTTCTGACACTTCAGTGGAAAAGGAAAAAACTTATACTCAACATCACTACTGTCATTTGGAAAGAGAGTTCTAAGTCAATGCTTCCAAATATAAGGTTCAGCTTCCTCAGCAGACTCAGAGAAGACAACTCCAAAATGAAGAAGTGTAGAAGGAACATTTTCATCATTGCAAAAGAAGAAAAAAAAGGCTTTGTGAAGCCTTGCAAATCTTAATTGTGGTCTAAGATATATCAATCACTTATATTGCTGTCTTCTTTTTTGGATCATCTGCCATTCAAATTGGGGTTAGTAATGATTTGAGCATCAGGGTATTCAATGTAACCCTTGGAAGGGTGCTCCCAAGTCAATGTTGTTCCTCTGAACAACTTTTACAAGCCTCAGGTGTGGCAATTCAGATGTCATATGTGAATGTGTTGTGTGAAGACTAGGATTATTATGCAACTTTTGAATGCAGGCCTTCAGCTGACATCCAGTTAATAAAATCTGGGTTTAAGACCACCTGTGCTGAAAAGGTAGATTTTATTATCAACTGTAAGTGTATTTTCGCAGTTAAGGCTTCGACGGTTTTTTCAACTGAAATGTTGCGTTCACATCAAGAGGGTTGTGATCAGAAGCAAAAGATTTGCAGCAGAGCTGATTTCCAACTACCTCCCCTTTCTCCACTAGATTTCATTAAAAATGTAAGCATTTATTGAACATCCCTTCTCTTATGCACCTGCTCATATACTGCCTCAATAGATGCACCAAAGATGCTAAGTCCTGCTTTTTGCCGACAGCCATGTGGAACACTGGGACTGACCAGCAGAACTGAACACCCTCATTTTTTTTTATCTACCAGATCTTGGAAGCCAATCCCATCATGGCTTCTCTCTTTAGATGACAGAAAAGGAAAGTCTAAGAGCAAGAATCCACATCAGATCTTAGTTTGAAAGATGCAGAAAATATCCCTAGTTGATGAAAGGCACGTGTTCTTCAAATGACTAGAGACAATCTCATTTTTGCATCTCTAGCACCTTGTAGGGTCCTTTCAGGGTTTCAGGGTAACAACTTCAGGCCACTGCTCTGTGCCTTTTGAGGAATTCTTCATCACTGAGATAGTGTACCCTACTCTCTCTGAGTCTTTTCTCTTCCGTATGTACTTTTGCAAATTTTAAAGGAAACATTTGACTTCCAAGATGTGAAGTTTTTTTATACGTAGTATATGATGAGTACAAGACTTATTTGAGCAATAATGTGTGCAGGAAAGAATATTCAGAAAAATGAAGTGCATGCCCTATCTCTTGTTCTACCATTCTGACTGTCTAGCCTAAAGTCTTGTGATCTTAGAGGTTGTAATATGGTGGTGGTTAGTAATTCAGTCAAAGGTTTAAACAAGAAATAAAACATCTATTCCTGAAGAATATAAACAAGAAGATTTTTTCATCAGACATATATGTGTTTTATTTTTGACAAATAAATCACCTGAAAAATTCCTTGCATTTTCTTTAAATGGAAACATCTGGGAAGGAACTAATGGCTTAAAGAAAGGTCCCCTTCAGTCATATATTGATTTTAAGTATCTGGATTCAAACTTGGTTTGACAATGTTTTGTGGAGAGATGAGGTTAACATACCTTTTCAAAGAATAAATCTTGAAAATTGTTCTTGACAATTAGCAAGAAATAAAGCCCTCAGTTTTATTGAAATAAAACAAACAAATCCAAACCAAACATTCTGAGTAGCTGGAATTTTAAAAATTACAAAAAGTGACCATGTTAATTTGTCTGCAAATTAAAATATTATATCCCTTCTTCTGTTCTTTCAGAGTTCCTTAAGGCTATATCTTGAGCAGAGAATAAGAGACGTTAAAAATTGGTAATGTAAATTTAAAATACAGATTAATGTTGATATGTGACTAGCAGAATTTTACCAAGGAGAATTTAATTTCAGAGTTTACTTGTAAAGCTGATTGGTGTTCATTGGAGCTTGATAATTGAAAACCTCCTGAGAAAACCCAGAACCAGCATTGTGGATATGCATGGCAATTTGCAGCAAATTGTTCTTTAAACATGAAAAATAAAGTGCATGCCAGATGTTTTAAAACAATTCATTTTTAATACTTTTTTCTATAAGAGCACTTTAGAGACAAAAAGCAGCACTTCATACTTCCTTGTGTATCAAGGTGTCTTTATTTCACCAGACTTCAAATAATAAGTAATTAGAGGTCCCTAAGTTCCCCTGTGTATTATTTGAATGTTACATAGTAGTTCATTATTTTATCTGAGTGAATTCTGTGTCTACATGGCATTTTTACTTCCCAACACAAGCAAATGTGAAGCAATAGAAAATCAATGCTTTAGAGGGGTAAATGGTAAATGAAGCAAACAGACCAATGTTGCTTTTTGACATTTTTTTTCCTTGAAGCTCCAATCTGTGAGCTGATGCTTTACAGAACCTGAAAGCAACTGTTTTAACTTGTTTTAGGACAGCATCTTCCTTTACTGATTGGGTCCAAATCATAGGTTTAGTCTCAGGCAAAAAACAGATGCCATCTCTTTCAGATGTTACTGCAATCAAACCTTTATCAGACCCGTTTTAGATTCTTTATATTGTAAATGAGCTTCTTAATCCATTAGGCTGATTATGCAAATCATAGTCCAGGGCCAGTCTTTCAAATTTCATTTTATAAATGGAACATGGCTATCTCACTTTTAAAGATTTCTGGAAAATTATTGGCAATTCCACACATTTGGGTACATCTCTGATGGGAAATGCAAATGGGTTGATAATGATTGCAGAATGTCAGGAAACTGCATGAGGTTTTTATTAACTTTGACAAGTTCTATTATACTGTATGCAGATGGGGCAGTTCCCATCCTTTTTAACTAGTTCCATCCTTTTTAACCTTGGGAAAAAAGGAGAAGCTCTTCGGCACAAGTCACATGAGCAGATCTTTCCTTACCCATAAATAACCCAATAAGTCAAAACAACCCCCACAAAAAACCCAAAACACCAACCCCCCAATGTTGGAACCCTGGATGCTGAGAATTTTACAATTTCTGTGCTTGAAGGTACAGACCCACAAGAGAACATTGCAATTGACCCAAGGCTGGAGAAGGCTTCCAAAATTGATTAATAGCACTGGGATTATGGGTATATAGTTGGTTAGAAGTGTGTAATATTACAGGGTGGAAAACTTAGAGTTTGGGGTTTAGAGTATAGAAATAAATATGAAGCAAGATGAAGGTTTTAGGGCAGAGGTCCTTACTTTCTTCTTCCTTCTTCTTCATAGGTTTGGGTGGTATTTTGTAATTGGACAGAAAAGTCCACATTGCAGCCTTCAAGGGATCAGTTATTGGGTTAAAAGGGAAAATAATCTAGGTGTCAGTTCTTAATTGGATAGTTTAGTCTTAAAAGACCTTGTAACAAGAGATAGCCATTTTGTGCCTTCCTAATGAAAGGCTGCAGAACTCATGGTTGTGAGGCTGCTTCATTGATAAGAAATAATAAACACCTGAGTCTGAACATGAACTCAAATGCCTTCCAAATCCCAACCTCAAAGACCCACACCCCAAAACCCCAACTTCTCTCATCTTTCCATTTGTGGTCTTTTCAGATTTTCTCATTGTGAAGACAACTTTCAGAGAAGTGATGGTGACAGTAATCCTTCACCATGTCAAATCTTCTGACTAGTACATTTGAAAGAGCTGGAATAAAATATCCTCTCACATACATTTATCAGATCTGAAGTACAGACGTTTCAGGAATCAAGTAATATTTTCCCAGGCTGCTGTGCAGTTTATGAAGTCATGCAAATGGAACAATCACAGCTGCTCAAGGTCAAATGGCACTATTAGTTCATGTGGAATACTGGGATAAAAATGCTTCCATTGCTCCCACTAGTGTGTCTGCATGAGCAGGGATAACTGTTGACACAGAGATGCCAAAGGGGCTACCTATGTGACATCAGGTTCTGTGCTTTGCAGCAGAGTTAGAACATAGGTTATACAGGTGCTGTATCACAGCAAAGAAATGAAGGGAACAATACATGCAAGAAAACTTTTTTGCTAACCAATCACAAGATAAAAATACTGTTTGTAATTTATTCTGCCTGGGTATAATTTGGCATAGGTTCACTGAAGTCAGAAAGGGCTGAGCTCAGTTTATCACTATGAATATAGATCACTAAAAAACTTAAGCTATGCCATCTAATATTAAATTATTATTCTTTAATGAGCACTTCAGCTTCATAAATGAAATAAAAATTCAGAGTAAAATTTTTGCAGCTATAGTTTGAACACACAATAGAATATGAAGTATCTTTTGCAAATACCAAAAGATCACTTTTTCATCTGTTTCAATTTAGCAAACTTATGCTTTTAAGACAAAAAATATTTATATTTATATATGTTTGTATAAAATAACCTTTACTGTTACATGAAATCACTTTTTGATTAACTAGAAAGTGCTGCTTAAATTTCTCCTCCTATCATTGCATTTCAAACACATGGTACAAAATTAAGGTAGAGTAAGTTCAATGAAGGTAACACAATTTGAAATTATCTCATATAGAAATACACACAGTTAAGTACAGTTTTGTAGTTATTCAGCTACCATTCCTCAGGTTTTGTTTGTAGACAGTTATCATAACAGTAATAAAAAAGTTTCCATGGAAGTACACAGTTTAAATGAATAGCAGTAAAGTAAACTGCAGTTATCAAACACTTTTTCCTTAAAACACTGAACAGTAGCCACAGGTTTATGGCAGCATGTTTTAAAAAGATCATTGAGATCATAAGTAAAGCATTGACAACATTAACTGTATTGCTTTTATGCATTCTTCCTGTAAGAACAAATATGAAAATTTTGTATAACACTAGCATACAAAATCTGACGATTAAGTGGAGAAAGAAATCTCTGAAAATGAATGTCAAAAATAAGAGTATGAAAAACTGAGTAAAGTATTTAAAGAAAAATTTTAATCTAGGTCTTTATTGCCAAAGAGAAATAATTTACAATCTCTAAATAATAGACATATATAAATAACCCCAACCAACCAACTTTTTTCATTTAAACTATATTAGAAAATTACTTTTTTAAAGGCCAACAGGTACAGAGTCATGACAGTGAGTTCTATGAATCCATTTCACATTTCTATACTCATGTAAATTACCATATATGTTTTTTATATATATTTCTACATAGTGTATATCTGTATGAATCAGTTTCAGAGAACTTTCCTTTCTAAGGAAATTAACACTGCACAACAAATAAACAAGCTGCATTTTCTGTAGTATACCTATGAATACTTTTGTTTAGCATAAGTGCAACACATTGACCTAGAACAATGTTTCATAACTCAAGGTGATATCTCTGCTAGGCTAATGAATGTAATTTTTTCCCTTGATTAAAGTCTACTAAAATATTATTTTTAATGAAAAAAATAAGCTAGGATCACCAAAAACAAAATTTAAACAGCAAGGTCTGCATTACTCACTTGAGTGGGCAGACTTTTTTGTGCATTTAGGTGTGAAGGGGGGCTAAAGTATTAGGCTGAAATAGACAAGAGGGGGGAAACAATCCTTTGTTACTGCATAGAATTTTTACATTTTAGAACTGTTACGTTTTTAATTTTCTGTCCTTCACTCTATCACAAGCTAAGAATAATAAATAATACAAGAAATTAATTATACTCTTTATATTTTGCCTTCATCATTTTCATGAAAAGATGACTCAGGTCATACATTTAGATTAGAAGGGATACAATCAGAGACATTTTGGGACATCTCACATATTTCCAAAACACTAGGCCAGGTCATGCTATTTTTACTAGTCACATTGTACCTCATACAATTGCACTTTATCCCAGAATGAACAGTAGTATTGTCCACTTATTTGTATCCCTCTCTTATGTTTTGCTCCATGCTTTGTTCTCTGCATGTAAAAAAGACTGAAGATCTAATAATCTGGACCACAGCATTGTTAAACTATGCAGTAATAAATACACCCACAATGTAAAAATGCCTTACCATTATTATTGCCGTTATTTTTAGCTTATTATTCATACTTTTGTTATTGATGTCATTATTAATAATTAAAATTTTGTCCGAATCCATCTATGCTTTGCCATTTTTTGTTGGATGTCTGTCCTTTTAAATCTATCAGACCTGGCTGTTATGATGTAGAATTATGCAGGTATTATGTGGTTCTGTTTGTACTTCCAGGCTTGGACAACACTGACAGCCTGGGCACCTGAAGAGAAAGAGTTTGGCTCTGCTAGCCATACAAGACTCCTTCCTTCCTTCCTTCCTTCCTTCCTTCCTTCCTTCCTTCCTTCCTCCCTCCCTCCCTCCCTCCCTCCCTCCCTCCCTCCCTCCCTCCCTCCCTCCTTTTATAGCTCAGGCTGATCTGACAGACTGACAGAAGAAACTGCAACCATGTCCACAGTCCCACCTACTGCACTTCAAAAATATTGGGAAAAAAAGAAACATCTAAGGAATAGGGGGTCGTAGGGTTCTTTTAAGTTTCAATTGTCTTGTAGTGTGGAAGTCAAGTTCTGTTGATTAAACTTTGATTACACAGTTTCTTTCTATGGATACCTGCAGTCCTACATTTCCAAGACAAGTAGCAAAACTCAATACAGTTACAAATGTGCTGACAGACTAAAGGAAAGTAATAACCACTTTTTCATCCAATTCTAATTCTGCTACTGGATGTAAGCAAGAGTAGACAGCACAAAGGTTTCTTGGGTGAAACAATGTTCTGCCTTTGTGATCAACTGCCTCTTTTTGTGATGTTTCCTGCAATATAAAGGATTAAGAGTTTTTAAATTAACTCTCTCCCATATGGGAAATAAACTAGAGCATCATACTCAAATTGTCCCTGGTACTGTTTATAAATTTAATTTGTTTCCATTGCATTCCTGAGGCTGAAAGACCTTCAGCACTTTCTGAATATATTTGTTTTTTTGTGGGTGGGTTGTTTGTGTTTTTTTCCCAAAAAAAACCCTCTTCATCAGCCTCAGATACATGGTTAGTGCAAGATGAGACGGTTCTACATCTTTCTTGCTTTCCTGTCATGAAGCTTCTGCTTCCTTCCTGGCCATTTTGATTACTGCTGAATTTATTATTTGCAAGTGCAATAGGATTTGAATGACTTGCTATGCCTCCTTTGCTGTTTGTTGAGTTAGCTTGCTAGCCTTTGAGCCATATGACCTTCAAAATTTGTCTGGAAGGAAAAGTTTGGGGATTGGATACAGGATATACATACAGACCAGGCCTTGACTACTCTTCTTATGATATTTCTGAATCCTTTAATTCTATATTAAAGACAAGTTTTCTCTGTAATAGTGCACATATTCCCAGTGAGGTGATACAATCCCATCATATAATCCTTGGTTCACTAGCTTCTGGGAATTTATGACAGCAGAAAATTTAGTTGACTAACAACCTCCAGCTAGGAAAGAACTTAGCCTCCAACCTATGTCTTGTTAACCATTTGTGTCACTGCCTAGTTATTCAATGAGGAAGATACAGAAGCAATTTGATTTATTTAACCATCTTGCAATCTGATTTTCTTAGAGAAATTATTCTCCTCTGTATAGCACTAAGCTTCTCTTTTCCCTCAAACAATGAGCCTTTTTAACAGTGGTTAAAAAGATATTTTGGAAAGTTTGGCTTTTGAAGGGCAAGATATTTCAGTGAAATATGCCAATTTAATGAAGACTCTAACAGCCCCATAACACAGCTCCCTGTGTCTATTTTTGCAAACAGACAGCTCAACCATAATACTTCTAATAGAGCCAATGGGGGTCATTCTTGACTGCACCCTGTGTTTGAACACACAACATTTAAAACTTTTGGAGGGAATAGTTGTTTTGGGAGGTGTCCAGATCAGGGACCAATATAACAAGTGGTATGGCCAAGTTTTAACGTTTGTATTGTTCTCCAATTTTGTGTGTCACTCCATTGCTATTCCATAATATATTTTTGAGATTCAGGCATACACTTTTGAATGCCCCAAGGCATGGAATGTGGATAATGCTGTAAAACCCCAGACATACTCCACTCTGGGGGCAGCAGTGCTGCTAGTATTATTTCATACAGTAATAAATTTAAAAAATAACCTCCCCTGCCCTACTTGTGCTCTAGGGGTAACACAGCAGCAAGAGTTAGGTAGCTTGAATGCAGTCAGCATGTGACCATGTAGACTCAATGTTATGAAACCTTTCCTGTCTCTTTATGTTTAAAGATGTTTATATGCATGTAATTAGGCTCAGAGTTTAGGTTCTCAGATCAGAGGCCTGAGGAAGGACATGACTGCTTTCAGGCTTTTCAACCTTTCCATTAAAGATCTGAAAAACTGTAAAGGCTTTCTGGCCTTCTGACCTCCATGTCACAAAGGAAATACAGAAAAACTGAAAACTTTTTTTTAACTGAAATACCTTTTAAAATAGAATATTCTATTATTTCCTCTATTCAGGAACTTCTCAAATTTTGCACTACATTCCAAAATGGGTCATTTTTTACCCCAAAAATTTCTTGATTCTATTGAGTTTGTATAGCTTATTCCACAAGTAAGTGTACTAGGACTGGACATTTTGTCTTTGCATTCTTATTCATTTATCACTCTTGGTGTTTCCTTTTATGTTCCAACAGATATGTATTTATTTCTATACAACCTAAAGTCAGTTTTAAATGGGTAACAACAAGGCATATTCCACTGTGTACTTATAATGCTATTCATTATTCTGCACAGATCACATCTATATTTCTACTTATTATGGGTTGTCAATATAGTCCTAAGTGCTATCACTCAGAATCCTTGCAGCAGGTACCATAGCATCATTTCCACTCCAATGCTCCCCTCCTTTTTCCATTAACTAAAAAATGCAAACATTTCCCAATATTTCTTTGAATCTAAATAATTTATGTGAGACTTCAGCTCTGGTAACTAAACAAAGTAGTGCAGCTGTTCAAACTTCCACTGTGAATTTTTCAACTCGAGGAGATAAATATGGGCTCTATCATCTTGCTTGCACATTATGCTGTTGCACTTCTACAGTGTTCATTGTGCAGCCCTTTTCAGCAATTTGTCAGCACAGGCCACTGTGGCGATTGTAGGCAAATGCTCATTTGGAGAACAATGGGGACCATCTGCAAGGTTTAAATCATAACACATCGGGGAATAGAAACACACAACACAAGGGGACAACAAACAAACAAAGATATCAACTATTGTTTCTGAGCAGGTGTTGGTAGTAGGTACCAAGGTATGTGAGATGCAGTGATGGGACCTGGCCCTGATGGCTGGGAGGGAACTGGGTGGGAGCAGGCTGCCCCTGGATCAGGGATGCTCAAGCACAGACCTTGGTCTCATCCAGCACTGCTTGCCAGCCTTGGTGTAACAGGGCTGTAGCCTGAGGGTAAGCGCCTCACTTTATCTTTAAGAAATGTGAAAGTCATGAAAGAATGAGCATTACTGAGGAAATGTATTGGACTTTTAAAATTCTTCATGTAGTGTCAGCAGTTCTGTGATTCTATGAGTTCTTAACATTTGCCAGCCAAGATGTTAACGTGTCTCAAAAACGTAAATTTACCATAGTCCTGGAAACAGAAGATAGAAGCTTTTTCCTCCCTTTATTCATATTCATGTTAAAAAAATTTCACTTATTCCTTGCATAGAACCTATATCACTTTAGAAATGACCCAGTCTATCCTTCCTTATTTTATGGGAAGCATAACTATAGTCAGGGTTATTTCAATCTGGCTTATAAGCCTTCAGACATGTTTTGTAGTCCTCCTTAACTGTCTAATGCAATCCTTCATTTTTCTCAGCTTGGTTTTGCTTTTCTGACTTTCTACTCAGAATATGAGCACACTAAGCATTCTGAGATACGAATATTCTAAATTCTCCTACTGTCCCACCAGTTTTTCATCATACTGAGCTTTTAATTTTTGCATTCTACCAACACAAACTCTTCACTTCCTTCAATCTTTTCTACCATAAATGGTTTTTATCATTTTGCTCTTGTGGTTTTTATTTAGCTTGGCTTAACAAGTTCTTCAACTATTCCCCACTAATCTCTCATAATAATACTCTTATTGTTATTCTCTTTCAATTTTTTTTAAAAGTTATGTACATTTTACAGAAATCTTCAAATCCCAAAATGGATGCATTGCTCAAGATGGACACAGCTAACAACAGATAACCACTCAGAGTAGAGAAGAATTTGAATTTTTTAACATTTTACTCTTTTCTTCTCTCAGGTGTAGTCAACCAGCTCCAGGTTTCAAAAGTATATGCATTTTATTTTTGGCTTCACCATGACTTACTTTTGCCTGAATTTAAAGTAGGATAAACTTTTTTTTTTGTGTGTAGATTCTTTTAAAATTTGTATACTGCATAAAACCTAACAAACCCCTATATTGGCTGTGTAGATTTGGATTTATGTCAGAAGAGATGTCCCAACATGTAATCTGAAATTTCAAATGCTCTCTGCATGGACATGGGGAGTTATAGTCCCTGTGGGAACTTTCTGAAGCAAGTGCCAGAGCCTGTGTCTCTTCTGAGAGATTTAGGAGTGCAGATATGTCAGAGTATTTGAAATCTCACAAGAAAAGACAAAATAAATAAATAATGTAGTAAACCAGGATATCTAGGAAAGAAAAAAACAAAAAGAAAAAAACCAAAACCAACAAAAAATCCCCTACAACCCAACTCCCAAACTTTTAAAAAGTGATTTTCTACTTCTCCAAAAGTAGCAATGGTAATTGAATACCAACACGAATCGGGCTATGAAGGGTTTTTTGACAGAGTAATACAAAATATCTTCGAAGCATGTGGTTTTTTCATGTATTCTAGATTCTTTGATATCTTCATTCAGATGAGGTTATGACTTCATGTCTGTGGAACAGGGATAAATGCACCAGTCACTCCAGTAAATACCTGTGGAACAAAGGATAACTCAATATGGCACAGGACAGGCTGCAATACCATAACTCTAGTAAGAGTCACTCAGAAACCCTAATGTGTGCACAACCTTGCATGACTTTTGTAATTTTCAGAGATATCTTTTTCATTGGTACACTGCAATTATTCAGGGTAAGCACACTTTCTGTAATTTTTTTTTAATTTATCAAGAAAATATACAGAAATGTTGTTTAACACATTACAAAAAACATGGACTTCTCCCAAAAATAATCTGACAAAATAGTTCTGTATGCTCAATTGTTTTTAGTATAATGTTGACTGGAGAAAAAAATACTCTTATCTTCAACATTTAAAATATACCTTGATGATCTGACATTTCTCACACTTGAAGAACATTTTTTTCCCCTCTTTATTTCTCTCCTATTACCCATAACTTGAAGTACAATCTTTATAACTGAACTGGTATTTTGAATATACCACTGGAATCAGCAAAATTTGAAATTTCCTCATCTTCAGCAGTTGAGCCTTAGCCAGTTTGTTTGCCCAAATGCTGCATAGCAGAATTATGAGTCAGTAACCAATGATCTCTTAAATAGGAATCCAGTGGGAGGCAGACACTAGTTCTCTCTGATATTTCAAAGGCATTGCTGACTAGAACTGATTGAATATTTTCCAACATACTTATTACTCAGCATCTGTATCACTCTAGTTTTCATCACTGTGCATTCTTATTAAATTTTTATCACTCTTTAGTCAACTCATTTATAGAAGAATAGTCAATCAATAACTCTTCCAGTGATTAATGATTACAATTATCTGTGGGCTACTTTTAAAAGTAACATACCTGCATGTTCGTTGACTGTTAGAGTGTCCTGTTAGACTGTTTATGCAATTTCCTATCTTTGATTACTTCATTTGAAAGAAAGCCCCAAAATGTCAAGAACAGATGTTTAGCAGACCTTCCAGAAGTCCCTAATAATATATATCTAATGCATATAGTAATCTTCTAAACCAGGACCAGGGGGATCACTATAAAACAGAAGTCCTGGCTGCTGAGAGCTGGAACCACAGCTTGTGGGAATTGCTGTAGCAGAGTGTAGAGTGAATTGTGACTGGTGGACTCACTGTACCTACAGTTTGCTGCACAAAGTTCCAGGGAGGAAGAACCAAGTCTCTATCTGGTAAAATGTACTTCTAAGCACACAGTGACATAGACATAGCTTTGAATTACTTAGGGAAAACATTCAAGCACACTCCTCCAGGATTTGGCATTTTTAGTAGTGCAGAGAAAAAGATTTATTTAGTCTTACAGGCTCTGCTTTGTGTTTCCCTTGCACATCTCTCAATTAGGAAGTCAGATGAAACATGAAAGACGCAATTAATTTTGGCAAGCTGACTTCCTTTCATCATGAAAGAAAAAGGGACAAGAATACATTCAGTTGCTCTCACCAAGAGGATTAAATACCCAGCCAGAGCAAGCAAGGGCAAAAACTGCTGCTGGACCAAAGGAATCATCTGCCAATATATTGATTCCTGAGGGGACTGCAGAGCAGGAGGGAGAAAGCAAGTTACTGTGACCAGACCTATCACCTTGCATTTCTAGATTCACACCTGGGAAAGGATTTGGAAACAATTCACCTGGTGTGTACAGATAAGCAGTTTGCACTTAGAAAAGAAAATGCAACTGTGTCTAGGATAAGGTACAGACAAAGTCTGTTGTTTTATGTTTTTATGAAGATAGCAATCTGGGTCTTCATTTTAAATCATTAAAATAGTTCAGTAAAGTTACTAATACCATTTACCGGATTAAAGGAATCTTAAAGATACTCATACTATTTTTAAGGATGCTTTGGTTGTATACTCAAATAGGAAAACAGAGCTCTGCTGCCCTTGCAACCAGATACACAGATCACCTCCCTAAAAAAATTAACTGTATGGATCTGTGTGCTCAACTATCTTCATATAATGGTCCAAATGTTCTGATACTTCAAAAGTGAAAATTCCTCTGGCATTATCAAAAGAAACTGCCAGGCACTACAAAGCTAATTTCAGACAGCAAGAAAACTCGGAGAGTGGTGGATATATCCTGACCTGGAGCTGAATAAACGTGGTTTTAGGGGTAATCATCTAAATTCAGAGATGATGAATAACCCAAGACACGGATAATTTATTAATCCCCTCCTCCCCAACCCCCTCACCTTCCTCTTCATTCAGATGAAACCACTGGCCTCAGGAACCAAAGCAGGGGAAGACTTACAACCATTCCAGGAAAGAAACAGAAACCAAAAAGTATGTACATAAAAAGTGTAACCATATTATTCTTATTTTCCTGTATGACTTTTCCTGTATGAAAGCATTCTAACTGTAGAAATCTTTCCTTTACAGTAACTAATTGAAAATTAGATCCAGACCAATAATGATCAGAATTAGATTAGATTTTAAAGACTTCAATTATAGTGACATTACATTCTTTACTTAATGTATGTGCATATATTTATACCATAAATATATATATATACATATATATATATATATATATATATATATATATATATATATATATATAAGATGTGCTTCCTTTTTGCTTATGATCAAGACATTGCAACACTGTAAGATAAGGATTGAATTTGAAGAGTTTTGCAGGAACATAAACTCTTAGACTTTAAAGATGATTTTTCTAATGCAAGTACCTTATTTTAAAAAAATACAAGTTTCCAGTTAACATGAAATGTGGGCACCCTACTAAGGCTAGTAATTTTTAATCCAGTGGGGGGTGGGTCTGTGACTCACATCTTTTATTCCAAGCACTCTTCAGGAGTGTGCAGAAATATTGTCTCAAGCTTTTACAAAATATATAAAATATGCAAATGTAAATGGTTCCATATCATTTCATCTCATATGTACTAATAAAAGGAGTCCTGAAACTCTTGTTTTACCAGATATTACAGAAGATCATTATTTCTCACCACACCAAGGAGCAACAGCAAAACTGGAGGATGGGATTTTGATCAGGTTGACAATAAATTCAGGAAGCTAAAACCATGTTTGGCTGAGGGAGGACATCCTCACCTACTGATAAGGAATTAGAAGGCATGAAGATTTTTATTTCTTTGAATGTGCTTTGTTTTGTAACTTCAAGCAGATAATTTCACCCCCTTGATATTCTATTCCTCTCCTAGTTACTTGTTTTGTTCATTGCAATTATAGTTTTTTAAGGCCACGATTGTCTTTCATTATTTGCATTTGATGCTAGTAAAGTATAAAGTTAATAGGTTCCTAATCTGGATCAAGGTATCTTGTAGCCATGGTACACAATAACAGCAAAGATTCTGTGAAGAGGCAACAAGGTTTTCAGTGAATAAGAGAAAGATACTTTTCTTTTTTTGCTAAGGAAGAATAAACTAAGTATCAGAAATATATAGGCAGCTTTATTTAATATTTAATATCTCTGCAGGCAAAAGTATCAGCTCAAATGCACATAATGCATTTAAGTTGCTGCTCTGCGGTGATGCTTATAGTCTGCAACTATCATATCTTCAGATAGAGAAGAGCAGCTTCAGATCAAGTTTAACACAGCTTTACCTAGTGACACTGAACAAGTGCTGGATTGCTTGCTCTGCTGTGTCACTTGTAATGAGTGACTTTAATATCTATGCTAATAAAGCTTCCTGCATCTCCTGTGTAAGCTTGACACAGACCCCAATGGCAAAGAAGGCACAGGCATCTAAATTAAACTGAATATATCTTGATTGAAAATGAAGGAAATTATATTAACCAGTCACCTGTGGGTACATGTTACATGCTACTCTGTGCTGAGTTTGCTGGTATGAGTGTCTGGCATATTAATGCACGTCAAGCTTTGACAAAGCAGATAAGGAGCATCTCTGTCACTGAGAGGAGACAGACTGGCACTCCATCCTAGCAGTTCACTAAGATCTTTCTTTTGCTACTAGCAATTTGCTTTGCTGCAGACTTTTTGTCTGATGTGTCTCGGGATGGGACTTGTCCTATCCTTTTCTACAAGCAGCCCTAAAGTTCATGACAGATATAATCCTCAGATAGCATATGAAATTTGTTCCAGCCACAGGCAGAGTACAGTATGGAAGGGGCTTAGAGGTGGCTAGAGTAATGCAAACCCAGGTTTTACTAAATCAGAAGGCTTTCTTTACATGTAGAGAAGTAACTGGTTTATGATATGGTAAGAATTGTATACCAGTGTCCTATATCTTCATAGTGCCATAGTTGGGTTTTTTGAGAGTGCCCAGAAGCCTTCATTGCAGAGTGGGATAAAAGCATTGTTTTAGTTCTAAAATACAGCATAAGGCCAGCATATGCAGGTGGCCCAGGAGACAAGACACACAGAGGATAAATACTCTAATTGTTTTTTCCAGCCATGGAATTCATTCCTGGCCTAATATTTTTCCTGCCATAATTTCTATATTTACAAAGAACTGAATTTATTTTCCCAATACAGTGTTGCAAAACCATAAGAAAAAGTAATGATGGAACAGTTTGGGCCATATACTATATCCCAAACTTTTCACAAGTTGAAGCTGACCAGCTACATTTTGTGCTGAGCAGAGCTGCTCCTGGAATAGAGGCCTCAACAGGGTGAAGTGGTTCAAATCTAAGTATCAGGCTGTGTAAACCTATTTTTCACTCTATCTTCTTCAGGTTGTCTTCCCTTAAGTGGGAGTAGTTGGGCTTAAAGTGAGTATGGGAATTACATCTAGGAAGGGCAATGATTTGGAATGCTGCTGCATTGTAGGGCAGACCAGTGCCAAGATGGGTGAGTGATAGAAAAGACAGACAGAAGAACCTACTTCAAACAGACATAGCAAAAGGTTCTCAGGCAAAGCAAATCTAGTACACATTCATACTCTTACCAGTAGTTTGAAGAAAATTATTCTCTTCACTATGGCATAGAAAGAAATATTGATTTCTAGCTCCTTCTCTACTGTTATTCAGTCATAAACTTTAGAAAGAATGAGAAAAATCTTGCTCAATTATATAGAAAAAGTGGTGATGCATTGTATTCTTATGGAACTTTAGTTCTCTGCTACCTTTATCTTATCTCTTGTGGCATAACTTCACAACCCACAGCAACTTCATTTTCTTTAGGAACATTGCTGCATTTCAAAATGTAATAGGAAAAGAGTAAGGGAAGATTTATTTTTATTAGTGACCCAGGGATTGCTCTTGAGACATTATGATCCTTCAAAGCAGGATATTTTAGTGTTTATTATAATATAGTATGTAGTTCAATTTTTCTAGATTGAAATCCATAAACTACTATAATTGGCAAAAACAATTAATCATGGAATTTTTCCAAAAAACTTGGCTAGATTTGAATTCAGATACCTATGTTATAAAACCTCACAGAAAATCTTACCAGGAAGGAGAAAGTCACAGGAAATTAATTAAGTTGAAAATATAGAACAAAAAGAACATAAAGATTTCTGGAATGATCAGGGTAATGTAATATATCCTCATGAGGAAACCAACATCCAATGCAAATTGTAAATGTATGCTTAATAGATGACTTATCATAGGTACATTCTTTATTAAACCTCCAACTTATGACTTCGGTTATTTCTCACAAATTATTGTTAAGACTTGCTTCTGAACAGGTGAAAGTCATCTTTTAAATACTTTGAAGTGTTCTAAGTTTATATAAACAATTCTCAGATTAAAATAAGGATATGATTCAGCATCAAAATAGACTTTTAAATGAGAATCAAGTTTAGAAATTATCTTTGTCCTGTGTTTATATCTGTGTACTTTTGTCAGAGCAAGAACTTTCAACTTCTTACTCTGTATTGCAAAAAGTGATTGTAATTCTTTTAATATTTATTCAATTTCCTTATTTTCCAGGCTTCCTGAACTTTTTATTGCCTGCTCACTTACACAGAATCCCAGAATCACTGAAAGTTGAAAAAGACCTCCAAAGTCATCAAGTCCAACCTGTGACTGATTCCCACCTTGTTAACGAGACAAGAACACTGAGTACCATGTCCAGTCCTTCCTTGGACACCTCTGGGTATGGGGACTCTACCACCTTCCTGTGCAGCCCTTTCCATCAAGAAATTCCTCCTGATGTCCAACCTAGCACCAAGCAGAGAGGCACCCCAAGCCAGCTTTCAACGCCTTTTTTTCTGAAGAAACCTTCTAAAAAGTTTGCTTTTCAGCAGATACTAGGTCTGCAATCAAATGGAGGCCCATGGGTTTTTTGTAAGAACAAGTGCTCATTTGAAGTAGGATATCTGCCAGGATATTTGCATAGGGTTAAACAGGAAACTAATGCAAGACAACTTTAGTGATTTAAAGAGTCTGATCTCTGGCAATAGTCTGTGTCTTCTTGCTGAGTTTACTCATTTCTCACTGACTGAAACTCCTCATTATTTCACTTAGAATAAGGTTGTATCCATGGATTATCTTACTCCATGATAATTTAGTCCATACTAAATTATTCAGTTCTCAGTCAGTCTTATTTGACATATATAAACAAGATACACATAAATGAGAATCTTCAGACACAATTCAGCCCACCAAATACATGATATTGAGGCCACATTAATAACTAGATAAAAAACTTGATTTTCTTCACCAAAATCTGATCAATTTTTACTAATATTTTTATTAACATTAGGAGCAAAACACTTCTCCAAAGTAGTCTGAACTTCATATGTTGTTGCAGCCTGAACACACTAACTCATAAACAGGTTTATAAACACGTTCTGTAATTCATTAAATTACATTAGGCTAGAAATCCCTGGGGTCAAAATAAGAAAACAGTAGAGAGGACTGCCTAGCTGAAAAGCAGTGAAAGCCAGCACACTTGTATAATGCCTGTTTCTGTAATAAAATTTTCTTCTAAACTCTGTTGCTTACATAGTGAAATTCTTGGTTTAGGGCATGGGGGAAATGAACAGAGTTAGAACAAACTCAGGGGAATATTCTCTTTAATAAAACAAATAGTGGAACATCAGTATTTCTTGTACCTTGTCTCTCTTCCTTTGAGTACTTAGAGATATTAACAATCATCCAGCCCATCATATTTACAAAAGTACACTTTGCTGCAGTGATTGAATTTTTTCAATTTCCCTGTCTTTGTAATCTATTTCAGGATGCATTTGTGTCTGCTTCACACTGCAAATATCACATTTATCACATTTAGCATCACAATGGAAAACAAGAGTACAGATTAAATTCTGGAAAGATACCAAACACAGGTCAGGAGTACTGACAAAATAGGAGAGCCAGATTTAATATTCTCTAGTGATTTACAAGTGTTTACAGAGCCTATCCAGTTTCCTGGCCCCCTGTAGTCAGCTGCTCTCATGATCAGAAGGACTTATTGGAACACAGTAGAACGTGCTGGGTGAATATTTATTTTTCAGCATAGAAGAGGGACACCTGTTTGGAAGGGACTCTGACAGGATGCAGGATGTGGTTCCAACAAATTGTTCTTGACAGTTTAGCTGTGCTTAACTTCAGTAATAAAGAAAGATGGCCAATACTATCTGAAAAGCTCTTGACATCATTTGTAGATGAGATTTTGCTTCTATTCTTGCTTCTGTTGATCATTTGACACTGTAAGATAGTAATTTCAGAAATAGTTGTCTGAGTGATATATCTTGTGAAACCTTTTCTCTTTTTTACCTCTTTTCTTGATGGAAAATTGAGTTGTAGTAGTTTTAGTCCTGTTTTCTATTAAAACATAACCACATAAAAATGGCTATGTGGTTAAAAAGCATGGATGTGGCAAATAGTACAGTAACTCCAAAATGTGGGGGTTAAACAAGATTTATGGTGTAAATTAAAGAGGGTCAAGTAAAAGGTGTTTCAAAGACCTTTGGTGTTGTCTCAGCAGAGTATGTCAACAGAGAGACTGATGGCAAAGCTATATCGGACATGTTTTTAATTTCTCCTTTTAAAGGAAAAGCGTTTTTTCCATTTCACTGCCAAGAGATGTTAAATATCCCTCCTGTAAATACTGGTTGTTTGGAGTAGTTATTACCTATGTTCCTGCTGAGTAACTGCATAAAGATGTTTGTGTGTTTGCTTGTTTCGGGTTGTCATACACCTGGAATTTTACTTTTTGTAGTTGCAGCCATAGTATTATCTCATGATTGTGCCTGTGTCAGCTTTAATTGTGTTGGGATCTGGAGCCAGCCTTGTGTGATGTATTATGAGCAAATATGTATTTAATTTTCTTTTTTCCTAGGCTTTGCATCAACCTTTCCGTTCCTCATTCTGTGCTTCCATAAAAATACAGGAATTGTACCCATCTGTGTTGTACTGAATGACAGCAAGTGTAATCTTGATATTCATAATACATCTCTTAGAGCTGGTCTGTCATTCACATACAACTATTTTAAGTTGCTAATTTGTGGTAGTCCAGGGATCAACTTTTTTCATGGGCTTTCTGTAGTTTATTAACGCTGTTCAGAGAATGCTTTTCTACTGCTTAAGTGCTTGGAAAATGTTTTAATATCATAGGCATCTGTTCATTCGAATTTTTTTTTCATATTTTGTCCTTTTGTGAAATGGTGCAAGGGAAATTGCTACAGGAATTTCACTTCTGGGATTCTGTATTATTTTCACATCAGACCTTTGTCATTCTGTGGTCTTGCGCTGCAGACTTCTCAGTATGGAGGGCATCAGGCTGTCAGGAATGTTCTCTAAGGAACAGTGATCTGCTCCAGCTTGCACTTGGTGTCCAAGCAAGATGTACAGTGTACACTCATGAGACTTCTGTAACTGTGGCAAGTACTACCTTTTTTCTCTCAGCTTAATTTCATTTCACTATCATTGATATTGAGGTCAGCTGGCCTCTGTCCTGCAACAACTCTTGTGTTGCTTTACTGTCATCTGATTTTAAAATGACAGTTCCTGTTGAGGGGAAACCAAATTGATGCTACACTTTTTTTTCTTTTGCTTTTTCAACTCTTCAGCAACATCACCTAATTTGTCTAATCTCAGTACTGATCTTGGTTAAATCACATCTGTCATGCATATTAATTCTTTTTTGAGAAAAGGTTTTAAATTTTTTGCATGTTTCACTTCATTCAGGTCAAATCTGATGCCTCCTGGTTTAAGTAGGTGACCAGTGGGACTAGCTCAACACAAACTTCCAGCCTGCTATGAGTCAGTCTCTGCTTCTGGTGGATCATACAATTAGATTTCTATCATCCATGCTGTTTAATGCAAGAAAGACTCGAGTGACAATTTCAATACCTGTTAGTCAATACTATAGTATTTACCCCTTATTATTTTACTTTCTCTTGTGCATAAGCCATACAGAGGACACTCAAGAAAGCAATCGTTTTCCTGTTGAGAGTATGAGCTGTGCTAATCGCATGGAGCACGCAGGACACGAACACGTTGCCTGCCAAAGTGTAAAGCGGGTGCTCTACACCAGCGCTGCATCTCATCAGCTGACATGTGTGGTGCACGCCAGCTGCCTCCTCACTTCTCAGTCATGTCACATGTGCTGCTTTGGACACTGTCTTTAAGTACAATCTTTGCAGTATGCTCACTGCTGTCTATCTATTTGCAAACCCACCCATTTTGAAATGTTTTGGATAGAAGGCATCTTACATATTCAAGGAAATCAGAAATTTTTAGATCTTCTCTTTCGGGAGACATATTTTTGTGGATCTGTGACAGTCTCTACTTTAGTTCTCCTATTTTGAACCTTTTTTTTTTTTTAGTCTAAATAAACTTACATTTAAAAAAAAAAATAGGATAAACAATCTCTGTGGATATCACATATAGTAACAGTCTAGTGTTCCCACTAGGATTTTTAACATTTTGCAAAGAATATAGAGTCTATTTCCCACTTCATTACAGTCACATAATAGAGGTTTGGTATAAAAAACACTACTGGGAGAAGGGTTGGGAAACCTTTTAAAAGCATGTTTTTTATCCATTTATTTTGCATAGGGTCCACTCCAACACTAAGCATCAAAAAAAAAAAAAAAAGGAAGGAAAAAAGACTGGTGGGGGTGGTTTTATATTAGATTGTTGGGTTTTTTAAAATAGTTTCTTAAATCATATGGTGAGGTACAAACTGGCTCACTTCTATGCTTTCAGTGAAAAAAAATAGAGATGATATTTTAAAAAACCTCTGAGTAAAGGAGCTGTTAAAGCTTCCTCTCTAAAATAATTTTTGTATGGACTAAAAGCTACACTGCCTCTAGCAGAAAGTTTTATTTGTTTGCACAAGAACATCTCTTGCTCTATAAACAAAACTTCTCTATTTTTATAAAGCATAATACTCTGTGGCAGAGAAAACATCCTCTTGGAACCCATGATCAGAAATTTCTATTTAAATATTTTTTTTTCCCAATGGACTTCTTCCCAGAATTTTGTTTATATATATGGTCATATATATTCAAATATGTCGGAAGAAACAAGAATTGTGTGTGTTTATTTTTCTACCTATATTTGAAAAAATGAGGTTGAATCTCCACATAAAAACTTTTTGTGCTACTGGTAATGTCAGTAATGTGTTCCCTAATAGAACACATTTATTTTCAAGCATTTGTTTTGAACTTTCAAATGCTGAGTATGTTATCTGAGCATATGTAGCAGAATTTTTTTCTGTGAACCAAAGCATTCAAAAAAATCCCTAACTCATTTTCATGCATTCAAGTGACTGAAAAAACAAGAAACAAAAGAAAAAAATTCTTTCAGACTTTAAAATTATAACAAAACTAATAAGTATGAGATTATAGAGAAAATCAGAATATTATTCACAGGAGAAATAATTTGGATTTTCTCGTGTAATACTATGAAGGTACAAAAGTCAGAGATCAAGTGAGAAATAGCTGTGCAAAGCGATTGAAAACCTAATGGCCTTTCTCTATGTCTTGTAGAGAAGGAAATGAGAGAGAAGAATAAAAATTTAAAGCTGCAGCTGTAATTACTGAACATACTGGGGTTAATTCTGGAGAGAGGTTTTCTGACATATTTGGGGTTTTTACCCCCTTGGATTTTACACTTCCTTAAGGAATTTCCTTGTATTGTTTCTGCAGCATGGCTGTGGATCAGTTAAAGATGACCTAAAGGAATTAGAAACTGCCCTTTGTTGTTTCTTTTATACCAGGGAGTTGAGTAGCCAGCAAATGACAGTAATGTTTACTTGTGAATTTTCCTGCAGTGTCTGTATGTTCTTAATTTTGTTCCATTTCCTTCATTATATCACATTGCATTCATACATTTAAAAGACCTCCTGCAGAAGACTCTTTTTTTCAGGTGATTAGAAACTGTTGGCTTTCCTCAGAGGCAGCACAACTGACATATTCTGTATTAGACCATTCAATGACAGAAAAAGATAACATTTTCTGCATCTATAAAGACTGTTTTGCAAAGACTGGTTTAGGCATGTTGAGTTTAAATATATACAGGTGGGAACAACACTAAGTAGGGAAATATTCAATGGAAAAACACTCTATATCATGTCATAGTTTCATTACAGCATCCTTAACTGGTTTTCATATGTGCAAAGCATATTTTTTCTACTGAATCGGGTGCTCAAGCAGGAAAATGATACAAAATAGCTTCCTGTGAGCAACATTTTCTTGCTTCAGTATGTTAGGTGTATGCATTCCCATTCTCAGTGCAAGGTATATAAGTGTCAAATAAATTTTACAGTGTAATCCAATCTAACATATGGTAGGGTCACATCGATGCATTATTTAATTATTACTTGAACTATTTTCTTCCAAAGAAAACAAATAATTTCATTTTTTTGTATCATTAACAGCTTCAAAATGACACTCATATACATAGGATAGCTTTACGGTACTAGAAATTTTGAATTGTTACACTTAACAGCAACTTAACAGAACGAACAAACGAATTTTCCCATTTCTTAAAGCTATTCTTGAGTATAAATTTCAGATTTAACAAGATAATAATCTCAACATTTCTTGACCTTTTATCTCTTTCTGCTAAATATCAGCAGTGAAGTCCATGCCCTAGCAGCAGGTGTCTCCTTTCAATGACCATTCAAATGGTAGCCTAAATGAAGTATTTATCTGTCAAAAAACTTTCTGTTTTATAGTTGCAGTCAGATTTCTAAAAAAAAGTACTAGTAAAATGTATAATGGTTAAACATGGAATTTTCTTTTTCCTATTTTGAAAAGCATCTAATTTTATTTGGTATGTGACTGCATTGAATAGTTTCTTTACATAACAGTGATGAGGAGCAAAGACAAAGTTTTTTTTTTCCTTTTTGTTAGTGATAGTGTCACAAACTGAAATTCTGAGAGATAATAATCAGAGACAATATGAAATTCTTCACTGGGCCTGATTCAAAATCTCTGAACAATATTGTTAGTTGTGTGCAGCAACACCCAGGAATAATAAAACAAATCCTAAAAACTATTCCTGTACTGAATGGCTATAATAAAGGTATTCTATTTTCATACTGGAATGCAACTGCTCTGGAAAGTAGCCACAATCATTACCAGATTCAAGAGTTAGTTACAGTTGGTTTTATAGTATGGTTTTTAAAAAGTAAAATAAAATAGACTTATGTTTTTCATAAATTATGTGTAGTGGTTTTAACACCAGCTGGAAATTGAACTCCAAATGAGCCACTTCTCTTCTCCTACCCCTTACCATAAGGGGAAAGGTACAAAAGCATAGACTATGGGTTGAAATAATTATTTACTGAAAGCACAAAGTAATGGAAGAAGATATGCACAGTACCAATATTAATAACCAAAGTGTACAAAAAATGAAAATGTGTCTTACCCACAGAAAGATGTTCACCACCTCAGCTTGAATAATTAGAGAATTAGGAAATTTCTCATGTTTTTCCCATAGTAAGAAGCTTCTCCTAATTTTGATAATTCATTGCAACTTGCATTTATATTGCAGATTTTAGTTTTTATCCACTCATCTCTCTAGTAAGAAACAATTTCATTTTGGAAAATGTTCACAAGATGAATGTGCACTGTACATTCAATGTACACTGGCTGTTTTTATATTGATATTGTTTTGCTTTCAGTTTTTATTTTTCAGGTATGCCTCTCCTAGATATAGTTTCAGACATATAGCAAATCACATCAATAACGAGCTAATTCACGTGCAGCATACAGTTGACTTGGTTTACACAAGTATTTTCTGTGCAGTCACACAAAGCAGTTTCACAAAGATTTGTGGCTTGCATACTTGGCTTCCTACTTTATATACGTTTCAGGGAGTTTTTTGGGGATTCCATAATCTTTGTTTTAAGTCTCTTACAAACCGATTTGCATGAGCACTTTACTGCCTCACTGTCCATGATTATATTTATTTTGTGAAAAAGATAAAAATGGGCCATAAACCTTCCATTGCTCTAGTTAACTTAGAGCATCTGCTCTAGTAATAAGCGCTTGGTTGGGTAACTTTGACATCTGTGAATCTCTCAGTTGATAGACTTGCCCTTACTGAGTATGCCAGCAGAGATGATGAAAATATTATTATAACTATTTCACACAATTTTTTTTTGTAGCCCAATATACCTTTGCCAAAGTTGAAATCTGTCTGTGTGGCTTCAACACACTTTTTTGCTTATTTTTACAGCTCTAAATTTTATTTTGTAGCACCTAACAAAACTTGCTGCATACCTCCAATGCTTTTATGAAAAGCTGTAAAGAGTAAATTTGATTGTGATATGTGGAATACAAGGAAACTTTGACAGGAAACTGAATGGCAGCTCCCTTTAATTATGTTTATGCTCCTGGTAAACCTGAGTGCCAAAATGTTTGTAGCACCATACTGACAAGTATCACTTGAAGGACTACATGCCTTTAATGAAAAAAAATAGAGTGGAAGCTCATGAGTTTCAATCAAAACTATGTCACAGGATTTAGGGACCGTTTCAGATAATAATGATTTTTGTCCAGAAAATATGCAGAAAAGAATCAAACAGTGTAAGTAATAAAGCTTTATCCCCTGCCAGAACTCTTTGTTTTGATAATATCATCTCCCATTTCTCAACAAACATTTGCACACCAGTCTGAAAAGAAGAAAAAATGACAAGCTATATTACAGCTGTCTCATCTGGGAATTTTTATTTTTCCCTGAGACAAAGATTTTCTTCTCCATCTAATTTTGAATCAGTGAAGTGTGCAGATATATAACCTTTTATTACAGCTATAATTGAAATGTGTGTATGTGTACATGTGTTTTTGAGTGAGTGTAGGGGAGTTATGTATGTTCCTACGTATACCTGTCTTCATAAATTTATGTGGAAACATTCAATGCCAACTTCCACATTGAACCAAATCAATACACAATACTTTGGTTTGTGGTCTCCAGGTAAAATACCCATTCTCTGCAACTAATTTTTAATAATTTATTTCATCCTCTGGTTAGTTTCTCTTTGAATTTTTTGCCTTAAGGCAGAGGATTCAGCTCTCTGGGTGATATGCTCTGAGCCTAATGCCAATGTAATCTTCTTTAATTCCATGAGAATTAAAGTTCTTGTTCTACAATTAATTCAAATTTTGTATGATCTTGCTGCTTGTCTTACAAGTTAAAGTCCAAGCATTTGCAAATAGGATAAAAATGAAATGTAAAATGCAATCTCGTTTTTGTGAGTATCATCCCATTTTAAGTTTTTTACTCAGTTTAATCAAGCTGACTATTGTGATGACAGAGAGTAGATATCAAAACTGTGTGGATTTTGACAAGTTTAGATAGCCAGCTTACTTTGATTCTTCCATTAGATGGCTTATCTCAGGGAAGAATAATCCACCAGCTATGTTTTTTAAGGATATGATGTGAATTTAATGCATGGAAAGATTATGATGGAACAAACACCTCTGGGAGTGAATACAAGATGTCTGACTTTGAAGTTATATATATCAACATGTCCTAAAAGCAATTAAAAGCAGCTGGGTTGTGGGGACAGTGCATCTCTTTGTCTTTTATCATTCCTGAAGCTCTCTACTTGAGGCTTTCATGTCTTGGGTTCTAAATACAAAACTATTATGTGAAAGGTCCTCTGACATGCTTTTAAGAAACTATTCTCCCAGATTTTTGGGCAGGGTTCAATTGATTAAGTATGTTCAAGGAAGATGTTGAAGGATATATTTTAAGGGACTTGTTTTTGAAGATGAATATCAAAATAGGCATTCACTGTGTCTATTATTCAAAAGCTGCCTAAAAGTTAAATTTTGGAGGTGTCTCATTGTCTGTCAAACTGCTACTAAAAACTACTGAAGTCAGTACAGGAAAACAGACCTTCCAGAGTTGTCCTCCCTCTCAGCCACAAGGAATTCTACAAGCAAAACCACAGAGTCACCCAATGGAAATTGGTATTTTTTCTCCATTAACTCAAGAAAACTGAAGCAGACTAGGCAGCAATGAATTTTTAGATTAGACAAGATTAATTTCATTCATCCAGTAGTCATGTATACCACGTAAGGATTTGGTTCTAAGTTTTTAATCACAGCTGGAATTTAATGTTGTCTCTCTGACTTTTCCTGAGAAACAGACATATAGAAGAAATAAGGAAATCGATTACTGATTTCATGCACAAACACTGTCACACAGATTCACATATTGTCTTACTCTAAGGAAGTAAATGGCAATATACTAACTTTAATTATTCTACATTAAAGGGTTTTTTCTTTGTTTGTTTGTTTGCACACACGCTAGCCTAATATATTTCATGCAATGTACAAAATCATACACAATGTAGCAGTTAGAATGGAAGTATTATTACACAATAAATGCATTTTTTGCCAGCCATTTAAGAAAAGTAAATTATTAGGAGAAGCAATTGCTCATCATATAGCCAACTGACAGAGTACACACTTAGGAATTAGCTCTTTAATTAAAGGTATTAATTCACCCATAAAGGACCTTTCACACTCCTTTACCATCAGGACTTGCAAAGCAATATTATCAATACAATTTTAAACTCTTTTAAAATGCTTCAATTTAGCCTTTTCATGCATTACTAAATGTGCCAATATTACATTTATGCATAATATACAATATATGGTGTAATTGATTAGTTCAAATGCATGTATTCCTATACTTTGATCTATACTGATCAAAGATCATCCTAATCACACAAAAATCAAATATGAAATACAGCGAGTTTCATTCTAAAATACAGATTGATAGGGAAAAAATTACTTCCTGAAGTTACAGCAGCCTAGTAGCAGGTGTATTTTAAGCATTAACATTAGAATTTTATTTTCATGTTTATTTGTATTATTATCTACAGAGAGCTAGAAACAACCAACCAAAAAAATATAGCTAAATCTAAAGAACTATGAAGAGAGAAATCTGCAATCTAACCACCAAATTATTCTGCAAGATGTGATCGGTGATACAGAATTGAAATTCTCTTGAATTTCTGAGAACTTGTACATATCACACTAAAGTATCTTTGGGATTTCTCCTTTATTTTATATGTGGGATCTCAGCACCTCAGGATGGAGGTGCAGAGTGGCCGAGAACACCCTTGGGGGGCTCGGGAGTCCTGGAATGTTGCCAGAAGTGTCTGGTGGCTGGACTTTGATCCTACACAGGAGACGAGACCTGTATGAGGACTGGGAGGAATTCACTGGGTGTATGGTGAAGGGATAAGTTAATTAGAGTGTAAAACCCAGGGTTTAGGATTTTGGTACAGGGGGGTCTAAAGAAGTAAGATGGAGGAATTGGGGTGTGTCCTGTTCTTCTTCTTCTTCTTCTTGGCCTCCATCTTCTGTGGTGATGGTGGCACTTTGGGATTGGTTATTACTAAAAGTGCACCGGTTAATAAGGGTAGAAGGTATTGGGGAAAAATTATAAATATTGTACACGTAACTTTGGGTATAAAGATAAGTGACCGCCCGGGGGCTGGCGCAGTGTGCCCATGACTGACTTGCTGTGCAGACCTCTGTCGGGCTGAAAGAAAATCTTTTAGATAAACAATTAATAAACACCGAGACCGAGACAAGATCAGAAGTCTCTCCTCGTCCTTTGAAGCGCCGGGCTCTTCAAGGCCATCCCTGGGCCTTTCCAGGCCACCTAGACAGCACAGAAAACTTACATTATATATCTAATTTCTCCTATTTATGACACTCTTAGTTCTAAGCAATCTCATTCTCACAAGTGTCAGAAGAAAGTTAATTACAGATTGACATACTGTAGGAGGAATGCATTATATATTCATTTTTCAGCATGCAATTATTTAGAAATACAGCTGTAGGCTAGAACGTACAGCTAACCTTTAATAAACCTTTATATTACAGAAAGGTATGCTGAAACTCTTAAATAAATAAAGGTTACTATACAACAAAATTTAAATACATGAGTGATTAAATAAGTTTAAACCAGCAGCATTCTTTTAGGGGTTCCCTATCATGACAAGTTCAATGAAAGTTTAAATTAATTAAGTGTGTTGATCTGATGAAGCTCACTGAGAGTGTGTACTACTGGGAGGTACTCACTCTGTCTGAATCAGAAAGGGGAAAGGAGAAAAATAAAAAGCTGGAAAGAACATGAAGATTTAAAAGTATGAGACAAAAGTTGAAGCCTTTTTTGTCAGCATGTACTTTAATATTTATAAAGATAGTGATGGACAGAGAAATCTCTATCAGCTTCATGTCCTGTTTTAATGACTGATTCATGCATTTTATGACAATTCCATATATTTTTTTTAATGTGGAAGGAAATTATTAAAAAAATCCCCAGAAGATAAGTAAAAGAAAAACAATAACACAAAGCATGACAAAATGTATAAATGTTCTGTAAATAAATTTGAATTATGTATTTTTCAGAAGGTACATTAGATGCCTTTTGCAAATAATAGTTTGAAAAGAATTTGAGCATGAAAATTGCATGAATATGTCCTGATAATAGTCTAGATTCTGTCTGTTTCTAGCTATTTTTACTTTGGCCCTATACGCAACAGTTTGAGCTGAAATGCATCCTGAAATACTTCAGGGACCATGAAATAGTAATCTACTTAACCAGGACCTATGTGGAACAAGAACAGAATGCCATTTTTCAAACTGGTCTTCTCTTTTTTTTTTTCCTTGAACTTGATTACATTTGCATTATTTAATATATTTGTGTTTACACCTTTTTCCAGTTTTCATTGTGGTACAGACCAAAAAAAGTCAGATTCCATGGGTAGTGTGAGTGTCCTGTGTTAGCATTTGACCATTATTCATACAAAGCCAAGCAGGGGGATACAAGTCAATTCTCACTACATTTTTTAGCCTATGTCTTGGGATAACGGCCTCTGCTCTAAACAGTATCACCAATTGCACTAGGCTGCTACAGGTGACATTAAAATGAATGAAGATTATTTTGGGATATAACCACATTGACAAAACAATTATCTTGTGGAAACAGTGGATAATTACAGCAACTTTCCTTCTTAAATAACTAATTCAGCATTTGAAACATGGGCCTATTTCAGTGTCTTGCCACAAACGGCCTCCAAGTTCTCTACAAGTCTTTTTCATAGAAACACTTTTGCTTTTACATATGAAAGCAAAATATGAAAAGCATAAATTACATTGTCATTTTCCTAATGTTTTGCTACATTTTGAATGAACTTACTTTTAAAATTGCTTACTAATTTTATACCTAAATTCCCTTTTCAGTTACATCTTCTTAAAATTTTTTTTCTGGAGTCAGATTACTGAATCATAGAATCATTAAGGCTGGAAAAGACCTCTAAGATCATGAAGTCAAACTGTTAAGCAGGACCAACGCTATGGGAGAAATTCTGCACATTTATTATTCAATGTTTTGCCTCATTAAGATAAGCCTTATCTGAACTACTGACTCAGGTTTCACAATTAATCTTTTCAAAGCTCCATATCTTAATATTTTGCTCATTCCTTTTCATTGCGGAGCTGAAAAACCAATGCATTTTTCTACTTACTGAAGTTAACAAGAAGTTAAAATGTCCAATTCATCTGAAATGCAGAATTCTAAAATTCTGAAATATAGTTTTAGGATCCTAAAGTAACCTTTGACGACTTTTCCTACATAGATAGAGGCTCTAAAGAAGATGTGCAACTTGAAAGTACAAATAAATTGGTTTTCTTTTTCACTAATATACACAAGAAAAGAAAGCAATTAGAGCTGATTAACTACCAGCTGAAGCATGAATATTCTCAACCCTCCAGACCCAAAAAATCTTTGTTGGTCAGATAGCTCTTAGGGATGAGAAATGTGATTTTTGTTGTGCCTTGAAGTTGGCTCATCCTCAGTGTTGCTGAGTTGCAACCTTCTGATTCTGGTTTTCTCGTGTCAGTAGTTTTCCTCCAGAATCCTTAGCTGCCCTCTATGACAATCTCTGTGGGAACTCAGCACATCACTCTGGATGTCCAGAGTTACCGACACAACCCTAGGGGGGGCTTGGAAATCCTGGAATGTTGCCAGAGTGCTTGGTGGTTGGATTTTGACCCTGCGAGGGATATGCCACCTGTTTGAGGACAAGAGAGTCACTTGGGGATGAATGGTGTAAGAATTAAGTATTCACAAAGAGGAAATACAGATTTTAATATTTTGGTACAGGGGGATTATGGAGACAAGATGGAGGAATCAGGGCATGTCTTGTCCTTCTTCTTTCTACTTCTTGTCATCCATTTTCTGTGATGATGTTGGCACTTTGGGATTAGTTCTTGGTGAAGGTACACTTGCTAATATGGGTGAAAGGTATTGGGAAATAAAGGTAAATATGTTATACATAGTTTTTAGTATAAAAATAGACGACTGTCCAGTGGGAGGTCAGAGTGCCCTTGGCTGCCTTGCTGGTCAGACCTCTGTCAGGCTGGAAGAAAATTTTGTAGATAAGGAATAATAAACAATATCGAAGACTGAAAATCTGAAAAGTCCAGACTCGTCCTTTGAAGCGTGGGCTGTCCCAAGGCCATCCTACACGCGATCGTGCAGAGACGAACTGCCAGACCAGTCAAATCTCCACAATTACACTCATCTGCTATGAATTTTGACAGCCTAACAAAACTGAACCAGCACCTGGCTCACAGAAACACCAGGTTGAAGGGTACATTAATAACCTTAAGCTGGTTGGAAGACAATCTGAGTATCCATCCTAGCTACAAGCCTAAATTAAATGGCAATGTTGTTGTGGGAGGGGTGTGGAGGAGGAACAAACTGGGTCCTGCTAGGAGGAAGTCTAATTGCTCTTCAAGGCTCTTGGTTTCTGTGTGCATTTCCAGAAGCCTGCAGGGCTCCTAGGAGAATATGTTTGCCATTTCTGATGGGGATATCCCAGCTTCCCATTTGCACTGGACATCTCTCTATAACCATGTAAATCTGTTCCTGCATAAACACAGATGCAGTAATGTAAATCAAAAGTTTTGCAGATTTTATTTTAAACATTTTATTTCTGTTTTTACATAGGTGCAATATTTTCATAAATTGATATTGTGACAAAAAATATTATTTCTGAAATTTGGAAAAACAAATCCGGTTACTAAAATTCAAAACTATTTCTTGAGAAGAATCCATAACTTCCCCTACCAGAGTCTGAACTTACTTTATGCACTGATTTTAGCCAAGAATTATTAGTGAAAGGGTCTCTGTTTAGTCTTACAACCAAAAAGGATTGGGTAGAGTCTTAGAGCAAGGACTTGTTCAGTGGCTCAAGTAGAAAGTGGTTCAGCCTGAAAAGGGAGATCTGCTTCATCATACCTTGTGTTGTCTTGAAAAATTCCTCTGTAGATTTTCTTTTAGAAAATTTCCCACTTAGAAAGGAACTTTGAAATGCTCCAGTTTGTCATAGACTGAAACTGCATTCTCCAACATGCTCTGCCAATAATAGGTTCAATATTTGTGTGCTGACAGATATATTTTCTTACAATGTCTTCATAATAATTTTTAGCATTATAAACATGACCATGACACTGATTCAATGAGAGACATGGGAAATAAAGGCAGGTGTGAAATATACAAATTAAGGAAGATTAAATCCTAGATATTGATGCCATTTAAAGCAACATTTTCATCCTTTCAGATAGAAATACGTGTTTTAAGATTTCCATGGAAAATCTAGCTTTCTGATTAAATGTTACAAGTAATGAGAAAGTGAACCAGCTCACACCAAGGAACACTTAAATCAAATATCCTAGTTTTTTAAACTACTAGAAACACACCATAAAATTACTATATTTGTGCTTGCGTGGCTATATTAATATATATATATATATATATAAAATAGCTTTTATAATCAGGTTCAAAGTGTTTTCTGATTAGTACCTGACGATAATATCTTTGATCATAGTGTTAAGTAGACTATTTTAATAATGTATATATTGTGTTTGATTGCTATTTCTAAACTGTTATTTCTTTATCTTCATAATAGACAAATGCTTTATTTCTATTATGACATTTTCTCACAGAATTTTCAAACACTGAAAAAGTGAAACAGATAAAAGAATATTGTTATCAAAATAGGATTTGGAAGCTTTGAAATGTCATTTAAATAGACAATTGTTTTAATAATCAAATTGCTTACATATATAGATATATTAAAAAATATGTGTATATTTAGATACAGGTATACAGGCACATAAATTGAACACATATCTATGTAAGTATGTTTTTTGTTTCTTTTTTAAAACCCCCTTTTGTCTCAAAGAAGTTTTGAAGATAAAAGTTACTTTCTTATTTCTTCCTTTACATCAGTTTAATCTATTTCTTGAAAATGTTCACCCTTCATCAACTTTTTTTCATCCATTTTCTAGCTGTTACACCTGGTGCTATTGCTGGGAAATAATGCAGTCAGTGTTTCTTGTCAATGTAAGCTAGAAGTGCCTGACATGCACTTGCAATTGCTGCTGGTGCCTATTAATGGCCTCACGTGTTCCAGTAGTTTAAAAATTAGGGAGGGCAACTTGGCACCATGGGATTCTGCAGATTAAATTGCTGAGAAATAAATGAATGTGATTAAATCCAACATCATTGATGTCTGAATCTATTTCTGGCCACCAACATGCCAATACTTTGTCTGCCACAGTAAATTTTATGGGGATCCTGGACTGTAGCAGTGGGTGGAGCAATATGGTATAACCTTTTGTTGTTTTTTCATGGTGTCTGATATATCCATGTAATCTATCCAACTCATCTATTCTGTAATCTTTTACAAATTCATGAGTATCCATGTATATTTATATGCTTTGATGCTACACAGCAGGGAGACAGGTAGCTTAACTAATCAATCACTTGGTCATGGGAAAAAAAGGTATCTACATTCAAAAAGCATAAGAACTAATCCTCTGATAGGTGCTAAATTTCAGTGAGATACAAATAAAAAAAGAAGCTGAGAATATATCTCCGTCCTCATATGCAATGCGTTCTGTAAAATGATACTGCATAAATCTGAAATGAGGAAGTAATGCTCAAATTGCAATCACTTATTAACAATTCAAAGAGAAAAAAATTTCCAACAGTCAGACATGTCTTGGTAGTATATTTTAAAAGTACTGTAAACTAATGACTTTTAGTCCTTTCTGTGAATTGAACTGCTGTTTTTGAGATCTATTGGTCTTTCTGGAAATGGATTTATGTTAAATGACCTGGACATGTGTGCCTGAGTTGGCTGCTGCTGCCTCTGACATGGCTGAACCTGAGTCTGAGTAGTCTTGTACAGTTTATCTAATTGTATAGCTGATATTTTTTGCTTTGTCATCTTTGAGAAATATCAAAGGAAAGAAGGAAGCAACTGCTCACACACATACCACCCCAAGTTACAAGAGTGGCACCAGTGACCACCCTGCTGATACCCAGAACTTGTATTGTACAAAGGTGGTACTCCCAGAAGAATGACTCAGGGACCACATTCACCATTGAGAAGCCCAGGGTGAAGAAGGACCAACTGGCTCCACAGTTGGTGACTGTCTTCTACTTGATATCTCTGTCCTTCTCTTCTCTCTCCCCCTCTTTCCTACTTCTTTCTCTCTACCTCAAATTTGCTGTTAAATAAAATACATACTATTGACTTTGGCATATGGTCTCATTTGCACTTTAATTCAGGAAGAGGCATCTCTTATAATCAGATCTTAACAGCTTCCACTGGTAAAACTGCAATGTGTGATGCTGGGAATATTAGTTCATTGGCAAATGAGGTTGATGTTGTCACTATAGAGTTTCTTCTAAAAAATTGTTATCTTGGGAATCAGCTGCTATTAAACTCATGCAAACTAGCCACAAAACTCCCTTTACTTGTTATCTAGCCACTACATGAGCAGAAAGCATTAAAAAAAAATGAAAATCAAACAATGACTTTTTTAATTCTGCAGCTACTGTCAGGCAAAATAAAGCAAAAGAGAATCCTTGTTTGCAGCCAAGTCCCAACACCTACAATCAATATGCATTGTTGTTTGGAACAAAATGTCTGTCTTTCTAATCAGCTTTCTCTTTCAACTGAGGTTAGCCATTCAAAGGACTCCTCATGCCTTTTTAGCATGCTATGCAAAGGATGAGAATTGCTCATTTATGGTTCTGTGGCATCAGGAAGTCACTGTGGTGATAGTCCATCAAGAAAGTAGATATAGTTTATGCATGAAGTGAGCTCTGAATGCTGTCTCACTATTTGTTGTTAAAAAGAATCATGTATAACTGAAGATACTGGAGGGGCAAACAACCTTACTGAAGTATTAAGCATACTGTCACACTTCAGTGGCAATAGGCTGCTAATTACCAATGGTTATTTCTATAGCTGTGTTCATCCAGAACTTTCAATGCATCATGTAAGTTACTCCTCACACTTTCCAAAAGCTCTTCAGGGACAATAAGGGGTTTAGCCTTTGGAGTTCAGTTTTCACAAAAGCTCCTAACCAGCAGGTTTGAAAACATTGGCAAAGAACTGCTCTTCAGTGTATTTTCATGTTAAATAAATGCTCTTATTGGAAATAAATGCCTCATTTCCAGTTTAATTTTTCTGTCCCTTATCTTCAGTCTCAGAAATTATGAGAGTACAGAGTATGAGAAACTCCCAGAATACTTTTATAGCTACTATAGAAACACATGCTTTCTTCTTGTTTAATGCTTTAATGTTTTCATATCAAATTAGTAGTGTGATTTAAATCAATGAAAAGACTGCTCTGTCTATTGTTCAAGATTATTCTTCAGCCACTGACCCCCACCTACAGCTCTTCCCTCCTTACAGGCATGCATACTTTCTTCCCACATCCTCAGTAGTTTTAGGGCAAGCAGTGGTTATCACTAGATATGTCTAACCACTGGCACATACTGTAATCCCACACAGAAAGCAGTCCTGATCAGTGACTGTTGAGGTCCAGCAGTTCATTAGCCTATGTCTCATTTCTTGAGGTTTGAAGTCAGAAGAGCTGAGCAGCTGATCAGTAGCCATAGATGTGCAAATCTGTGGGAAACCCAGACTGGAGTGTCCACTTGCTGCCTTTCCAAATGTGGTCCTATGAGCAATAGGATAAGTGAAATGCAGAATAGTCCCTCTCTGAGGCCAAAGCCAAAACTCTCAGTGACTTCCCAGAACATAATCTTTTTGAGACAGGGACAGAATATCCTACAGCAAAAAATCCTCCTCTGTCAGATTAAAAGAAAAAAGAAGCTTTGGAGGTTTCAGATCAAATGAAAGAACAGAACACAAAGAACTTTTTGAATTGGAAGGGTCAGTGAACCTATATTCTGCAGCTGTTCTTTAATTCTGTACTGTGAAAAGCTCTTCAGGTCATACAAAACTGGTCACACAAAGTTCCACGTTACACACAAAGTGAGGAAAGAAGCATTTCCAGAGAGCTACAAACATCACTGTCATCTCTCAGTAGATGCTCTCTCTTAACTGGAAAATGTAGTCTGCACTTGTGGATAAGCCAACGTTTAAAAGTTCTTTAAATGATTGTTGTAAACCACTGAAACCCAACTTTCTTCTTTATAGGAGAGCACTCTTCCATGAATGATTTGTGATTCAATGCTGAGGAAGCTCATATGCAAAGCTGTATCACTTAACTCACTACCACAATGTAGGAGAGGGGAGAAGAAAAGAGAAAAATGTTTTAAAATCAGTGACAATGTTAAAAAAAGTATTTATCTGGGGGAAGAGAAGCACTGTTGTACAACTGTTTATTGAATTTGTTGTTTATCCTTTGAGCAGTGCTGACAATTAAAACAAATGTATAATGAATATTAATGAAAATGAGGATTGAAATTGGATAGTTCTAATGAAGTTAATGGTTCTGGGTCAGTTATAACTATAAAAAATTTAAGTTTTCAAACAATTTCACCACATTTTACAATTTTAACTATACAATACAATTTTTGTCAAACTGACCACATAAAGGTTCAGATCCCAAGTACAATATTTTTCCCTCTGTGCTGTAATACATTTTATTGATTTAGAATCATAGAACTATTTTGTTTGGAAAACACCTTTAAAGTCATCAAGTTCAAACAGATAACCCTTAACTGAGTTAACCCTTGGATATATTCCTGCTGAATTAAATTATTTATCAGCAAATTCTGTTTAAAATTTTCAAAAATATAATTTCAGGAGGAGCTTCATTTCTCTGATTCAATTTAGCAGAATGGTGTGATTGTATAGTCACAAACTCACATACATTAATTTTTTGAGAAACTGCATTATTATCTTATCTGATATCATTCTCTCATTATCAAGAAAAATTATTTCATTAAAGAGCACTTTTCAGGAAACATCTTAGCCAGTGCAGGGTATTTTCCACTGATCATGTTGCATAAGCTATATAATTAAGTTGATTGTTTAGCTTCACTTAGGATTGATGAAGTACATTTAGGCTTAAAGGTTATTCTTCATCAGACATTTTGTCCAGCCCCTAGTTTACATCTGGGCCTTTTCTCTCTCTTTCTGGTGTCTCCAAATGTAGGGAGGTTAGAACATAAGTACATAAAGGTAGTATAGAAAGTAATCTGACTCCCTAAAGAGTTGCAGCTGAGCTAATTTTTAAGGATTAGGAGCAGGCCTGATTTTAACAGGCCACACCTGTAGCCAATAAAGACAAGTGTTATAAAAGAGTGGATTGGTTGGTTGAGGGGAACTGGAGTCAGCTGGCTACTATGGGGATAAGGAAGAGTCAGTGCCTAGAGGAGGTGCCTACAAGAAATATCAAGGAGGTACAGAACTCTTGCAATATGATGACAACATCCAACTATTCAGTTCTTTGTTTAAAAGAGGGACAGCAAAACTGAAATTAGTCTTTCCGTGTAGTTTTCATCAGTATTGTATTCAGAGACAACTTTTAACTTTGCTTGTTTTCTATTTACTGCAGTGGGGTTTTAGTTGTTTTTTAGTAAGTTCATGTATTTATGGATAACCTCTAAAGTGACTGCCCAAGAACCAATCTTTCAGAATCTGTGGCAAGCCCATGTGCCACACCAAAGCTTAAGTAGCGTGATCTGACTTCCATTTTCCCCAAACCAAGAATGGCTTTACCTTCGTGAATTGCAAGGACTCCAGCTTCTACTTAAATCACAACTCAGCAGTAGAATCTTACTTGTTTTTTAAAAAAGAGTGATTTCCAAACACTGTATCTCACTGAGCAAAATATTAAACAAACTCGCTCATAGTGAGCAGGGCTGTCACAAAACCAATACAACGTTGTATGCAGCTAGGAGACATGGATTTTCATGAAAGTAGTACCCTTTCCCTGTAAAATCTACCAGTTCCTGTCAGCAAAATTTGATAAAGAGGGCCTGGAAGCCCTGTCTTTGAGAAATCAAGATAGCCCAATGCCTGGTAAGGAGCGTAGATACTGAATCGAAACTAGTTCTAGTTTTGGACTTGAGACCTGACTGCTTCTAGGTGGCACACAGATACTGTCCCATTCAGTCTGTAGGTTTTTAGGAATCAGATCTCGGAGCCTTTGTGCTGTCTAATCTGCATGTAGAGACAGAGTTTACTGAACTTGAATCCTTTCAAAGTCTTCCCTGCTGTAACCTCCTAATCAATCACAAAGGCCTGGTCTCCTTGTTCTTACATTTCTTTTGCAATTGCCTTTATTTGCCTCATTTTCATATGAACTGAATATGTTTTAAAATTTTTCATATTTTATTATGCTCTTGTTTTGCCCTCATTATTGCTATCCTTCTTCTAAACCGTGTATAATCCACACACTATGTCAGGAGATACATATTTTTAAAAAAAGATGCCTACATATAATTTCCTAAATTTCCCTTCTTTTCCAATCATTTTGCTGATTTTTGAAATGTTCTAGACAGAAATATCTTCCTAACAAAAATGTACACACAATATATATACATGCAGACATGTATGCTTTGTTTCATATATGCGTACGTTATTTAAGTTGCAAAGTTAAAAGGCAAAAATTATATTTAGGTGCCTTAAATATTTAGTGAGAAAGAAAAATCATTAATTATAACAACATTGTACATAATTCTAATCATAATAATTTTTTTGTGAAAAAATCCACATCAGCTTTGAGCATTTTATGCAATAATTAATCTTTCAGATTTGTGTTTGCATTCAACAAACATCAAGCGAGTCAAATCTAGAGCCCCAAATTATAGTAGAATCAAAAACATTGTCAAATTCATGTAATCCTCCTAAAGATATATTGCTCAAGACAGGCAGGAAGATTTCTGTGTGGTATCACCTGATTAGCAAATAGAAAAGCAGATCAACTAAAGAATCAATTAATTAAATTTTCACTTTATTTCTAGGAAACATATTGTCAACAGCACGTGCAGGATTAACTTCCAAAGCGAAGACACCTAACACTGGTTCCAAAGGGATTTCTGAATTCAATTAACATTTGGATATTTTTTTTTTCAAACAACCCCAGAGGTAATAGCCCCTGAACATAAGATACAAAAGTCTTTTGTAAACTCAAGTAATAAAAGGAACGGTAAAACTCCATTCTGGAAATGCAGCAGAAACAATGCCATGTCTAAGGTGCAATTAATTACTCTAAAAGGACTGCAGATATCTTTTCAGAGCAACAGCAGAAAGAATAAAAAGTCATGTACGTATAAAGGGGGAAGTAAAGAGGTAGGGCTAGGGCCAGCCAAGCATAAAGATAAAAACTAAGAATCTCCAGAAAGCGCTTATCCAGTGCTTAGAAAAATCAGCACATTCACAGGTAGGTTGTCAGCAGCTATAACACGTACTGTAACATCACTCTCACCAACTTGGATCTATTGATTACTGCCTGTGGTAGTAACTTTGTGATCATCTTGCATCCTCTTTGTGTTTTCTAGCACCTGACCCAGGTTATGAGGCAGAAAGAAAAGTTCAGTTGGTTGGTTTTATCTGCAGAAGCAGAGCCTTGTTAGGATTAAGCTCAACAACAGCAGTATTTTGCAAACATTTTTATCCTGTGTTGAAGCCAAACTTAGTGTAATGCCTGCTGTGAAGCATGCATATGTTACATGTGCATATGCACTGCATATGTTTGCAAGGCAGAGGTCAGATGCAATTTCTGATCTGTGAGTAAGGTTAGGTAATCCCTGCCCTATGTCTCAATATGTTTCAAATATTTTAAAATAGATGTTAGAGGAAATTGAGTTAACACTAATATTTTAAGCATTCAACAGCAAGCATAAGTTTATGAACTGGTTAATATGTTTAACAAAAGTTCAACTTTTCGTGGGCATGAAGGAAGGAGGATGTATCAATAGTTTCCATTTTATTTATTGCCTCTTTCTTGTTCATCTGTACCCAGCAGTTCTATCTAGATAGCAGGATCTATCTTTGACTGCAGAGATAAGAGTCTGAGATGCAGGTCCTTGTGAAGGTTTAACATGACAGAGAGATATTCCCAATGTGTCCTGTAAATTATATGGACCATATGTTCTTTTTGTGCCTTAGCAGAAGGAACACAATTGACTGCAGTGGAGCTGTCCTTTGTTTGTCAATTTGCTTATGATAATACATTTATGAAGGTACACTATGCCGTAAAGGTAAAACTCTGAGGAAAAGTGTTGAAGATTTTTTTAATCAGATGGTCCATTACAAAGATGTATATTTCACATCTTTGGAAATAGGTTTTCTGTCACCATCACATTTTCTGAAAAATCTCTTTGCCAGGATTTCTTCTCCTGGGAAGCTGAGAAGCCTCAGAGAAAAATGAAAACAATAAGTATCTCCTGTGTTTTGCTGCTTTGGAATGTGGTTTGGACATTGTTTACCAACTGGTCATTGTTTGATTGGTTTCATGTGAATCATTTTAACCTAATGACCAATCATGGTCCAGCTGTATCAAGGCTCTGGAGAATCACGAGTCTTTCATTAGTATCTTGTTAAGCCTTGTGGTGTTACATTTTATTTAAATTGTGTGCTCTGTCTCACCCCCGGGGAATGTATGGTTTATTCCAAGCCTGCGATCCTCCCCTGAAGTATCATGGATCTGTAATCCCATTGGCCCAAGTCCTATTCTGCGCCCACTTTGAATCTCCCTGTTAAGCTGTGTGGGGGAGACCACCAGGCCCTCCTGGCCTTTTTCTCCCTAGGCTCTGTCCCCCTCCCTTCCCCCCTTCTCCCTCAGAAACCATGCTGCTCCAGGGGGTGGGACGCCCAATAAACCCTCATCTAATTAACATCCTCAGAAGCTGTGTGGAGTCTCCTTGCCTGCCTGCTGCTACCAGCGAACATTCAGCTCTGGGGACCCCCCAGACAAACTGCTACAAAGCCTTCTGTAAGTATCCTTTCTCTATTCTTTAATATAGTATCATATCATGAAACAATGAAGTAGCCTTCTAAGAACACAGAGTCAGATTCATCATTTCCTTCCCTGCCATGGGGGACCCCAACAATACCAGTTTTCCTCTTACCTCTTCTAAGTACGGTACAAATTAAGGTTATCTTGAAAAAAACTCTAATAAATTCTGTCTGAAAATACTGCTCAATTTCAAAAATAGATTTTTTTTTAATATGAAAACTGAAACATGTAAGTACAAATAAAGGAAAGTGCAAATGAAACAGCTCTGTTTGTTATGCAAAAAGGACCAATTTTGCCTCCTTGTTTTTGTTTTTTTTTTTCTGGATCTATTTGAATAAAAGGACAGGTGTGAGGAATTTAACCAAAAATTTTATTTGCTTGTAACCAAAACCCTCTAAAAAGTTATGTGGATAAACTGAAAATCAGGAAGCTTTGCAGCTTCAAGTAAATGAGATTATCCAGAGTACAATTCTAGTAAATTGTAGATAAATGAATGAGTCTCTAAGCTCAGCTTCTATATATTTTTCCTCTTTCTCTTGAAATGGATGTTGCTAAGTTCCTCAGTTGAGTTTGTGTGTGTCTGTGTTCAACCATATAGTTGTTTTTATTTTGAAGGAGGGGAAATGGGGCTTTTTAGATTCAGGAGAAGTTGGATAAATATTACTTTTTTTGAGTGCAACATCATCTGTCTGCCACCTCTTCAAAAACTTGCCACATATTGACTTAACTGAACAGCAATATTTATACTACATGCTTCATACTGTGCCAAGTAAGTCACCAAGGCACTCAGTACAAGTTTTGCTGTCACACATCTGTTGTTCGCTATAGCAAGTTTAACATTAATACATCCAGGAGTCCTCAGTGGAACTGTGTAGCAGATTGTGCCATACTGAGAATGCAAAGGAATGTCAGGTGATTGGCAAGTCTTTAACCCCTTTTTCAAAACTGAGACTCTGTTGGGGCGTGTGTGTAAAAGTTCCCTAAGGATTTCCAGTTTAGAAATTGATTCTAATCATAATTACAGGAATTTCACATGGATATGGCTCCATTTGGTTTGAAGGAACGACTCATCACTGTGAGTGCTGTAAAGAACAGAGCTCAAAGAGAGTCAAGTGATTATGGTGGAACAGTTTCAAAGGGATGAATTTGAAGAAGTTGTGCATATTAAACCAGATAAGAAATAAATGTCAAAGAAAAAGCTGTCAAAGCTGGAACAAGTTTCTGTCATTTGGGGTGATAGAGGTTTATTTAACCTCAGGACCTGCTGAGAACACAGCAGGCATATCTGTATCCAAATTCTGGGTTAGGCACAGAAGATGACACTGAGAAGATCGTAGAAATGTATAACCAAAAGACAGAGGTTAAATCCTCTTATAAATATGAAACACATACCCATAAGCCTGATGTAGGGTAAAATTGACAAAAGATTATACTATTATAACTGATCAATCTCTGATTAAAATAAGATTAAGCTAAATTTAAATTTTATATCAGCTATTTTTAAAAAAATATTTTCCAAACATTTTATGAAAACTGAATAAGAAAAATTTAGGGCAAACATCCTTTGTGGTTTTCATCTGACTAAACTTCTCTTTCCTCATACCTTGGCACCAGGTGTACATTAATTTTAGCAGAATACGATACTTCTCTAAAATAGAAAAAGGTATTTCAGGCATGATTTCTGATTTTGATAACATGATTTTCTGCTTGGAAACCATTTTCCTTTATATCCTGTAGTTACTTTAAAAGAGAGATTTACATCCTCTGACTTCTTCTGTCCTTTCTGTCAGCAGAGATATGCTTTCATAAATTTCTTTATTGGTCATACAGAGGAGAAGATTTTGTAGGCTGATTACATAGTGTCAGGATAGCATTCACATACCTGAGAATATGTGATGAAACAGTATGTGAGGGCACTGGACCCCCAATAGTCATGTACAAGTCTGCTCAAGCCTTATGAATGGCCTGGTATGGAAACCCTGAGCAGAGGTTCCCTGGCATGTCCTCAAGGCATAATTTCACTCTTCATTTTGATTATAATCAAGATGTTTATACAAAACTGGAATATCGGATAAAGAATTTCCCCTTAAAGCAGTGAGGATAGATGCCTATTGCCCTAAGAAAATACTTTTGAGTCATTCTGCTTTTCATTTTGGTAATATTGTCTTTCCTGGTACAAAATAAATACAGAGTGCCTAGTATTTCCCTTAATGTGAGAAGGCTTCTTGGTGTCTTGGGTTGTTATCTTTTATTGATTTTTAATCTGGAAAATAGATTGGTCCTCCCTTAAAGTGGCATGACCCCATCCAGCTGGGAAAAAAAGAGGGTTTTAAAATTATTAAATCACAAAAGCTACACATCTACTGGAATGGGAATCTATTCACATGTTCTTTGTGATTAATGACAACCTATAAGTAGAGTTTTAGAAACCATTTGCAGAACAGTAAAAAGAAAATGGGGTAATTTGTATTAGCATTCCAGATACAGTATGCTGCAATGTGATATATAGGATTCTTAGGTAAGACTGAGAAATAGTGCTTAAGTGCTAAAACAATGACTCTATGAGATTAATAGCCAATTTTGAATGTTCAGAGAGTTATCTCTACTTTTACTATTGATTAAAAAAATTCCCATAATTCTTTGTAGTATAAAGGTAGCTACACATCACAGAAAAAGTATCAGAAGTTCTCTATCTGCAGCAGGAGGAGCCCAGGTACGGAGCAGGATGCTGGGATTCCTGTTGTCCCTCTATACTTAGTATGCACAAAATTTCCTCTACTGGTAGGAAGTGGAAGCTTTGCTTGCAAGAATGTTATGAGGTCATTTTGAAAATAGATCCAAAAAAAGAGTGTTGTTGGAGTGCATCCTGTGTATATATGCACTGTTCATGGATGTTTTTGATGCCTCTTCTGGGCAGATGTGTCCAGATGGGAGTACTTGATTTCTGAGGTTTCAGGATCCGTCACAGCAGCCTGCACATAAGGACCTACTCAGGCCCCTCCAGCTCCAATCAGCTTTATCTTCCAAAAGTGAGAACCACAATGCCATATTTTGATCTCAATCAAGTAGTATATAATGTTGCAGTTAGTGGATGAAATTGTGGAGGGTTCTAGCGGGGGCTGGGTAGGATAGTAAATTATGCTAATTCTTTTTCTCACTTACTTGCTTCCCGTTATAGAAACTTGTTTTCTTCCAAATCTATATTATGAAGTCTGGGTTTGGCTTGTCTATGCCCCTATGAAATAGTTTTACATATTTGATTCTTTCAGTTTTTGATTACTGCTTATATTCCTGACATGCAGGCTCTAGACCTATTTTTTCATCATAAACTCTTGACACAGTGTTTCTTGTACTCAAAATGATAACAAGAAATGTCATAAAGCACCTGAGGGTAAATAGGCAAAAATTCTTACCAATAAAAACTGCAATAAATCTATAGGTATCACCTCTAGTAAGCTGCAGCTTCTAGTGTAAAAAGGTAAAAAGTCATAAATTCTTATTAACATAGATAATAAATGTATCAAGACATCAACAGATTGACAGAAAAATTTTAGACTGACATTTAAGATTGATATTCCCAAATGTCTTTTAATGTGTAACTTTATCAAGAATGGTCAATAAGGGAAATAAGAGTATTATTTGAAAATACAATTTAGCTATTATCTTCACTTGAAATATGGCAATGTGATAGAGTTTGCATGTATATGTGTTTAGATAAATATATATGTTGGAATGTGCAAAAGCATCCTGTGTGTGATTTGTGGATATACAAAAAGGGCACACATTGAACAGTGGGAATATTAGTCATACCAAATTGACAGTATTGTTTTAAAATGTATTAATTTCATTTTTTTCATACTTTAACCCATATATTTAGTAAGATTTTATAACAATGTGTCTCAGTGGTCTGTTAGACTGTGGAGTGATTGCAAAATTATCTTATATTAGAAAGTTTCCACTCTAATCAGGATCGCTAACCAAGCCATAATCAAGAGCTAATGGTATTCTACAGAGATTTGAATTCAAAGACAACAGAATATAAATAAAATTAAAATCTTAAGGTATTCAGCAAAATTCTATTACATAACTTCTCTTCCACCAAAAGCCCAACTCGGAACCCAAAGGCTCTAAAGGCAATACTTTTAAAGGTTTTAGACACTTTCAAAAAATTACCTTTAAAAATATTGATAAATTTGAAGTATCCATGTCTTCACAGACTTAATTAGACACTGCTATCCTGCATGATTTCACATAGTTTAACAACATGGAGGCATACAAAAATATTTTCTTAATCACATAGAAGTGAAAATAAGAAAGATGACTAAGTGGGTTATAGCATCAACTTGCATTTCAGAAAAACTACGTTTCAATCTCTCTTCTGTCATATGTTTCCTTTAAGGACTAGAACCATGACAGCACTTAAATTTAAATATTTAACATTTACATGTCTGGTCCTCAGACTGGAAGGCACTGCAGTTTCTAGTCATCCCTTTCATATTATTTTTAAAACTTCAGGAACAATCTTAGGATTTTTTTTTCAATGCAATAATAAAATTAAAAAGAGAAAATTAGGATTCTATTTAATTCCTTTCTATACTGAAAAACAATACTGATTCAAGAAAGGTAAAAAGTAGTCCTTCCCTTCATAATTTAGAAGTCTTATTTATAAGGGAGAAATATCTCACATGAGAAGGTAATAGAGCTATTCCAGTTGTTATTTTTTGCTCCAGTCACAAGATGTCCAACTACAGATTAACCTCCCCCAAAAAAGTAGTCATGTCTTTCTCTCCTTTATCTTCTTCAGTATAACACTGGCCACAAGAAGAGGCTGTACATATGGCTAAGGAAAGGGAATTTTTGTTGAAGAGGCATATAAACTCTAGCTTATATGGAGCAAAGGCAAGGGAGGGATGCAGTGCTTCCTGGATGATGTTGCTTCTAAGTCTGCCTTGGTGTCCAGGGAATTTAAGACAGAGTCATGTCTTGAAGGCAACTGTAAAGTAGCTAGACAATGCTATAGAGTAGGGTAAGTCTTATAAAAAGAGATGCCATTGGTTTTGAACTTCCTTTTCTAGTGCTGGTTGCTTTCTGAGTCCATATGAAAGAAGGCATGGCTAAGCAAGTGAGATCATTTAAAAAAAAATTTTAAAGTGGGTTATTTAGTTGCTATTCTTTATGTTATGCTTTGCTTTGCTTTTGACAAGTGTACTAACAAAACTGAAAAAAATATGCTAAATCCAGATTTCCATTTATGTGGAAAACCCACACTTCCTGACATGAGTCTTGCAGTTGCATTTCCTTCCAAACAAATGAGTATCTCTAAACTGGGATGACATTTATGAAAAAATCAATACACCATAAAAGAGAATTCTCAAAATTTCCCCACCCAGAATTTATGAAACAGCACAGCTGGGTTTCTCTCTCAGCAAGGCCATCGGGTTTTCATTCCATAAGAACACTGAAATCATTGCTAATTTCCTTCATTATATCTCCTTTATAAATTGGGAAGTGCTTCTAATTATGGTAGTCAACAAGTATGAACATTTCTTGTAAGGAGATTACATATAAAATGTTGTCCTTTTTTTCTACGTTTGTTTGTTTGTTTCAGATAATCAAAATTAAGTTGCTAAACAATTTTGTTTAGAATTTAATATACTTTCACTATTCACTTCCACATACTAGAGGGAAAGCTGAGTGACAATTTAATGTGATTTGACTTTGCCTCATGATATCCACAGTGATATCACCCCCAAAAAGAGGAGGGAGGAAAATGCAAGAGGTAAGGCTTAGAAGTCATCCTCTGCTCTTTCAGCTACCAGTTCAGTGGAAATACATAGGAATGATGATTATAGGAATAATGTAAACGTTCTTTCCCTCAAAGTACATTGCCTTGGCTAGTCAGTTTAGTCTGGATATTTTTACAGAATGGTGATTATTAATGATATGCAGCAAAGGGGAGACACAAGTTCAGCATATCATTAATAATCTCTTGATTCCTATATAACTTCAGCAGAACTTTGTAAATATCTTTACTCGTGTCTATCCCATGGAAAAACAGAATCTTGTGTGGCTAAGATATGCCACAAAAGTGATTAAATTCCTGTGAAGAAACATAAAATATAGTTCAAATGTGGAAGTTGAAATTCAGAAGGGAAATTGAATATATTTTCATTGCCTAAATGTTTTGTATGGCTGTATTAATTCTGTAAAGTTCTCAGATAAAACCTGTAACTGTGCCCTCTTAATTAAAGCTTGAGCTAAGACGACTTATTATTTCATTGAACTTTCTAACATATAAAGATCAAACTCTGAATTTCAGGATAAAACAAATACAGGATAGATAATACTAATTGTTTATTGATTATTTTGCAGGTACAAGCAAGAACTGAGTACTTCTGGCTTCTTATCTCTTTAAACCTTTTCAGTGTTTGTGGAACAGTTGCGTCAATAAGAAAAGAGGTACAAGTTTTTTTGACTGTTGCTTTGGACTAACCTCATAAATTTTTACTTTAGTACACTTGGGTGCCATGTTTATTAGGAGTAATTTACCTGGGACTGTTGTCCTCCAATGACCCTTCCATAGTGACAAATGCTTTGTTCCTAAATACCTTAGCCTTCCAGTTTACTTGCTTGGCTCTGATGGCTAAAGATGGAAGAATAAGATCGTTGGAAACAATCAAATTTCACTACTAGTGTCTTTGTGAAGATTAAATATCTGCTAAATATTGTCCCAAATACTTTTTAAATGCTCAGATGACCCTTCACTGAAATAAAAATGGAGTGTTTTTTCTTACCAAACAGGAACTGAAGAACTGTAAAAAAAAAAAAAAAAAATCTTAGTAAGACTACATTTTGTTAGAAAGTGAGTAGCATATAATGACAGCAATAGAGGGCCATATACTGCTACTGTCTCTGTATGAACTGTTTTTCCATAGTGAAAAATGCCTCACATCCATCCATGATAATTATTTCTCTGCTTGCTCAGTGTCCAATCCTGTTTTAATTCATTCACTTTGGGAGTGATCTAATGGCCCTCTGGCTGTTCATCCTGCTCTGAGTCTCAGGCAGATTATTCCACTACAGGGAATCCGTCCCTGACTGGTTTGTAGTGAGCTGCTTTGCATTTCATTCAGCCTGTATGTGTACCTGCCTTTGCAGCTTTGCAATCATCTTGATTAAGTGACACTTTAAAAGCTCTAACAGGCAGGATCCCTTTGTGTTTCCTTTTGTAGAAGATCACAAACCTTTGAAATTATAGTCATGTTTAGTTCAATTTGTAGGCTCTAAAATTCCTTTCCTTCTCAGTGTTTTAAACTCAGCTGTTTTAATTGTTACAGTTTATAATTTCCTCTTTCCTTCTTAACCCTTCTTTTTAATCTTTATGAAAGCTGGGATATATTCTTACATCTCCAGGAGCTGAATCTTTCAATTAAATATGAAGTATAACAGGACTCACGATTTAATCACAAGGGTGGAAAGCACCATGGAATGCAAGACAGTATGTACTTCAGTCATCAGAGCAGTCATCAGAGCAAAGTACAGTCATGTTCACCTCAGGGTATTTAGGTAGATGTGTGATATGATGCATGGCCTAAAGAAACACTAACAAAAAGAATTAATTAATCAGTTGCAGGAAGATGTTGATTTTTACCAAGTTTTCCATAACCACATTTTTGTATTTTTATATAATTAGCATGAATAACTACTTTCCTAAAATGAATGAAAGAAATGTATTCATTAAAACACAGTTAGGAAGATTTTCTATCTTCTCTGTCTCTCTTTTTCCTTTACAGGTTATACAAAGATACACTTTTTTCCTCACTACATTTAATTTTCATATTCTGAAGACACCAATGAGAACAGATGAGTTTTTTTTGAAACTCCAGATGGACTTCAATGGAGACATCTACTTGGATGTCAAAAAGCACAATTTTTATTTTAATTTTTCCAAATTCTTAAAAATATATGAGCATTTGCTCTCAGTTTCCTTTAGCCTAGGCTTTTTATGACCCCATAGATTGAAAAAAAATTACAAAAATATTTTCTTTGTCTTTCAGCATATATTAAAAAATGGCTAAAAATGTCAGGGAATGAAGACTTCTCATAAGATTCCATATATTTATGTGATTATATTTTTTAAATGTTTCAGATAGTGAGTGATATTTCTTCAGTAGTTTTTGCTCTGAAGGGTGACTTACTGTACTATACTCTTTAATTGAAAGACAGGGCAGAGCTATAAATACAACCACAGACCACCAAAATTCCATGACAAAGACCTGTTTTGCAATTAGGGAAGCTATAAATTACTCAGCATCCTGTGCGCTACTCCAGTATAAATGGCTATGGTCACTTGAAATGCTATGTTTATTTGTTTATAAAAAATTATTAATGTTAAAAAATGAAAACATAAGAATTTTTCCTAGGAAGAATTTGAAAAAGTTTTCATGGCAGGGTCTAAAAAGAATAATGAGTGGGCTACACATATTTGGAAAGCAAATAACACAAGAAAATTAAGCTGCCTTATCATTTTGAAAAATAAATCCATGCCTCTTTTACACAAATTACCCATAATAAAAAACTAGTTTTGGGAAGAGAAATGAAAACTTGCAATTTCAAATAGGATCAATTTTCGCAAGCTTTGATCCATGTCTCTGCACTACATGGAATCCCATGCATTTTGATAGCTTTGACTTTGGCAAAAAAATTTTTTTCTTTTAAGTGACCATACCATGTCCCTCATATCTTCACCTCAAAGTTCTACTTTCCTCCATTATATTATCCCATAATTTCTGGCATCTGTAAGGTCAGATTTGGCATGTTTTTGTCCTTTACACTGCACCTCTTGTAATCCCAGACTATTTTCTTGTAGTCAAAAAGTGTTCCAATTTTCTGGATTTTGGGACGTTTCTTAGGTGAAATTCCTTTTATCCCGCCTCCTTTACAGAGTGTTTGTAATCAAAATGTGATTTTGATTATTCTGTTCTCGGGATACTACATAGTAATAAGAAGATGTTCATCTAAGAGCAGATATCTGATATGATAATTTGGCCGTTTAGCTAGAGAGTCACTCTTTGCAGTGACTCATTTGTTTGGTAAATGTATTTCTATGCTCTTCTGTAGATCTCTCCTATATTCCAGAAAGGGAAAAGAAACCTTGGGAAACAAAATAAAAGGACCTGCAAACACTCTACATAGGAGATATGATCAAATGAAATGCAATAGCAAAAAAAGCAAAAAAAGACAAAATTGGAAGATTTTGTGACTACAAGCAAGAGGTCTGGGAGGAAATGAGCTGCAGTGCAAAGGACCATAAAAGGCCCAAACTAACCTCACATATATTGCAAAAGCAGGGGAAAAGATCAAGGAGGAAGACACAACTTGGAGGTGAAAATATTAAGGACATAGCATGGATACCTAAAGAAAAATATTGTCACAATATTGAAAGACATAAAAAGGCATACAATGCAGGCACATGCACAAAAGGTTATTCTATTGATCCCCATTGACATCTCAAGAATTTTTCCCTTGCCAAATGGAAATCTTGAACAAGAGAAAAGAGAGACCTACAAATAATCGGGAAAGGAGATATGATCAAATGAAATGCAATTTAAAAAAAATTTAGAAAACCCAAAAAAACCAGGAGATTGTGTGACTAAAAGAAAGTATTATGGGAGGAAATAAGATGCAGTGAAAAGGACAAAAAGAGGCCAAAATTAGCCTCACTGCTGTTGCAAAAGCATGGGAAAAAGTCAAGGAGGAAGACAAAACTTGGAGGGGAAGATATGAGGGACATGAAATGGATACCTTAAAAAAAAAAAAAAACCAACTATTTAGGTTATATGAAAGCCAGAAAAGGCAGGCCATATGACATAAAGTGCAGGCACATGAAGCAAAGGTTGCAAAAATTGATCCCCGCAGAAGGCCAAAAGTGAAAAGAAGGACTTACAAATACATTGAAATGGAGATACTATCAGAGGAATTGCATTTGGAAGAAAAAAAAAAGAAAATTCGCAAATATAGAGACTCAGGAAAATAGACCAGGACTATATCAGGTGCAGTGCAAAGGAGGAAAACGTGAAAACAAAGCTTACAGATGTTGCAAAAGCAAGGGAAAATGTCAAAGAGCAAGACACAAACTGGAGGTGAAAATAAAAGAGACGTGGCATGAAAAAAAAAAAAAGAAAAACAGAAAAATTTCTTTCCCAAAGTCAAAGACACCAAAAGGCATGGCATGCCATCAAGGGCAGGGACATGCACCAAAGATTCCTCTATTGGTCCCCATTGAAATAGCAAGATTCCTTTTCCCTACCTCGCCTGATGGTATGCCATTCCTTTGGATGTTCTTCACTTTTTCAAAGAATTGGTCTTTTTTTTTACAATCCAGTCCTTGTCTCATATAATTCCTGTACTTTGTGTCATCCTCCTTGATTTTTTCGCTCTGCTTTTGCAACAGATTTGCGGTCATTTTTGGTCTGGTTTAGTCCTTTCTACTGCATCTCATTTTGTCCCAGGTCATTTCCTGGTAGTCAGTAAACACCCCAATTTTCTTGAGTTTTTTTTGTCTTTTGCATTTCTTTTTTTCCATATCTTCCTTCTGGAATATTTGTAGGTCTTTCTTTTCTCTTTTGCATGATTCTCTTTTCCTTCATGAAAGGAAATGAATTTTCTTTTCGTGGCAGGATACGAAATGTTGCAATTTTAATGGGGATCAATTGGGCAATCTTTGGGCAAATCAATTGGGGAATTCATGTTCCTGCACTTGATAGCATGCCATCTGTATTTATATCTTTCACTTTGTTGACCGTTTTTTTAGTATCCATATAATTTGTCTTTTATATTTCCTTCAAACTTTTGTCATCCCCCTTCCTTTTTTCTCCTGGTTTTGCAGCATCTGTGAGGTCAGTTTTTGCCTGTTTTAGTCTTGCACTGTACCTCTTTCCTTCCCAGACCATTCTCTTGTAGTCACTACACCTCCGAATTTTCTGGTTTTTGTATTATTTTCAATAGTGTTTCATTTATTCATGTCTTCTTTCCAGAGTGTTTGTAATTCTTACTTTTCTGTATCCTAAGATTTCATTTCCCTTCCCGATACAAAGGCCTGGCGTGTAAATAGAGTTTAAGTCTTTATCTTGCTATTATACATGCAACTCTATTTACACTATTGGCCATTAAAGGGCAATTGTGTAAATGTAGTTTTAAGTGTATTACTTATAATTATACATGGTTTTAGTTTTTCCATTTCTATTGAGATTGCTTTAAAATTTGTACGAAGGATCAAAACCGATTAATCATCTGTCCAAAATAAGGGTCTTTGTGTTATACATATTTTTAATTTTATTTCATGACAATTTTATTCTTTTGAATACTTTCTTCTGTAATTGTCAAAGTCCTTTCTTATATTTCTCTTTACAATCAGGAGGTCCAGAAGGAGATGTTAAGCAGAAAGAAAGTTTCATTTGTTTTGTCAGGTGCCCAGAAATGAAGATATTAAGAAGATGTAAAGAAGAGAATGATGGGGAAATAAATATTAATTATAGTAATTTATATATCTTATAATTTCAAGTGGAGATGTACAGAAGATCTTCATTGTATGTCTATATTTTTTAAATGAAATATTAATATTAATATTTATTTGATATTTAACACTAAAGACCATGGGCTAATGCTACATGTCTTTTGCAAATGTTTATCTATGGAAAATACTATAATTATCTACTATGCATCAAAACTTTTCTTAAAATCATATGTAATATTTAAAACATTCCTCATCCACCAGAAAAAATTATGACCAATTAATTATTATTTGTTCTTTTGTCTCAAAAGGAATCTTGTGTAAATAATTAAAGTACTACTTCTAATTTTTTACTTTTGGTATATTTGAGTTATTTTCTTGGTTTTTGTCCTTCTGCACCTTTTTTAAATTTTGCTGTTTTCCATCACTCCTTTGCACCTGTTTCTTCTGCCTCTACATTTCATTATTTTTCCTTGGTTTATCTGTTGTGCCTCCATTTCCTGTCATACTCTCACCCCGAATTATTTCCTTCTCAATGGAGTACTATTTGATAGTTTCTGGTCCAAGTTTTTTTCCCCACCCCACCCATCTGAGGATTATTTACTGAGGATCACCTTTGTTGCAGTTCCATTACTGTCCACAGATACTTCCTCCTGTTCTTATTTAGTTCCCACACGCAAGCACATGTTCTGCCTGCAGGTCACTGTATTTTCTGGCCAAACTACCACAGTTACCAAACCCCTTATTTTCCTCCCAAAATGAAGAAACAAAAGACCACCCAATAAGTCTTTGTAGTAATTTATATATCTTATCACTTCAAGTGATTTATATATCTTATAATTTCAAGTGGGTTTTTTGGTTTTTGGTGTGAGGTTTGTTTTCGGGGTTTTTTTTTGTTTTTGTTGTTGCTTACTTTGTTTCCAAAGAAAATAAATTGGTTCCCAATACAACAGCTGTTCTAAGGGTTTAAGAATTGCTGTCTTAAGGTTTGCATTCCTGTTCTGCTGAGTACTGAACATTCTGGCATCAACCAAATCTGTCACCAGAGAAACACAACTTCTGTTCATCTGTTTTGAACTACTTAAATTCAAACTCTCTATCTCCCCTCCACACTGTAGATGGTGGCATTTATCAGTACCAATTATCATTGGTTCTTTGGAGAAAATTGACAAGAAGTTTTTGTTTGTGTTCATTATTTTGTTTCATGTTTTGTGATTTTGGGCACTTCGCTATTATTTTTTTTATTGATAAGGTAATGAAGGTTGAAATAGAATGAGAGACATATGTCTGGTTACTCTTTCACTCTACCTTGTCATATTGAAGTTAGATGTTAGAGCCTAACTAGATTGCAGCAGTTACATTAAGAGGATGAGAATGGAAAAAGGTTGCAAGTTTAGCACACGAAATATTATTTGATACTGGTTTGTCCATGGATTTTTCATCCTGTACATGCAAAAAGGAAAAAAAATCTCCAAAACAGTTTAATCACTAAGAAAAAATATTTGTGAAGTCATGAGAAACTGCATGCTTTTTTATTTGACTTTGAATTGCTTCATAAGCATGAAAAATTGTTTCTACAGAAAAAAAATGGTAGTTTCTTTTTTCAATGCCCAAAATCCATGCACTAGCTACTCTATAGCATAATTCTCATTGATTAGACTAGAAACTGAAGAACAGGGATCATAAGCTAAAGAATAGCAATAATGATTTTAACATTCCTGTTCTTTCCTTACTAGCAAAGTTTGAAAACTATAAGTGTACTTGTATTACTCCATTCTCAAGATGAAACATATTTATCACAGGGAAAAAAAATGCATTCAGATTTTTCTAAAGAAATGTTGCATTTCATTATCAGCACATTTTTGCCATTGGCATTTTACTGCTTATTTTGCCAAGTCCTGTTTACACATTTCTAGAATTTTATTTATTTAAGACATAAATGAAATAATTGTTACCTCCTACACTTCCCTCCTACTGGGCATGGAGCTCATTATTCGAGTAATAAAATATCTTCTGTGAGAAGGCAGTTTGCTTTGGCTTTGTAAAATCTGAGTTCAAATTGTTTCCAATCTGCAATGGAGGTAAATAGGATAGAAAAGGGAAGAAAGGCCAAATCCTGGCTTTAGACAGTGTATGCTAGTAGTTCCAATTCTCACCTTTTAAAAAAAAAATTAAATTCCATTTTTTATTCATTGCGTGACCTCAATAATGATAATAATAACAAAACCTGTGACTGATTGCTTATCATACATACTGATTGATCTTGCTGTGACTATGTGCATATAATTCTTTTACCAGTAACTTTGACTTTGGTTATATTGTGGGCATGTCTAAACAAACTTCTTTACTTTAAATGGATTGAACTGCAAATGAGCCAATTAATGTCTGAGAAATTAGCTAGCAAAGGTCATTTAAAAGAAAATGAAAATCAAACTCAAGCCTTGGAATGCAGAGCCCTGAATTTTGTTGATTTGTGTTCTGCTTATAAATTAGACCCTTAATTTTTTTATAGTGTAAAAAAGACAACCCCCAAAACCTGTTGCTTAAAATTCTGCACAGATATACCTCTGATGTAAACCCCCACCCTAAGCCAAAACAGGAATCAATAAATAAAATATAACTGAAAATGCCTTTATGATGACATCATCCAAGAACTAAAATATGTGCTTATTAAAACCCAGACTCTGAAAAGATCACTTTTTATATGCAACTTTCAGGCTGTAATAATTAAAAATCTTTTTATTTCACTGCCACTGAAAAGACAGTGTGATCCATGCTTCTCTGTAGAGCTCTGCACATTCTATAATGTTCTGACATCTCTCACAATACTTTTTTTGTCTAAGAAAATTAATGTATCTTAGCTGATACTAATCTCATGCGACAACACAAATCAGTGAGGAGCATAGGTGTCTGAAGTACAGTAGAAAATGAAAATGCTGCCTGTTAAGGATTCCAAAAAAACTGCTTTCATTTAGTTCTATTTCTAGTCGCTTTCAGAATCATGATATCCTCAAATCTTGGCACAACCAGATGTACGACTTCAACAATAGCCTTTTGTGGCTGTACTTACGTGAAGCATTTTCATGTATTGAATGATGTCTTTAAAGGGGTGGTGTGCCGTGCCTACCCCCTCGTCCCGCCTCACTACCAGGCCCCGCCTCAGCCTGTTCCACTTCCGGTTCCCACGCCTTCCCTTCCGGTTCCCATGCTTTGTGTTCCGGGGGGGGGGGGGGGGGAGTGGATGACCGGAGGCCGGGGCAGGCACCCTTGTTGGAAGCCGCCCCGGTTTCGTACACCCTAAGCGGAGAGGGGAGTTCTCTGGCGCAGTGGGTGCCTTTAGCACCGGCACGGATCAAGGAACTGTGCAAGGCGCAGAAGGACTACTCCCGGGAGTCTGAATACTTCCGGGGGTTGCTCCGTGATGCCCTTGCACGGGGAGATCTGGTGCCTGCTGACCTGAGGGCTCTCTTCTCCAGCTTAACCAGCCCTATGGAGTTTCGGATTTGGGTGGCGGAGTGGAGGAGGGAGATTGTGGAGGCTCTCCCAAACCTTTGGGGGAGTCCTGCCACTTCTCATGACGCGGACGGCCTGGTGGTGCAAGAAGAACATCTGTTGGGCGAGGGGCAATGGGCGAATGGGGCAGCCCAGGCTCGGGCTCTTTTTCCCCAACATCTGATGGAGTCGGCTCAGGCTGCGGAGCGAGCCTTTTTCAGGCTGGCGGTCGTCACCTCCCAATGGGAGGAAGACGAAGTGTGGCAGGGTGCGCAGGAGCCCTACCTGGCCTTCATCGAACGCCTCTACCGCTTCGTTGAAGCACAGGTGTCCGGGGACCGGGAGAGAGAATGTATGCTGAGGAAAATGGCATACTACAATGCCAACGCAGAATGCCGGAAGGCAATTCGGACTCTCCCCCGGACTCCCCGGCCCACGGTGGAGGCAATGATGGAGGCGGTAGTGGCTCACGTTCCACTCTCTGCGTGCCCACGCCGAAACTCCGTAGCCTTTGCCGACCTCCCCGAGCCCGAGCCATTCGACCTTGAGGCTGCCTCCGCTGCTGGGCCACCGACACCAGGGCCCGGCAGAAGAACAACGGACACCCACCCCTGCCACTTATGTGGCGAGATTGGGCACTGGATGCCCCAGTGTCCCATGAGGTTAGACTACCTCAATTATAGGAGGCAGAGGGAGAAGGAAAAAAAGATAGCAAAAAACTAGATCAAGAGCGCAGCCCCTCCCTGTGCGCTGATAAAAATGCGGCGGGCAAAGTAACACCACGCGGGGAGGAAGGAGATGAGGGAGTCCCGCCACCAAAATTCGTCTTGCCGGACTTGACACAATTCTCGGACATGAACAATACCTGTGGTGCAGTTCCTGCGCTTAACACCTTGTCCTCTGCTTCCCCTTACAGGCTGCAGCCAACTAGGGATTTTTATATCCCTAGCAGTAACATCCAGCTGGTGTCTGTCGACCTCCAACATCCAGGTCGCTGGAGGAAACTAGGACGTTGCAGGTGGACTGTCATCGGTGACACAAAGCACACGCCGCGAGACGTGCACATCATCCCCGGTCTGGTCACTACCGACCGGGATCGTTTCGCGGTAGGGCTGTACTGTGTCCGACCCCCACTTCTCCTTCCCAAGGGACAGGTCATCGCCCAGGCCATTCCCGTTCCCGATCAAGATCACTGGAGCAGCGGCGCGGAGAGGACATCGCCTCCGTCTGTGGCCTGGGCACAACTCATAGGGAGGGAAAAGCCCTGCCTGACATGTCAGCTTTCGTTGGGCGGGGATCGAAAGGTCATCAGGGGTCTCTTGGACACGGGTGCAGATGTGACGATCATTCCCTCTCAGGAGTGGCCGTCATATTGGGATTTGCAAAGTGCAGTGGGCACAATTTCTGGTGTCGGGGGTCTTCAATTGGCCAAACAATCAAAGAGCATTGTCCAAATTAAGGGGCCCGACGGGCAATTGGCTTCAGTGCGCCAGTTTGTGTTGGATTACAACGAGCCTCTCTGGGGGAGAGATCTGCTAGCCCAGTGGGGGGCCAGAATTGACCTGCCAAAGGCTCCCCAGGTTTTTCGGGCAGTGGCCACTGATGAGCGCCGGACTTGGAAGCTGGATTGGCTTTCTGATAGACCAGTACAAGTCCAACAGTGGCCACTTAACAAACAGAAATTGAAGGCGCTCAACGAGCTCGTGCAGGAGCAGCTACTTAAGGGCAATATCGAGGAGTCCACGTCTCCATGGAACTCCCCAGTCTTTGTCATCAAGAAGCCTAATAAAGATAAGTGGCAGCTCCTGACCGACCTCCGCCAAATTAACGATCTAATTGTTGATATGGGATCTCTCCAACCAGGGATGCCATCCCCAGCAATGCTCCCCCAAAATTGGAATCTGGCAGTAATTGACATAAAAGATTGTTTCTTCCAAATTCCTCTTCACCCAGATGATGCCCCGCGCTTTGCGTTCACGGTGCCGTCAATCAACCGTGAGTCCCCGGCCAAGCGCTATCATTGGCGGGTACTACCACAGGGCATGAAGAACAGCCCTGTGATCTGCCAGTGGTACGTCGCTTCGCTGCTGTCACCTCTACGTACAGCCCTCAGGGATGCCGTCGTCATCCATCATTACATGGACGACATCCTCGTGTGTGCGGCCGACCACAGTCTACTTGCCCATGCGCTTGACCTGACAACCAATGCGTTGGTTGCTGCAGGGTTTGAGCTCCAGCAGGATAAGATTCAGCGGATGACACCTTGGAAGTACCTGGGCCTCGAAATTACAAAGCGGACCATTGTTCCGCAAAAATTGGCTATTCGGACGAAAGTCCAGACCCTAGCGGATGTCCATCAGCTGTGTGGGTCTTTAAATTGGGTGAGACCCTGGCTAGGCATCCCCACTGAAGACCTAGCCCCCCTTTTCAATTTGTTGAAAGGGGGAGAGGGACTTAGTTCCCCTAGGGCTCTCACCCCAGAGGCAGAGGTGGCTCTGGAGAAGGTTCAAAAGACTATTTCAGCCAGGCAGGCCCATCGGTACCATCCGGGCCTGCCATTCAAATTTATTATACTGGGAAAGCTGCCGCACCTCCATGGCATGATCCACCAGTGGGACCAAGACCTGAAGGACCAGGGTCTGGGTGACCCCCTCTTGATCATAGAGTGGGTGTTCCTCAGCCACCATAGGTCCAAAAGGATGACACGGCCACAAGAGTTGGTAGCCGAACTGATTCTCAAGGCAAGATCGAGGATCAGGGAGCTGGCAGGGTGTGACTTTGCATGCATTTACATTCCAATTAAATTGGAAGCGGGCCAATTAAAATTAAAGACCTTTGAAGAACTGCTGCAAACCAATGAATATCTACAGTTTGCACTAGACAGCTACACTGGGCGCGTCACAGTTGATCGGCCGGCCCACAAATTGTTTAATTCGGATTTCAAATTGTCTTTAACTAAGGTTCAAAGTAGAGAACCACTGGATGCCGTGACTGTCTTTACTGACGCATCTGGAGCATCCCACAAGTCGGTTATGACTTGGAGGGATCCTCAGACTCAGCAGTGGGAGACCTATGTTGTTGCTGTGGAGGGCTCTCCACAGGCTGCTGAGTTAGATGCAGTCGTCAGGGCCTTCCAGAGATTCCCTGGACCTTTTAATCTGGTGACAGATTCTGCGTACGTCGCAGGTGTAGTGTCTCGAGCAGAACATGCAGTTCTTCAAGAGGTCACAAACAAAAGGTTGTTTGAACTATTGAACAGGCTCGTCGAGTTGGTCTCCCACCGCGAGCACCCATTTTATGTGATGCATGTGAGGTCACACACGGACCTGCCTGGGTTCATCGCGGAGGGCAACTGCCGTGCCGACTCCTTGGCCGCGGCTGCCGTTACGCAGGGCCCGCTCCCAGATGTGTTCGGCCAGGCTAAGATCAGCCACCAACTCTTTCACCAGAATGCGCCCGGCCTGGTTTGGCAATTCAATCTGATGCAGGACCAGGCCAAGGCGATTGTGGCCACATGTCCCCAATGCCAACAACATCAAATGCCCACCGTGGTCTCGGGAGCTAATCCCCGAGGCCTGGCGAGCTGCGAGGTGTGGCAGACGGACGTAACACATGTTCCATCTTTTGGCTGGTTGTGTTATGTCCACGTCTCAGTAGACACCTTCTCCGGTGCCATCTACGCTTCTGCCCACACAGGGGAAAAGGCAGCGGATGTCCAGAAGCATCTGCTTCAAGCATTCGCTGTCTTGGGCATCCCTAGGGCCCTAAAAACCGATAATGGCCCTGCGTATGTTTCTAAGGAGCTGCGGAGCTTCCTGCAGCAATGGGGAATAGTCCATAAGACCGGCATCCCCTATTCCCCGACAGGCCAAGCCATGGTGGAAAGGGCCCACCAGAGCCTTAAGAAGACCCTGTCCCGCCAACAACCGGCGATGAAGGTGGAGACCCCCCACGTCCGGCTGTCGAGAGCGCTGTATACCCTTAACTTCCTTAATTGCTCTTTCGACAGCCAAAATCCTCCAGTGGTTCGGCACTTCGGCAGCCACCAGCAGCTGCAGCCCAAAGTCAGGCCTCCGGTTCTCGTCAAGGATCCGGAGACCTGGCGGACGGAGGGCCCCTTCGACTTGGTGACCTGGGGGAGGGGATACGCTTGCGTGTCTACCCCCTCAGGTCCCAAGTGGGTTCCATTTAAGTGGGTAAGGCCCTTCGTCCCGAAGCAGGGGACAAAAGCAGGAACTGTACCGCAAGTTCGGCAGGCATGTTGGCGGCGACGGAAGAGGCACCACCATCTGCCATCTGCTCCTCCAGATCTCCCCTCCGTGGAGGAAGAGCTTTCCCCTCCAGCCTCTCCTCCACCACTGGACCTCCTCCTTCACGTTTCCTCCTGTTCTCCCCCTCTCCCTGATGTGTCACCTCGTATGTTCTATTTAAGTTGGCTTTTCGGGGAGGAATCATTCTTATAGTTTCGATATACTTTTACTGTTTTCTATCGTTTCAGTTTCATCTCCCCAATGGCCCCCGCTTTGTCACCGCTGGCCCCAAACCCCGGAGTGCTGCTCATCTTTGTGACTACCTACTGGCTCCTGATGCCATCAGTGGAGCCGTGGGTCGTCCCCCAGCCCAAGGTCAACGTCTGGCGTGCCTTGGCTCAATCACTTGGACAAGACAGTATTTGCCTGGACACCGGCGCAGCAGAGGACCCGATGTCGTCTTGCCTTGTGGGGATCCCATTCTCTCCAGGCGAGTTCCCTCCCACTTTCCAACGTTCCTTTACCCCTATTCTGGCCCAGAGCCTCACTATCCTCCCCAGTTTTGACCCCTCAAATGCCTGGAGAGACGGAGTGTTCAGGCTGGCTCCTGCAACCTCCGAGCCCACTGAATTACATCTACTCGGCTCCGCCAATGCCTCTATCTGTTTTCAGTTTGACTATACTATCACCCCCGTAGAGAAGGGCAGTGAGGTGGTCCTCCAGACCAAAAAGGAATACCAGGCCGAGCAGTGGTGTCAGGCTGTCCTGAAAATCCTCGGCCCCACTACTACTGGCCGGACACCTTACTCCCTTCCTCGGGGTGTGTTTTTAATTTGCGGAGACTGAGCGTGGGCAGGCATCCCCTCTGGCCTGGTTGGAGGGCCGTGCACTTTTGGCCGGTTGACGCTGTTCACGCCCAACATGTCCCAAATTATTGATTGGAAACGATCTAACATCACATCCGAATTGGGCAGGTCTAAAAGAGATCTTAAAGATCTCACCGAGGACTGTGATGCCGAAATTACCCATTGGTCACACTCAAAGTCCGTTGCCTTTACCATTTTATTGCCCTGGGTATCGGTGGCGAAGGCTCTAGGAGAATTGGGCCGCCTAGAGTGTTGGGTGGTGAAACAAGCCAATTTTACATCAGCCGCATTATACGACCTCCTATCAGACGAGGAGATTACAAGGAAGGCAACACTCCAAAACAGGGCAGCAATAGATTTTCTATTGCTGCTTCACCATCATCACTGTGAGGAGTTTGAGGGCCTCTGCTGTTTGAACTTGTCCACCCGAGCCGAGGACGCCAGACAATCTATACGCAAGCTACAAGACCTTGTTCATAAAGTCCAACAGGAGACATCGGACTGGCTGGGGGACCTTTTCAAGGGTTGGGGCCTGAGCGGGTGGGCCACTTCCATCTTAGAATCCGTTATTAAAGTTGTTTTGAGTCTGGTTGCACTTTCAGTTCTCATCATGGTGATTCGCGGTCTGGTCCAAAGATTGATATCCAAGGCCACTTCGCCCAGCGTTAATCATGCTACAGTGCCCGCGGAAGAGCACATCGAGCTGGGGGACCTCTCCTCGGAGGCCGAAGAAGTTGCGGATGAGGAGGGGTCAACCGTGCCGCCCGCTGACCACCTATGGGCGGACGAGCCCCAGCTCGAAGAAAGCAAAGATTGGCCGGACCAGCCGCGGGTCCTCGAAATTTAAGTTTATATGGACTCCTTTGTTCTTTTATTTTATTTGTTAAGAAACGGGGAGATGTTGTGTTGTGTTGTTCAATTTCCCCACTTATTTCCCCATTTTATGTATTCTCCCCCCAGTTTCTGTAAAATGGTTCCTCCCTCCCCGACTTTCCCGCCACTGCCTCCCTTCACAGTTAGTCTCCATGGTTACCCCCTTCCCCCTCAACAGTCAATCTTCCCTGTTATGTAATTACCCCTCCTTCATTCCCCTTATAAGTAAGTTTTTCCTCCTCCCCGGCCCAGTCAATCACCCCCCACTCCTCCCAGGTTTCCAGAATCTTCTCCTCTCTGGGGGCTGTGGTTGGCTGTGGTCCCGGGGCCCCTCCTTATGTTGTATTTATTGGTTCGTCTCCTTTGTCAGCTATGTTTGCACCCCTCCTCGATTGGCTAGTTGGGCTCCCCTCCTTTCTCCACCCCTTCTTTTTAAAACTATACCTCCCCCCCGCTTGTTGCCACTTGCTGGTTGGCACCCTCCCTTCCTGTTCCTGCCATCGAACCATCAATAAACCGGAGTTAGCCCCCAGCCTGTGGTCACCTCTTTCTTCGTTCCACTGCGCTTCAGTCCACACCGCGCATCCAGCTCAGCCTGAGGCCAAGACGCCGAAGGGGGCTGGCAGTGTATGCGCCGGGGGTGTCGGCCACCTCCTCCTTACTTCAGCTAGCCGGACACTTGGGCCAAATATGCCCTCACGCACCTGATTGGTTTTCATCACTTCCCAATCTCTGCATTACAGCTACTTCTTGCATTTAATAGAAGAAAGAGTGAATTTGTTTCTGTTCCTCAAACATTTATTTCTTCATGCTAGCATCTTCTAAATGATACTCTTGAAAATAGGGACAGGAACAGAGCAGCAAACAAACTGAAAAGCATGTACAATCACTTGAAGTGTCTGAACCCAGACCTAAAATAAAGGACTCAGACCCATTTCTTCAGCAAATATGCTGTTTTATTGTTTTTCTTTTTTTTTTTTTGGCATTGAAGCAATATATATATAAAACATATTTGTATGAACATTTATCAATTCAAACAGCATTATGCGTCAAAGGCATTGCCTACATGGAAAAGTTCTGTTTTCTCTTTCACAAAGACAATGAAAGTTTTTGGATGGGAAACTGAAAAGGCTTGGCCACAGCAGTAACAGTGCTGAAGCACACCTATATGTTACCAAGGCGACCACTCTTACAGACTTATGTCCAACCCATCAGTAATCAGGAGTTTAACTAGAGAAATCTCTAGAAACCAGATCTCTGTCTTGGATAGAATAAAAGTTTCATGAAGCCTCTCCTTCTTCGCAGACTTTCACCCAGAAATGTCCAGAACCATAAAGTGTAGTATCCCATGAACTCTCTTGGTCAATCCCCAAGTCCCCAGGCTTCGAAAGAACAGTAACTACTTACCATAGAGTTAGCCTTCCTGTGGGGAAAACAGACTCCCAAATGGACCTTTTGTGTCATAACTTCCTCTGCTTTCTCCTTCCCCTGTCCCCTGACTGGCTTGGCATCCCTGAAGCCACCCCCCTTTCCCCTGGAGGCCAGTCCCCTCTGCCCAGCCCTTAGCTTCGCTGCCTTCCCCTTCTAAAGCTGCCTGCTCCATGTGGTTCATCCTCTTTCTGGCCCGGTTTTCCTTCAGCCACTCTGTTACTCCGCTGGAGTAAAACCTTGCAAAAGAGCTTTTATTGCCTCTATAACTGAGCCAGTTGTGGTGAGTGTTGAGGGGAGGTTTGACTGCATTGCCTGAATGGTAACTCAACTGGCTTTTTGACAGGAGAGGTTTGTTGGGGACAAGAATTAGGCAGCAGCACCTACCATTCTAACACCCACCATTTTTAATATAGCTGAAGTATAAAAATTCCTTCAACATAACAAATTATATCAATATTACAAGAATGTTTTAATGAAGCTAATTCATATACCTGCACTGTTATGTGATAATTTTCACATCAGTGACACTGCTTGTAATAACTTTCGGGAAGGATTTTAATACATTAATCCCTATGATGTATTGTTATAATAACATAGGCAAAATATCAGAATTTACCCCAGACTTCTCTAAGGAGCATGAAGGTTATGGTTAGTATTCCAGCTCTCACATATTCTAGTTCCTATTCCTTACAGAAGCCTTTCTGCATAGTTTTAGTGAAAGGGTATTCTTCTGAATTAAGTGGTCAAGCAAACAAGATGTGAAGGTCTATAAGTCCATTTTCTACCCTAAGTAGAATATTTACCTTAAATGATTGTTGCAGTGTGATGTAATACCCTGTTTCAGCTATCCCAGTTCCTTTCCCAGGTGTGCCAATACACTCTCCCTTCCCCTCCCCTTGCCTCCTGCAGAGAGCTGTTCATCAATCTCGGTATGCCAGCAAGGGCGTCGTGTGATTGGCGAAGTTCAAAAGATGCCTCTCAGCCCTGGGGGACATTGGGCCATACAGGTGTCATTTGTCCCCTGAGGCTTTCCCCCTCCTACCTGGTTGGTGGGATACCTACCCCTTCCCTCTCCTTCTCCCCAGTATTAAAAGACACGGCAACCACGTGGTTCTTTGTTCTGTTGGAGCTGTTGCAGCATTCAGAGGTCTGTGTGCTAGGAATAAAGCTCTGGATTGAAACCCTCCTGCAAGACACGTCTCCTTTTCCTTCACCATCTCCTAAAGCCTTTCCACCAGAGGTAAACCTGAGCTCCTGCTTGCCTGGACTTGTCCCAAGCTCCAGCTGCAACATCCAGCCAGCCAAAGGTGTCTCTGAGGTGAAACCGCCACAGCTGCCACCCTTGGTCAAGCAGCAAGGGTCAGACGAGCCCAGGCACATTCCATCCGGCAATATTGGGATTATATTCCAATAAATGATGAAGATCTGCAGGACAATACCCTGCACAGCCAGCTGATCCTTCTTTGCTGTGTGGAAGACTAACAGGAGTTCAAACTTGCCAGTGCTGCCAGATTTGAAAAGCATCAGGCCTTTTTTTTGTTCAAGTGCAATAATTCTAGAGGTCACCTTGCTCACATCTTTAGTTGTTAAGGAGCATGCTACTTTTGTCCTTCGAGAAGGGCTGTGCATGGCTGCCCACCCCCTTCCTCCTGACAGCCTGCCCAGGCTGACATTTGGCAGCAGCGCAGGCTGTGTGCTTCCCCTGCTATCCACACCAGGCAGAATTCCCTCATATCACTCCACTGTTCGTCGAGCCAAGGTGCAACAATGACATTCTACAGGCATTTGTGTCATTGGCTCCTGCTGCCAGACAAGCCAGTGTCCCTGTCACCCCACTGGCGTCTTGGCATCACTTATGATTCCATGTTTGCTCTGGGTGGGCATGTTGTTACTCGTCTTTTTGTTGTATTAATAAAGCTTTGGTTTATAATGTGCTGTCAAGCTGCATTACATTTCAGACCACATTTTCTCATTCAGCCCAGTAAAAGCACACCAGCATATACCATAAAGACCTCCAGTATCTTTGCATCCTCCTGTACCACTGCTGCTGCAGTCAAAAATGCATTTGACAAATGATGTTTAAAAAGACAAATAAAGAAGAAGGTTTTTTGTCAGCTAAGCAAAAAATTGCTGCAACAGCTGCATTGAATTTGTCAGAGCTGCTTCATGGAACTTCCTTTGTAGTGGATTTTGTTAGAATCTAAGGCATTAGGACCATAAGTTTCATAGGTCAAAGGAAAATCTTTATTTTATAGTGAAATCTCATCACAAGCAAGCTAAGAAAAGTGAATGGATTCTTTAAGATATCACAGAATTTATTGGTTTTTTTTTCAGATCAAATCTCTTGCTATCCAAACAGCTGTTTTATCTATTTCCAGACATACACTGAGAAATCAGTGTTTGTTTTCCTTTTGTTAAGTAGATAGCATGTATTAAAAAGAGATAGTGTTTGGAAATTACTTAGTTAACACAAAGAACTATGCCACTGTGATGTCATAGAACAAAAACCAGCCAGTTTGTTTGTTTGTTTGTTTAGCTTTTTTTGTGGGATATTTTTTTCCTTTTTTTAATTTTTTTTTTTCCTCTGCTGGTGTTCAGAAATATCTACAGTAGCTTGTCACACAGAAATTCAGCTTTGAGGGATTGAAGATACTTCACGGCATTTTTTCAGATTGGATGTAATTACATTTTTATTAATTCATCTTTCCTTGACAGAAAGATTTAGATGTACTTGATTTTTGATTGTGCTGTAGACTATGGTATAAATTCATGGGATATTGAGAAACAGCTGAGAGACAAACCTCACGAAAAAGATCAGTCAAAGTAAATTGAAATGAAAAAAGAGAAGGGTAAGAAACAATCATGCAAGAAATTTGGTGATTGGGAGAGAGAACTCATTTGCTTGTTAACCTTGAATGATCCTATACAACTGTACTTTAGGAAAGTAAGGAATCTGACATAGAATTTTTCCCTTTCTTTTCTCTGAAATATGGTGTATATCAGAGATACACTATTCATTTGTGTATCATTTGAGTTTTTCAGTTTGGACTACCTGAACAAACCACAGGAGACTGAAAAGAAATCAGGTTTACTTAATGATACAGAATGTCTGGCAATAAACATTCATGGAGCAAGTAGTGCAAAAATTGAAACAAAGTATTGGTTTTGGTTCACTGGTGAAGCTACACATTAAAATTAGGTTGGTTGCAATTCTTTTGGGACAAACAGAAACAACATTCCAGCTTCCCCACAGGAAGAAAAAATTGAAACAAATTTGCTCTTGACCATGTAAAAGTGAACTAAAAAAAAGATTTTAATTCATTTTTGAGGAATCTTTTTTTTAGATAGAAAAAAAGTAAAATAAGCTATGTTTTCAATCTATGTTTATTCAACTAAATAATAATATTATTTAGTCAACTAAATAATAATAATATTATTATTGCAAATAATAAGGCTAAATATTGACAACCAAACTTTTTTTTTGTTTTTCAAATATGATGTAACTTACTTCCATTTTTTCTCAGGATTGTCTTAATTGAAATAGTCTTACTAATTAATTTAAAATTCACTACCAGTCTTTATTGCCAAAAAATGCATTTTTAGCCAAAAAATGTGTCACTTGGTAATTGCTATTCATTCTCTTAAAAAAAGTGCCTTTAAAATGTACTTATCCATCAATGAATAAAATTAATTGCACAACCAAGCACATGGCAGCTTGTAATTGATACTCCTGATCCTCTAAATTTCACTCTATCCAAGTCTTTTCATCAACTAATTGGTTCTTTGCAGCCTGTATTTGTCTCCTCTCTTCCTTTTGCCTTTGGATGGTGCAACTCCCTGAGAATGCTTGTTCAGTGCCTAACACAACCCGGCCTTTCCTGGCAGAAGAATCTACCACAGATTCTGCTCATGACTGTTTAATGGGTAAATAATGGAAAAATTGCAGTGGCAAAGCAAAGGATTTTTCATGTTTTTAAATAATTTCTTTTAACTTACAGAAAAGAGGAACTTGCTACAGTCATGTAACTGCTTTATGTAAAAAGAGAGTTTGGGACTTTCCTTGCATTTGTTACTTTTTTTGGTGGATTGGAAACTAGTGTCCTCTGCCTGTCTAAACATCTTCAATTGCTTTACTGTCAATTATGGCCATGGTAGAAGTAAACACCTTCAACAAGTTGCTGCAGTCTGGCAGCATCTTAAATGCCCCATTTGAAGGACAGAAACATAATGAAATTGTGAATTCTGATTGAAAACCTTAACAGTATAGATGAAAGCCTAGAAGATCCAAATAAGTAGTCAGGATTTATATGTTTTATTGTTTAATATGAGATGAATTCTTGCCCTTGCCAGAGAATGAGTTTACAGACAGAATCCTAACTGTTAAAGCAATTCCAATAGAAAACAAACATTTAATTGGATCCTAAATGTTATTCAAAATGTTGTTATTATTACTAGAAGAATGTTGATCTGCACATGGGGTTTAGAATCCCTAATGCTGAAGACTTTATACACTGGCCACGGGTGAAAGAAAAGGAGAAAGTACCTTAATTTCGCATAGTATAATTTTTGAATACTAATAGTTTTTGTGATGATTGCCTAGTTAGGATTCACTTGAAACTCATCAGCGTTTTTATAATGCCTTATTAACCTTGTTTGCTGAGATTGTGTGGTTGGCCAAATTAGATATGATGGTAAAAGTTTCTTTGGGGACTGTAGATGTGCTAGTATAGGTACATTTACTGAAGTTTAATGAAAATAATGAATATTCTCGTCTTATAAACAACATCTTTAGATGAGAGCTCCTGGAAAATGTCAGGAAATGTCGAACAATTTCTGGTTTTTGTGCCTCCAAGTACAAGTATAAATCTCCTTGAGAATGAGACATCTAGCATTCCTAGTACTACCAAGTTTCTGACTCTTGGAAAGTGAGGATTTTTAGTTGTGTTGTTAATGATTTCTGTTTTGCCCCTCATTAGAGATGCAATTCAAAATTTTATTTAGTCTGAGTGTCAATGTATAGCATTGAAATTTTATCATATATAAATTTTAAAATTGTGTGTCTTTGGATCTCCCAGCAATTAAGTAACAAAAGATCAAATATCACAGTTTGTAGCTGAAAAGTAGCATCTCATCCAGCGGGAGCTTCCACAGGAAAAAAAGAGTTAGAATGAAAGTATAGCACTCATCTTTGATAGGTGTGTCTTGTGACAACACATAAAGGGTGTGATTTGCTGCAATATCATCTCAGTAACTGTTTTTTTCTTTTTAAATTAGAAATACCGGCCTTTTTCTTTTTTTTTCCTAGAAAGAGACTTAAATCCTCTTGTCATCTATTCATTATAATGTGTGTTTAAATGGGGAGAGGGAAAGAAGTCTTTGAAAAAAGGTGATGTTACTGTAATACATTTTTCAAAAAGGCTACCTTGTAAAACAGACACATATTTATTTTAGTCAAAATGCTATCTTTTTAAATATTAAATACATTGCATAGCTTATCATTGCCTGAAGTTGGTGCTAAAAATTCAACAGTGACCACTGGAATTCACAGAAAGTACCTGGAGACAATCTCTATAAGGAAGATTATTGGTATAAGTGACTAATTACAATCACTAGCAGAGATGGAATTCTGACACAGAATTCTATAAGTATGCCTACACAAGATTTTCCAGCAAGAACAGCTTTGCAGAGTTTTCCATCTCTTCAGATTTTCCATGCAAAATTGCATTGGCACTGAGTCTCCAGCCACAGGCAGCGAGCATTCACTAGAGTTGATTTAAGAGGACTGTAAAGGTGACTTTTAGACCCTGCTGCATCTCTCCTGCAGTTCTGCCCTGTCTGGCAGCTTTTACCCATGCTTGTTGCCAGTGTGACAAAAATGTTGTTAAAAATCAGGGATCACAGTGCATCAAGAAAGTCTATGTCCTGCCTGTTCTGAGGATCTGGACAATACAGAAGCAAGTGTTTATAAAACACATTTATGGTAAAAAGTTTTCTTAGACAGCCACGGATGAAATTTAAAGGTTGACTTTTTTGTCACCCCACACCTGAAAAGCTGTGTTGTGTGTTAATTCTACCTGTTAGCTAGCATCACCTAATTTTCTTCCATTTCTAGAAATGCATTAAAATTAAAGCTTAGGCTTCCCTGTTTGTCTATACAGAGTGTTGCACCTAGATTTCACGGCTGGTCCTCAAAGGAAGATAACTGCACCAGTCCAATAAAACAGCACAACTACAATACAGCTCTGTAGTGACACCTACCTGGAGTATTGGTGGAGTATAAAATAATCAATGGCCAAATCTGCCTACTTGCTTAGGAATCAGAGGGAAACTTCTGCTGATCAATGAGGTTTGTTACAGTCTTACATACTCAATCTCAAAGCAGCCTCACCAGTGCTGCCAGATATTGTCAACTTTGATAATTCCACATTGAAAAATGTAGTGATCTCTGAACAAGTTTAACTGCTTTTCCCACTGTTTTGTCTTTTTTAAATTAAAATTTGAAAATACAGCAATTCAGTGGACTATATGTGAATGTATACCTTTGCTAACTGTCCATTTCCTGAAGTACGTGGTTTCAGATCTTGACAAAATGTGTTTTCATATCCAATTTTTGAATCATACATTGGATTATTTCTTTTTTTCCAGATGAAAATTTATATTATTAGGAAACTTAGTGAGGTACTTAAACTGACTTGCTTGTTTTCAGAAAAGTAGTAAATGATTTATTATGAAAACCTAAAAAAATTCTATGAAATCAGTGTGCTTGAATTGTTTTCCCTCAAACAAAAGATGGGATAGAAAAGACTGAAAACACTCCCCTCTCTCAAGGTCTTGACAGTATATTCAATTCATTAACAGCCACTGGGCCAAGCAACATGAAGAATCTAAGAATTTTAAACAGGCATGAATAATCTAAAAGTTTGATATTACATGATGGGAAAGTATAGACAGTTTCTAGGTCATATGTGGTATCTGCAGCTGGGAATATAACCCTATTGCTGGACCTCAGTGTCTCCGGTGGCTTCATCTCTTTTTCTCTTGGTATGAATCCCCAGTATGCACAAATATTTGTGCTAACCCAAAAGAAAATATAAGTGAGAGGAAGGCAGGACTGTTTCTATTTATCTATGTTTCCATAGTTCCTACAGTATCATATAGTTCTTGCTACTGAACAAACATACAGCAAAAGAGACATTGCCCCAAAGAGATGGTAAGGGGATGCATCATTGTCACAAAATGTTAAAAAATGAACATTGTCACTCATGTTAAAAAATGAACATATGCTCTAAATGTGCAAAACAAAACCAAAAAAGACAAAAAAACCCAAACAAACCAGCAAAGGATAAATGTTTTTCAGATTACTGTAGAGTACACTCACTCCATTCATTACATTATATGGTGCTAAAAAAAACAGTTTTGCATTTTAGAAAAAGAATTTAAGTGCCCTCTTCTGTGATGCCAGCTGGTAGTACCAAACTCTTTTATCTTAAAAATAAAGTATCAAATCAATTATCATTTAGCCTTAGAAAATGCAATGATCACTTTGAGGTCCTTTGATATTTCTGACTTTATTTCTCATTAATAATCTCATTTGTGTGTTCCCCTTTTATTTATTTCATCCCATTATTTTGTCTACTACTACTACTCTCAATAAAACTGAAGCCTCCCTAACTTTCTGTACTCACATGGATTTAAAAAGTAGTACTTCAGTCATAACACCAACACCTCTTAGGTTCAGTTCAACAAAATCACATTTCACTTGAGAACTGTAAAGTAAGATAGTATTATTTTGTAGATGGAGGTAGCTGTGGCATATTTGAAAAATACTTTGGAATGAAATATACTCTGCTGTTGCTTTGTGTGTATATGTGGTAAATCTGGATATTCGTTGCAATGTTTTACTGAGGAGAGGGTATTTTCTCCTTTATGACTATTTTCTACACTTATCATATCTTCTTTTTTGGTGAAATCTATCTCTGCTGACAATATATTTATTATGGACTAGGTTTTTCTTGTCCTATTATTACATGACACCTAGGAATAACAAGTTGTCAATTATCTTTTACTGAGCACCATCAGAAAGGAAATTCAATTTGCCTGCATATTCTCTCATCACAGTGCAAAGAACATTTCCTAACCTCAATGACACCTTAATTAGCATGATGGTGGTAAGAGGTATTTTCCATCATTATGTAGTTTGGGGGTTTTAGTGTGTAAATCATAGTTTTCTATTACAGTTTGAATGGGTTGGATAATATTCTTCCCATGATGCAACGAAGCAGACAATTTCAATCTCTCACAAGTTTGAATCCTATAGCTGAAATGTGCACTAGAAAAGACATATTTGCCCTGTAATTTCAAGTTCATTCTATCTAAAGCTGTTCAATTTAGTGGTATCTACAGTCTCAGATTACAGATATTCAATAGAGACTGTCTCATGTTTCAAATGCGGAGAAAGCAGTGATGTGGAGTCTATTAAAAAATAGTGGTTGTTACTGGCTTTACTTTGTGGCATCCTCTTATGCATCTTTTTTTCTAATTGTCAAAAGTGTTTATGCCCTGTGGTCAATCTTTTGTGATGTACATCTCATTCAAAATGCATAGATGAGGAAAATAAACTGTTCTGACTTGTTTGGCTTTACAGTGCAGGAAAAGCAGACCTCTTAGACCTACTTTGCAGACATGGAAGAAGACATGGAAGAAGAGAGTTCAAGATGGAAAATGAGAACTGGGAAAACCAACTCAAAAGGTGAATCAATACACAAACAGTGCTGGTGGAGCTGTTAATTCTTATGCAGCCTCATTACTTTCACTTGCAGGAACATTTCAAGCCAGATATTTTTAGGAAATTTGTGGCAGTTCTGACAAGTGTGCTTAAAAGACTGATAGATCGTGCCTATTTCAAAACTCATAACCACTTTACTGTATCAATATTCAGTAAGAATACACATTGACAGTTGCTACCAATCATTCTCACTATGTACCCAAAAAAATTTGTTCTTAATAAATCCGTCCTAAATTAGCAGTTAATACACATTCACAGAACTCATGATGTGCATGATCTGTGATGTCTTCAGTTGATGAGATCAAGGGTATTGGGCTTGCGAGCTCAAGAAACAGGGAAATCAGGGCCTCAATGGGCTGTGACCTTTCTTCTCCTGTCCTCACTTACTGTTGATGTTTTGTGCTGGTCTGAACAAAGTGCTAATAGTAATATTTCAGTGTTAAAAAAGGGTTAGGTGATATTTGATAGTGCAAAATTAGGCTCAGATAAACATATGACTATATTTCATGGAGGGGCAGGCATTCTGAGAAGTCACATTAAATTTTTCATGAAGGACATAAATGATTCCAAAAGGTTTCAGTCTAACAGTCTTTCCATCCCTCTTGCCTCAGGTAGTGATTAATAGTGTCTGAAACCACGTGGAAGCCCTTGTCCATTGCCTGCTAAAAACACCTGTATTAAAGATGCTTTCTGTGAAACTCTGTTACAGCTCTGAATTAGCTGCTAAACTGGTCAACTCATGAATGCCCCTGTTCTTTCTGTCTGTTTTATTTTCTCAGTGGTTCAGAGTTTTGTACATAAATACAGGGATCATACTAAGTAGGCATATGAGACAGCTATAAATATTCATGTCCATTTCATGTTAGAATCAGGAGATGTGATGTATTGGCATTGGTTGGCTCTGGTGACATTAAAAATCTATGTTAAAGTCAATTTAAATATGATTTTATTAATAAATAGACTATTTCTAAACATGTTTCCCCTTTCTATGCTATCATTTTTAGACACTCGTGAAACAGTGCAATGCTGTACTCTCTTGTAAGGATGGAGCACAGAAAGCAAAAAAGGACAGAAAAAAATCAGCCTTGGAAAATTTTAGGTCCCTGTATAGTTCTGATCAGTCAACATGGATACATGTGCAGAGTCGCCAAATCCAGGCTGTGGGAAGCTACCCAGAAACACAATCAGTATGGATCAGATAATAAAAAAATAGGAGCAGTACTGCATTTTTTCTTGTGTCTTCTCTTAAAGACATGCAGAAGCATAGTTTCTTTACAGAAAATGGAAAACTGAGGTGGGAGATAAGTTCAGTGATTTGCACATGAGCATGTTCAAAGGTTATAATTAAAGAGGGAAGCAAGTCTAGAGCTCCAAATTTCCAACTTAGAGCTTCTCTGACTTTACAGTGGACCCATTTGCTTTTTTGGTCATTACTCCTACTGTAATTCCATTTTTCAGTTGCATATTAAAAACTCTACAAGAATGCCCATGCTGTTCAGATCATAATTAACAGTAATGGACACACAGAGAATAATGAGAACAGTACAAGTATATTTCCTCCCTAGAAAACCTACAAACTACTTTCTTCATGGTTTCTGATCAAGACATCTTGATTCAGGTATGGCCTGTCTGCTTAGCAATCCTTAGCAGGTATTTCTTCCATGTACTTGCCCAGCCTTCTCTTGAAAAAGATGACTTTCTAATGTTCATCCAGCTCCCTAGAAATGAAGCTACTAGCCAGTATGAGGAGAAATACCACCTGTAATTTGCATCCTTAGGTTAAAGGCAGCTAGAAACAAGGTATCATCTAAGCCGTGACTTTGCTGATAGTCAAAGGAGGATTAGACAAGCTAATTTAAAATTGGGTTTTGTCTCCCCTAACATCACCTCTATTTTTTTTTTTAATTCAGTAACTTTTTCATTGCTCTGTTTTATCAAGGTCCAAGGTACCTGATACAAAATATTGAGTCTGAGTTTGTTTTCCCTCTAATTTCTAATGGTCTTTTATTTCCCACTTTTTGAACATCATCAGATAGAAAAATAACAGTTAAGGATGGAAATAAAACTTGTAAACAGAGAATGGCCTTCAAAACTTTTTTCAAACTAATGTAGAGATTATTTTCTATCTGGTATAAACTGATGAAGGTCCTTTGAAAGAAATGAAACAGGCAATTTAATATTAAATGAGGTTCTCACTCTATGCCTATAGATAACAGATAAATTCTCTTGTCATGCATTGTTTTATTCAGCACCATCCCAGATGTCTGGTTGAACAAGAAATTCCACTCCGTTAAGATAAACATATGCATTTTTCCTCTTAGTGAAAACTAATTCATAAAAACTATGGGAGCTCTGGCCAGTTCTTAGAGCTCTTTAACATTCTCACTTTGCTAGATTTTGAATTTAAATCATGCCTTTTTTAATAATTGTGTGACTTACATTAATAGAAATGCTAAAGATGAATCACATGATGATTTTTATCTTTTAAATGGCAATTTTTATTGATCTTGTTTTTAAAAATAAATTGGCATATATTTCAGTTCAGTTCTTCTGTGAATTGAGATATAGCCTTCACTTAACACTTTAGATGAGTAGTGGCTTCTACCTATAATGAAAAGTTGTGATCTATTTCATCAGGCAGTTTATCACCAAAAATCGAGCTGTAGCCCAATAAATAAACTGTGCAGTCTGCAGAAACCAATATAATATTTGAATGTACTATCAACATCCTAGAAAGGTCTGAAAATTAAATCTTTTAAATGGAACAGAATTCAAAGCTGATACCTCACCATTCTACAGACCAATTAAAAGAACAGAGAAACCCAGCTGAAATAGGATTCACACATGAGGGTCACACGATGACTCTCAAACTGCTAACAACCCAGTGTTCATCCAAACTCCATGGATTTTACAGGTGATTCCAAGAAGTCATACCAGAAAACTTTAACCTTCAGGCAGATGTCTAAGATTAAGGAACAAGTTGGTATCTGGAGGTTTTATCTCTCTCTGGCTAAAGATGAGTCTTTGTGTCTAAGGTAGATTAATTACAAATTTTTGAATTATCCATGGAGGAATAGGCTATGTCACACAGTTTTCTTCAGTTATTGTGGACTAGCATGGGAAATGTGAAAGAGCTGGCATGCTACACAAAGACCTTCACTTCCACAGATTAATGAAACTGCAGCCAAATTCTTGAAGAGGGGAAGATGATGCGGTGATGTGTTGTAAGTAGCAGATGTGAAGGCAGTGGCTGAAGAATTGCAGAAGAACCTTTCAAGACTATCACTGTGGCAGGGAAATGGTAAGTGAAACTCACTGTAGGTGAATGTAAGGAAATGAAAGTAAGGAAAGATTTGTGCAGGAATTGGTGAATCTTAAAGTGGTAATTGCCATTCTGGAATTATATCTTGGTGTTAGCACAGTCTGCCACCTGAAAATATCTGCAATAAGACTTAGCAGGCTTAGCAAGAACTCCAGATGATAAAAAGCACTAAAAAACAAACAGAAAATAAAATAGAGTAGTTATTCTACTGAATAAATCCATGGCAAATCAATTAACCTACTCCTTTGATACTTTGTGTCTGTAGTCCCCCAATCTAATAGAAAGAACATACCAGGAATTGGAAAGGTTCAGGGGAAAAGAAAGATCATGAAGCTTAAAACCACTTCCATGTGAGGAATTGCATGTGAAAAGATCCTTTCACTCAGGGGAGGAAATAAAATTCACACCAGTGTCATGTTCCATATACAGGGAATTATGAGGCCTTGACGGGCATTGAAAAGCTGTTAAAACTTAGAAGTGAAACTAAGGCTCAGCCTAAGAATGTCATTATCAATTTATAGCATTAGATTTCATTTTTTTTTTCAAGCAAAATTCAAATAAGGTAAGAGCTTTCTTTCTAAAATAAGAAATAGCTATTCACAGTCATACTTAATTGGGTGAAATAGTGATTAAAAAGCTGAGGACATATGAAAATAATAGTATTTCTTCTTCTTTTCCTTCTGGGGAGTTAAAACTGATTATTAATGAAAATTTAGGCAGATGCAATGTAAGCTTGTGATATTTAATTAAAATGATATTCTGTTTTAATTGCTTTGGCTTAAAGAACTTTAGCAAATGCCTTAATACTGTCATAAACAGATCCACTCTCTTGCATAGATTTTGGTTTGTGCAAAATCATGAAAGCAGAATTTACTGGTATCTATTTAAACTAATAAAATCAAAATTAAAACAGGCATAAAATGGTCCCAAAAGTGATCGTCCCTGCATTTTTCAAATAACATTTTAATAGGACATAAATCAAAAAATAAATTAGACATTTTCTGTTGTCTTTAGTGCAGTAGTATCCATAGAAACCAAACTCAGGGGTTATTTTCATTCACAAACTGGTTTTGTGTCAAAACTAGGAATTCTCTGAAGAAATTGATGGGTTTGATCCTGCAAAGTGCAGCTGCAGTTCAGTTTACGCTCGTTCCAGATGCAGTGACTAGGATACCTGCCAGTGCTGCAAAGCTTTCAAACAGCCTTTGGAGGAGAAAATAGAGGAAGGAAAGGGGTCTCCAGGTTATCCAGAGATGAGGTAGATGGCACTCTGGGTATGGTGGTGCTTCCCAGACCTGGGTTCAGTGCCAGCCGAGATCTTACTCCTGCTGAGGACAGCTCCAGCTCGCAGCTCACACCAGTCTAAAGGGAGCTGCTGTTTGCCCCAGGTCAAAAACATGCATTGCCTCCAGGGACAGCAGAAGCAGGTGGCCATGATCACCACTATCAAAGACAGACCTGATGTCAGACTATCACTTGGTGCAACAAACCCCTGCCTTCCCAAACAACGTGGATTTCTTGACTACAATCCCTCATGCAGCTGGAAGCCAATGACTTCATTACTTCCAGAAAGTTGCAGCAAGGTGGGGGTCAGCCTCTTCTCCCAGGCAGCTGTTCCTCTCGTCCTGTATTACTGCGCCTGAGTGGGTCGCAGCTGGTGAGACAGAGACGGTGAATCTTGTTTCTTGAATCAGAAGGCTTGATTTATTAAGATATTATATATAATACATTAAGACTATACTAAATAGAATATAGAGAGAGGTTTGCAGAGCAGCTAGGCTAGGTAAGAATAGATCGCAAGAATCTATAACAAAGTTGTGTCCAAGGACTCTGTCCCTAGCTTGTTCCTTGTGATTGGCCCTTAATTATAAACATGGGAACATGAACCAATCACCAATCAAAATAGGTGCCCCTGTTGCATTCCCCAGCAGCTGATAATAATTGTTTACCTTGTCTTCTGAGGCCTCAGGTCTCCAGAAGACACAGAAATCCGAAAGAAAGGATTTCTGTGGAGAAATGTCTGCGACAGTCCTGACACTGGAAGAGGAAATGGCCCCAGGCTGTGCCAGGGGATGTTCTGGTTGAACATCAGGAAGAATTTTTTCACTGAAAGAGTGGTGAAGCATGGGAATGAGTTGACCAAGAAGTTAATGGAGTCATCATCCCTGGAATTATTCTAAAACTATGAGCATGGCATTTGTTGCTATGGTTTAGTATTCAAGATTATGTTAATTTAAAGGTTGAACTCAATGACCTTGGATGATTCTATGATTCTAAAAACAGAACAGCCCCAGACCTGTCTAGAAAGTGACAGTCTTTTCTGATGGTTGCTTGGCATGGATTAGGACCTAAATTACTCTGAAATGTTGAAGTATAGACCTGATTTATAATGACTTACTCACAACGTTGGAAAAATATCATTGCAATTAAACCCTAGATCAGAAACCAAGAAATGAGAGCAAATATTTGTGTTTGGAATTTGTTTTCTTTTTATTTCTTCGGGAAGAAAGTTCTCAGTTTATGATTTTGAAATTGACATTTATGGAAAAAGAGTAACAGTTCTTCTCATTATGCTTTTAAACAAAAAAAATGTTATAGTTTATTAGGACCTGATAAACTACTAGGCTAAGTACATTTGTGGAGTTTTTGGTTCTTTTGCAATGCACATACTAAACAATATTTTAAATATTTAATGTATCTTATAATAGCATGCTAAATGGCAATTTTTTTGCTCCATTAGCTGAAACAAGATGTTCATTTGTACATAGTCATGCTGTGCCCAAATACATTGCAGGAGAGTAAATTCAATGTTAATCATAATTCAGCAGACTGAAAAAGCCATCGTTTTTGCTTGTCCCCTTTCCAGTTCCTAAGACTAAAACTGGCTGGGGTATTAATGGGATAATGAGATATTACACACTTATTCAATTTTATATGGGTAATGCTGATTATCAGAAAGGCCAGAATTGCCCCAAAATCTAAAAGTCACTAAAAGCTGGTCTTCCATGTCACATGAACAGGCAATTTATTCTCTGTTGTGTACTGACTTTTTTCTTTTTACTGTAGTTGTGTATGCATCAGATTACTTCTTTCTCATCACAGATTCTTGAGAATATCAATGTATTTTATGCCTTTGCCTAAAGTTGAGGCTTAGACAGAAAATATATGGAAAACTGGGTTTGACTATGAACTATAGTCATGCAATTCTTAGTTAGATTTGCTTGAGTTGGCCTTGAATTTAATTAGGATTATGCAGTGCCAACTAATTTCAGCAGTCTAGAAATTCATAATTAATTAGCTGAAAGTCTTTTGTGAAACATAAAGCCCCTCCAATTCTAGTTTATATTGAGTGAAACACTGTTCCATCAATTTCTGTCTCTTGAAAGATGAAAAAATTGTTCATTATATTATCAAATACATTGATCAGTTTTGTGCTAAAATCTACAAACCACATCATTATTGATTGAGGCATTAACTGATACTTTCATTACATTCCTGTGAGATTATATTCAGAACTACAGTCATATACCCATTGATTTATGACATCCTCTGACTATTTGAAAAGTATTTCTTTCAATCAGCCACTGACTATCACTACTTGTTAATTACTAGTTTTGATGACTAAATATATTCTAACAACAGGAATTTATGCATAAATTATTAGAGGGGGTAAAAATAAATATAGTTTATTTATAATTGTATAAATTATTTCACTAAAATTTAGTCTACTTAATATAAAAGGTAGGAAGTTATAGTATAACATGCTTTGAAACATTAAGAAATATACTTTAATCTCAGGAAAAAAGAACACAATTTTTTCTCTAGGAATTTATCATTTTTGGATTTTTTTTTCAGATCCATTTTACAGCTATTACTGCACATATTTTATTAGCACCTCTTAGTAATTAATCTATTTTTTCTGTTAAAGGTCACAGAAAATAATTTATTTGAACTGAATATCCCATAAACTCGCACACTGAATGCTTGTGAATAAATATTTAGAGGAAGTATATAGTAGAAAGGAACAATTTGGCAGTCAAAATATTCTGCAGTGTTAATGGAAGGAAAATGAAAGCAAATATTTTATAATCCTAAGGCCATCTAGAAAAATTAGAAATAAACAATTTAAAGTAGTCAAAACACAAAGCATAAACCTGAACAACTTTGATGGAAAACAGCACAATCTTTCCAAGGTAGTCTGTGTCTATGGCTTGAAAATATGATAAATCTGTATTTAGGATACATGGTAGCATATGGATCCAACAGTCCAATAGTCACATGATATTGGTTGAAATCCATCTGAACTATTTTTTACCCCTTTGAATTAAGTCAATATTTTTTAAGATGGTAAAAATTTCTCTTATCATCTCTGTGTGTCTGTCTTGACTCAGTAAGTGATCAGATACTTCAAGACCTCCTGAGGGCATTAAACACCCTGAATTCTATGTGTTTTACCTAAACTAACATATGTAATGCTGACTTATGCCACATCCAGATTTAGGGTGGGCCTCAGTGGGGTCCTGTACCCCAAAGACGTGACAAGAACAATTATAGAACCAGAGAGAACCAATTAGAGTGTGACAACATACTTCAATGACCCTAGCTAAGCTAGTCAAGTTCCAGTGAAGACAGCTACCTGCCAGATATCATAGAATACACGTTGGATGATATGACAGGGGAGTAAGTGATTTAAATCACACAGATTATTAAAACTCAGGTGATTTATATCCAGTGCGATGTTAGAATAAAACTATAATTGTATAAATTGATGGGACACTTCAAGTCTTAAATGCCACTTAAGTCATTGCAGGTTTTTTTTTGTTAGATGCGTCTGAGTTTGAGACAAAACAGCTAAATTCTGAATGAAATGCAAAGTTTTATATAAATATGTGTAAATTTTACACCTTTAGCATGCCATACTGAAATACAGAATTGCAGACAATTTTTGTTTATAAACAAAAATATATAAAATATACATATATATATACATCCTGTTGTCTCTCTTGAGCTTATAGGCAAAATGCCAACACACTTCAGCAGAATCAAGATTTCATTCACACTATTCCATAATTTACCCCTTAGCTTTGTACATTATTGAAATCTTTAAGGGCAAATTCTTGACTTAGGAAATATAATGACAAAACTCACATAAACCTAAATAAATCTAAGATTAAATCCTAAAAGTTCAAGCAGAAAATTCTGGGTGATGCATCAGTGAATGTCAAACCAAATACAGGCTTGGGCACAGATATGTTGCTTGTTATTCTTGGTGACTATCGGCAAGTAGAGACTATAAGAAAAAAAACCAAAACCAAATGCAAGTATAATCAACTCAAACAGCATATACTTACACAGCAGACTAGTGGCAAAAGTATGTTCTTTTTTTCCCCTAGTATAGCACTCTCAGAAGAGTATACTTTCAAATCTCCAGTGGTTCTGCATTCAGCTGTGGGAGGAAACATGTACTTAGAACAGTATACAAAGTGCACTTTCATTTGATAAGTGTAATGTTGAAAATTAATGTCTATCTGCTTTTCAAGTTTGATATTTGGAAGGGAGCTAAGCAGATTTCTCATCATCAGACAGCTATAGTAGCCCAGACTTCTGCAGGAAGTGGTTAAGGTGTTTACCAAGTCACATGATAAAAAAAAAAAATTAAAAAAAAAAGAAAAAAGGAAAGATGAGAAACAGATAGCAAAACAATAGTGCATACTGGGAACTGAAATAAGTAGATTAAACATTGAACAAAACCTGTGATATTGGAGGGGTAGCTCAGGCTGGGTTGGTGTAAGCCCTGGTCCTGCAGAAATGTCAAAAAAAACCTATTAGTTTTTTTTAAAGTGAAGGTTTCACATCAGATTTTATCAACAAAGCAGGACTAGAATATAGTTCTGCCATTCAAAATAACCCAAGGGAGTGAGACACAAATAGAACCTGGACCTTGCACCCAATCTGCTAAATTCACATGAGCTGAGGAAAGGGTCAGTGTTCTGGTCATGAGCATATATTTGCTGTTACAGAGACAATATTTTTGGGCTTGAACAACCTTGTAAAAGAGTTAAGCAAATATATATACTTTCAGAAGCTTCTTGTTTGCCTGACTTTACATTACATCTGCAGTTAACTAGGTTGCCCTGCAATGTCAGTCCAGAACATACTGCACTGTGCAATGTCTTTGGTGTTATCTTTGACTTGAACTGAGGCATAATATAGTGCATGCTCTAGGTGCTAAAGTAACACACAACCTTTTCAGGTGCTACACACTTAGATTTGTAGTTGGAATTATTCAAGTTTATTGCTTTCAATTAATGCTGTATATTCCAGCAGATTTACTTGGATTATTTTTGAACTCTGTTTTCATTTCTCTGTTTCTCTTTTCATTTTATGTTGGCTTGCACTACTGGCACAGGAATAAATGACTAAAATTTTAATCCCAGTAATTTTAATATTAAATAATTATTTTTCTCATTCATTACACTTTTTTGTTTTACATTTTACTGGGGAAGTCTAACTTGTCTTAGTTCCCAGGCAGACATTTAATAAATCCTGTTATTTATAACATTTAAAGTGCAAATAGATGAGTGGAGCCCCATATTGTTAAAACTAACTGTTTAATTTTAAAACAAAACAAAACAAACAAAATCTTTTATGCCAGTTCTGAAAAGATACAGAATTGAATGTGTCGCTTGTTATCAAATATGGTAAGATATCCCCTAGTGATACTAAACTTTGTAATCTTACAGCATGCATTACTTATAAAACAGATGTTTAAACTTCTTGATGTGCACAAGTGTGTGTAGAGTCACACCATTTTAAATCTAATTAGTGTTTAATAAGCCATTGGAAATATTGTCATTCAGCTCTTACAAATTAATCCTGATCTCTTAACACATGCTGGTGTTTTGAACCAGTAATTATTCTGAAACAAAAAAGAGGCCTGGGTTAGTCTGAATTAACATAAACAGCTCCCATGATTATTTTATGTGCTTCCAGCAGAGAGGTGTTAATAGTCTCCTCATGGTTTGACAGGGAAAACGCTGTAACAGTGGGATTGAAAATTGTTCTGCATGATGGTCAGCACAACTAATAGAGAACAGACCAGAAGAAAGAACTACAGAGCTTTCAGCATGACAGTCTGAGCTACAGTGATGAACCTTCTTTGCTAGTAAATTATATGCAAACTGAACCTGGAATCTGCTAATAAACCTGGGTTCTTTCCAGCTCACATATTGGCAATTAAGATTCCATGCTGGAAATAACTGACAATTCTGTCAGTAATGCTTGTGTGAGAAGGGAATTCAGTCAGTTTTCCAGAGTTGGGCTCCGTATGCACTACTAAGAAGAGTAATAAATATTCACACACAGAGATATATATGCACAGATACTCATGCACTAAAAAAACATTTCTATGTGTATATATATATATGTATGTATGTATTTATATAAAAATTAATGTAGTAGCAATCTAGAAAGAAGTTGGAATACAACTGATATGTAGCTATGTGTCTAGTTTTTGGAACAATTAGCTGCAAACAGAACATAAAATTTGCTCTTTTACAACAGCCCGGTTCTCACCACAAGCTTTAAAAGTGCAAGGATTTCTCAGTTGTGCTTTCTCAGTCCTGATTTCCTTTAAATCAGTAAGGGGAATCGCGAGAATGAGGACAATAAATTATACCAAATAGTCACCATCAAAAAGTAAACACAATATTTTTCAATATTACTTCACTGACATCAGCAACCTCAATGGATGCTAGCATTTTCTCTTTTTTTAAGTTGTATAAATGCATATTTTTTTTTTTGGTATCAAAATTTTCAAGATTGAAATTTCTAATTCATAGAGTAGATTAAAATATAAAACCAGAAATTTGCAGTACAAAAATTCTTTTGGTTTTTTTTAATGATAATTTTTTGTATAAATTCTTTGCATGGTTCTGGAAGGTGAGGAAATTATGGTATCGGTATTTGATGTCTAATTTTGAATAATAAATGAAAGTTTCTTCAAACTAGTTGGAGCATAAGAAGCAAAATTCATCTACATATGGCAAATGACTGTAAGAGCTCACAAGAAAGAGAAATTGTGAAGCTCAAAGGATTGGAAAACTCTGAGAAAAATCTGTGATCCACAAAGTTTTAGGTCAAATATATACTTTGAGTAATTTTTTTTTCAATTAAAATTTGATTGCTATCTCATAACTGCATAATAGTTTGTCCTCTTTCATTGCCTTCCCAATAAGGTGGAACACAGGATAAAACATGTGGAACACATGAGCTTGAGCAACAAAACTAAACTTCCAGGCCAAGAGATCAAAAACAGATGGCAAGAGACTTTGCGTGTGCAGATTCAGAGGAGGCCTGGTTATACAGAACATATGAACAATAGAAAACGAGCAGCTGATCCAAACTGTATTGAATGCTGAGTTGTAAGTGACAGACAGATTCGACCAGGGCATGACTACAGCTGCCAGTACTGCTTGGTTTTCTCCTCACTTTTGAAAGATCTTACAAACCAATCTATTTTATGATAAGAGTTTGGAAGTCAAGTAATTCTAGAATGTACAGCTGTTGTGGTCTATGGACTAGTGGAGAAAATGTGTTAGAACCTGTTCTTAATTTTTCCCGACATAGTTTCTGTCAATATCACCTTAATGGACTTGAATCTACCAAGTAGTTCAGTTTCTAGCCAAGGAAATTTTCCAGAAAAAAGAATCATTTTGGATTTCTAAGTGATGATACAAAAGATGCTTACAGCAGAAAAAGGATTGAGGCACTATTGAAACAAGAATTGGTTAGCCTTTTGTTTAACACATGCCAGAACTGCACATCAAAAAGTATGACCAGATGCTGCCATACTTGATTGGAATCAGAGCACATCCATAGAAATCCTGACTGGTAGAGACTAAGAGCTCTAGATCTGAACTGCCATTCCATTGGCTTCAACTCAGATGAGTAAAGAAAGCCAAAGGATCTATATTAAAGGAAATAAAAAATGATCCTGTGGTTGATCCAGGAGCATCTTTCTACACTGTTTTCTTTACACTTTTTATACTTTAATGAAAACATAGTACTGATCTCACTGCTTCATTGCATTAAAGCTCATCTATCTGATCACTGTGTAAGCTCCAGTGGTAACAGAAAGAGTAAATACAGTTCATGAAAAAAGGGCATGCATCATATAGCTCATATCCCTCTTTCTGTTACATGTCTTCAGCGGTCTCTTCTAAAACGTAAGTCTCTGAAATACACAGCTTCTTTTTCTCTTCTATTCCCTCATTTCTTGAAATAAAATGTTATTGCATCAAGAAACAGATGTGAAGGGTTACAAAAGGAAAACACTTTTCAAATATTTGGCAGTAGAGAAAGAAGATACTAAAAGCATGCACTACTGATTTGAGGCACATTAGAGGAGCTCTAACATATAAATATTTGCAGAGAATTAAAGGGATACTTGAACAGGCAAAACAGGTGAGAAATTAAGAGAAGAGTTGAGGTGAATGAACCAAATCTACTTGTATCAGTCCTGAGCAGGAATTATTGAAGCTCCCTGACATCTGTGAAATGAGTAATGGTTTCATTTCATTTTCCAGAAGACCGGAATAATAGTTTTCAACCAATAAAGAAAAAAAATAATCTGTGTGCAGAGCCATCCTAAACCCTCTAGCAGTTGGTTTGGGGTTTGTTTTGTGTAGTTTAAGCATGCAGTGCAATGTCAAGTTTAAGCCACGACTGGCCTGAGATAAAATGAAGTCCAAGAGAAGGTTATCACTCAATATGCATGAGGGCTACTCATGAGATTAATTAATAAAGGTCTTGTGGCTGTTGCCTGGGATTTCAGAATCCTTTATCTTTAAATTAATATTAATGACTACAATATATAATCTTTTCTAATCAATTAAATTTATTTTAAATGCATGTAAATATCAACATCTATTTTCATTACAATTGTCATTGCATTCATTCATCCATAGCAGCACCGCTCAAAACATTTGTGGCAACATTACATTCTATTTTGAGTGAGCACTCAGAGTAGCACTGTACCAAACAGTGCTGGAAGGAGTTCAGCTTTCTGCTTACATCTGTTGCTGAACCAAACAAGCTTCTGAGCTCTTCATTCAACAAATAATACTGACTGGGAACTCCAGGTGAGAAAAGACTATTTATGACTATGGACTGTGAACTGGAAGTTCAGTGAGTAACTGGAGGTAACAATAAGAGTGCACCATGTATGTAGATGCTGATGGAATCCTGCTGTAACATTCAGAGTTATCTTAGCCCTGCATTCAAGTTCAGAATTGGTGTAGAGGAGAATACCTTAGTGTGAAGTGTATCAACGATGTTGAATAAACCTTTTGCAAATAAAACCCTCAGTGTATTACTCAGAAAAATGTGATTTTGCATGTCTTTGTAGTGAAGGATAGGCATCAGAGGGTAGTTTAGTCATGGCGTTCTCCAAGTCTCAGTCCTGAAAATAGTCTGATTTAATATTTTCTTCTAAGAGCGAAGTAAAAAAGATAAGAATGCTGGTGACATTTTTAGTACTGATTTGAGAAGACTGTGAAGCATCATCCATAGCATGAAAAATCAGGATATTTATACAGATTAACCAGGTAATTGCGATGGTTATAATAGCAGAAGCAGAAAAACTTTGTCAGGTAAAAGTTCAATAACACGAGGTTAAAGGTTAATAAAAGTAATTTCTAATGCAATTTGGGGATATGTAGCTAGGAGTAACAGCAAAGAAAAGTGTGTATGCACTAGCTGATCAGAGGATGAAGTCAATTCCCATGTAATCCACCAACAGGAAGATAAATCAGAGGGAAAGAAAAGACATTGTATTTGTTACTGGTATTTTTATATTTTAAATATAAAATTTTATTCCACATCATTCTTATAATTCCTACAGAAAGATATAAAAACTAAATAAAGTCATCATTGCTTACAGAAAAGACTCAGTAGGTTATGCAGGTACTCTGCTTACTGGATTTAGCTACACTAGTGGAAAAAAAAGCATAACTTTTCTTATTTAACAGTTTAACAGGATTAAAGAGTCAAAATGGATAAATGTGTTTCATTTGGAAAGAAGATAATGAAAATAAAATATCTTTTAAATCTTGTGCACACAGTGTGTGTCTGTTGAAACATATAAATCTGTTTCTGTGATAGTGGAGGCCAGAGTTAGGTTTTTATTAAAAAACTTGGGTAACAATATCAAGTATTAACCTCTTAACAATATTTTTTTTTTGGGGGTGTAACCCTTATCTGAAGGATATATACACCTTCATCTATTATATTCATCTGCTTACTTTTCTTCCTGCAGATAAGAAGAACTCTGAGTAAGGTTACAAAATATTTTAAGCTTCTTGAACTTGTAATTGTCTGTATCCCTTTGGGAATCTTGCCTAAAACTCTGGCCTTGACAGTCTGAAAGGTGCATAGTGTATAGAGATTTGATAAGCATTTCAAAAGTGAACATTGATCCGGTATTTTAAGCAGTTTTCCCATTTATTTAGAATGACCTACATTTACCTATGGGTGCAATGGTTTGACTGTTAATTGGTTTAGGGAAGAAAAACAACTCCTTAGAGGAAACTAAGAACAGATAATACGAATAGTGATTAGGTACTACATGGATTCCCAGTCTACTGCTAATTGAAAAAGAAAAAAATCTAATGGAAAGACTTTTCCTTGGTATTTTATTGGATTTTGAATTCTTACAGTGCTCAATACATGGAATAATTAACAGCATCTCTCAGTTGATGAGAGAATGAGAAAACACTTCTTCAGTTCAATCCCAAGACACTTAACTCACAAGCAGGATTCCCTAGTTGTCCCCTCACATATAATTCTGTTCTGTAATTAACCTACTGCTTAATTAACAGAGCTTAGCAAATAGCTGTTGATGAATAATTTATTTGATGAATTTAGCCTTTTTATGTTCCTTTTCATAAACTGAATCAGAAGAGAATGGACATTTTACAAGATTAATTTTATTAGTTAATGTTTACAAAGAACTTTGTTAAATAATTCTTGGTTTGTGCTTAGTATTACTTAAGTAAGTTCTAGTATTTCTAATAACTTAGGTATCTGCTTTAAGAAGTTTATTAATTTTTAATACATAAATGACCATGGCATATATGTAGCTAAAACCAACAGACTGATAGTTTGAGGTTTCTTTCTGTTGTAATATTAATATTTCATAATACAAGTTGCCTTGTGATTACTTCAACTAAGTGAGAAGCAGTAAAATATTAAATAACAATCATAGTAACTAGGCAAAAATTCTGAGTAATTAACAGTCAATTAGTTTGAAATATATTATGTAACACACACTATTTATAGTGTGCACTTGCTTACTCTTTGAAAGCATATGTGGGACCATCAACACAATAGAAAAGAAATTTTTAAAACTCTTAATTGGTCTATGATCTGAATAGTTTTTTTACCCTTGAGCTCAGTAAGACATGCTATCACCACATCCAAAGCCTGCTGAAGTGTTTGGAGAAACCTCCACTGACTTCAGCATTGTTTGGCTTACACTATTAGATTGGAAGTATTATCTTCCTGATTTAGAGGCATTGGAAAGACATATTCTCACAATATGGAACACAATAATAGTGAACAGATATGCGACTCTAACAGGACTGCAGTTTGATCCTGTTTTAATGACTCACTTCCTACTTCCTCTCTAGGTTGTAGATGAAAACTCACTCTCTCTCCAAGTGGTGAGTCAGTTCTCAGACTACATGGGACTGTTTATGCCTGAAGATGTCATTGAAGTGTGCCCAAACCACATGCTCAGCAGGAGAAGTGAAGATTGTCAAACTCTGAACAATTCCAGGAGAAACCTCAAATTCCTCCTACAGCAAGGTAGGTGAGAAACGAAGGGAGGAAGTCCTTTTGGGATTCTCATACATAACAAGAATGAGAAAAAGAGTGCAAACTTTGGTGTACTGGAGAAGTCATCAGATAGGTACTTCTGTAGCCATGGGGAGCTGATATGCTAATTTAGAAATATGTCCGTGGTCTGATTTTTAAGGAAAAATCTTGCTTTAATCTGAATTTTTGAATCATAATTAATTTTTCCTGAGTTGTCTTATGACTCACCCATCTTAGTTGGAGATGGATATTATGTGAAGTATGAGTCACAGAAATTTCTATTCTACAGTTTCTGTCAGATCTTTCAGCTGCAATGGATTTGCTCTGGAAAAACAACTAAGCTTTTAAATCCATAAGTGATGTGATTATTAATTATACAGCTCTGTAACAGAGCTACATCTATTTGGGTTTGCCTGTCAGATTTTTTTCCTTGTAGAAGAAGAGGTACTTGATATTTTGTCTGCTCTAGGTACCTACCAAATGTCCTGTGTTCCAGGGGAAAGACCACCCTGTATATGCAGAACAACTTAAAAGTTGTTGGAAGCTGGCCCTTCCAAACACATTACATTTTAAGTCAAATGTATCAGAATCCATGATCAGTGGCACAGAACCTTTTTTTCTCATATCTACAGCTCTAATTTCATCAATGTTTTATGTACAAGTTTCCCAGAAATATTTTATTTGTTAGTTGCTTATCCCTGATATATCTAAAATCTAGAGACACCAAAGCATTTGCTGATAGCTTTCCCCATGCATCCTGTCATGCACTGGTCATACTCTGGTAAGAGAATCCTTTCGATTGGGAGAATTCTTTTTTCTATTTCTATCTGGTCTAGGTGCTACAAACAAAGCCTGGCTTTATACTGGAGCTGATTTCTAACAAAGATGGTGTCATCTTATTTCACAAATCCCATTCCTTCTCAGTGATTTCTCATGGTCACCTCCTTGCAGCACTGACTCCTTCTTCTTCACAGCACAGCCAACAAAACTCCATCCCTCCTCACAGCACAGCCAACAAACTCCAACTCTCTCCCCAACCAGCTCACCCACTCTTTTGTAGCACGCTTCTTATTGGACACAGCTGTGGCCTGTTAAGGGCAGGCCTGTTCCTAATCTTTGGTGATTAGTACAGCTGTAGCTCCTCAGGTGTGAGACTACCTTCTGCACTATTTTCTTACATTCTATCCCTCCACCCAAAGAGATGAGCTTATCTGGAAGTTTCTTGTGCAATCCCTTAAATATAACTGCATTTCCCTGCTACTGTCATAGTAGAAATCCAATGGATGCATTTATTTCCTATTCCTCTGTGCAGATAAGTATTCTCTTGCTTTTAAGTTAAATACTGTGAATCTTTTCCACTTATCTAAAGGTATTTTCCCCTTTGTATCCAGAAACAGTGGGGGTTTTTCACCTAAATGATTAATTCTTCCTCAAACATGACTGAGATTCACACACAGTAAGATTATCAAGGTTCCAAACCCTGTGTGCCTTCTCACTGCTGACCCTCTTGAGCTTGGCTTTGCCTGTGATGATAGTGCTGTTTCATCTAACACTGTGGTTTCAGAATTCATTAGCAGGAGGGAATCCAATTCACTTCTTTCTACTTTGGCTGTTTTTCTACCTTCCTGAGAAATATCCTCTCTGCCTGTATATAAACAACCCTAGGGAGGTCCCTTAGTCCTGTGCAATGTTCCTGAATTAAGATGTTATCACTTCTATAATTTAAAAAATTAATGTTAAAATTTAATAGGTTCAAATACCCTAAAGAAGAAGAAGTATACTTGGCGTCAGATCTGTTACTGGCAGATGTTTACTGTTAACTTTGTGTTAACTATAAAGCTGCTTAGGAAATGATCTAATTTCCCATCTGTATCTAGAGTGTACAGAGTGGGCATGCATTGAAACCTAAGAGTTCAGAATCATGGTATCTCATCTTAGGTAAGTGCTTTTTTGCAACCTAAGGTAATGTTCTTATACTTATACTTTTGAACACATTTTGCATATTTCTCAAGCCAGTTTTTCCTCTCGGCATTTAACTGACTCTCCATTTAGTTCCTTGATCCTCTTTGACACCTGCAAATATTCCTCTCTGTTATGAAGAGAATCATGTTGCAGACCCAGAGGCTGGACTCACAGCTCAGTGTTTTAAAGATGGAATATTCTGTATTGAACCCCTCAGCTTTTGACAGAGCTAGCCCAGTGGCTGTATTTTGTGTCTGTATCATTACTCCACAGCAGTTGTTCAGCACAGTATTTTCCCAGTGCTGGGATTTCATACTGCATTAGAAATGCACTTTGCAGTACGTGCCAAGTAGCAGGGAGCCCTAAATGCACATCCCCAGTACAAATTCACTTCCTAAAATGTCCAAAAGCTCTCCCAGGACACTTAGATGCCCCCAGGGGAGTGCTGCACTCCTTTCTTCATCTCAGAACCCTAATGTGTAAAATTCTGCATATTGCCATGCATGGTGTCTGTCACATTTAAAAAGAGAAGGGGTGGACTTTTTCAGTGCTGGCTCTTCAATATCACCTACATCACTGCTAGATGAATGATTTCTCATCAGGAAAAGCTGGAGTGCCCAACCAGCTTTTTCTACAAGAAGTGCACCATTTCTTTTTGCCCTGTTTGCTCCAGCAGAGAGACAAGTGGATCCTATCCCCTCTTCCCCACCAGACCCTGCTCCTGTTCCTCCAGGATCCTCCACAGCCCTCCACATCCCCCCCCCCCCCCCACAGTGGACTGGTAGCAACTGAAATCAGCAGAGACAAAAACCATTCTCTCTTTTGTACAATCTTTCTTTTTTATTAATATTGTTGTGTTTATTGCAATTTCTTCAGTAAACTGAAGAAGATTCCAATTTATGATCTCTCAGTGGATTTTTCCTCCACTGTCAAGAGAGGGAGGCTTGAATCTTAATTTCCCTGCTGATTTTTAAAACCAGCATAGTGTTTTAAAACACTTGCAGTCATTTCCTATATCTGACATGTAGCCACAAGCCACAGGAGCAACTAAAATAAGAAACAGACAGAGATTGAGGAAAAGGGGACAGAAATAGAGAGAATTTGAAATCTGAAGTAAAGAAATAAGATGCATTTTATTATTTTTGCCAAGAAAGAGTCCTCTGAATTTAACAGCAAAATCTTACTAGACCTTAAAATTGCTGAGATCCTTTGGAAGCTACATGTAAAGTCAAGTGTATTGAAATTTATTTAAAATATGGACGGAAATGCATGTTGTGTTAATTAGTACTATTGACACTAATGTACTTGTAGGTATCCCTTTCTACAAAGGAAATAAATATATATGAACAAGTCTTTCCCTTTCAATAACACTTAAAAGAAAAAAAGGACAGAAGAACTCAGTGAAAGATAATAGTGGTGGAACATTCCTAGTAGGGATTTTATATTCAAAAGCATTTCAAAAGAAAATTCTCTAAAGCAGACAGCAGCCCTGAGACACAAAGAACTATATTTTTTGGAATCTGCACATAGTGTGAAGATTATCAGAAAACAAGCCTAAAGTAGAAGATTTTTTTCCCAACTCCAATTAAAGAATAGACCCTTCTGTAAACCTTTATGAAAGAAGAAAATGATAATTTTATCACAAGTACTTGTTAAAAACATCCATATTGATGTCTTGGTCGGGAAATCGTTCTTCTCTTGCTTTTCCTTGCAGAGACATCACTAATCAAAAGAGCATGCATACCCAATGACAGTGTTTTGTAGGCCATTTATATATGTCAAAAATGGAAGTGGGCACAGCAGCACATTTTATAATAATCTCAAAATTAATATTTTCAGCTAGATCTCATTACAAAACACTTCAACAAATTGCAAATATTTTATCTTCTGAGCATTTTTACTGTCCTTTACTCTTGGTTCCCTGTGTGTTTTGAAACAAACATGGAGTTCTATTCAATGCGTGTACCACATTTTACCTCCATTCCTCTTATGGTTCAAGAAGTACAAGCACCTGAAATATTTACCTTTGTAAGGAGAGATAAGAGTAATGGATGGGGCTGAAATTATCCTTGCAGTTCTTGAAAATGCCAGTGTTTCAGCCATTGCCACCTGAATCTCCATTTAAAATTGATGTTTATATCTGCTATTCTGCCCCAAAGAACCATTGGCCAGCGGTGGTGACGCTCAGATTGGGGAATGCTAGGATAGCTGATAAACATCAGTGTAATTCAGGATGTAGTGGAGGATATGGAAGTTAGGTATCTCACTGATGGTTTTAGTGGCAAGTATGGACAAGAGGGTGGGATGTGTTCCCAAGGGAGTCTGGAAAGATGATCCTCACGATGGGCTTAACTCTGCAGGCTGTGGTTATTAGTAGGGACAAGGAATTAAGGGAAGCTGGAGATAACACTAGCTAGGTCAATTCTTTGTATCATTTTCTACTGTAAACATAGGTGAGGCTTCACACCCTTCTTGGATACTGGTCTGCAGAAGTTCCTAAAAACCAGTGATCTTCACCTGGAAAATCTCTTCGGTATAGCCCTGGCCTTGGAGAGCATGATGTATAGCAAAGAAAATGGAGTTTCATGCATGTTCCCTGGTTTCATTAATGATGTTTTTACTTCTGTCGGAAAGGCAAGTGGGTTTTATCTTGCTTTCAGGAAGTTCTTAAGTTAAAAGCAACTACATTTAATTACCAGCCCACAAAATTTTATTAATCATTTAATGATAGTATTTGACCCTAAACTAGGAAACATAGGAGGGGAAGTTAATTTCACTTTTATCTGGCTTTCCAAATCAAGAACAGTTTTCCTTAAAAGTTTCCTAAAAGAGTGACTGAGTAATCTTGGTCTATTACACAATTTCTCTATATAATGCATTTTATTTGCTATGAAGTTCAAGGTTAACTGTTTCATGTAGAATCAACTGGACCATAGGTCACATCTTACCGATGGCAATGTTATTTTTATATTCAGACATAATTTCTTATAGGTGTGACAAGCTCTCTGAAACAAAACAGTGTTATAATATAGCTAAAAAACAAATTTAGGAAATTGGTGATGCACTCTTATGCCTAAATACTGTCATTAGGATCACCTGCACCTCAGTTTACATTTTTCAGGAAAACTCACAAAATGTGTTGACTAATTAACAGGAGAAATAGCACTAGAAAATTTTATAACTACATTCAACAACCATATCTGGTTGACAAAAGAAAAAAGAAGTTTGAAAATGTGGAATTTATGCCTTTAATATAGAAAACTCCAATCCACAAAATTCAGTAGACACCATCTGGAGGATTCATTGTCTTTGGATTTAAAGCAGTGGGTTTTCAGAGACCTATTGACAGCTTGTGAAAGTGCTGAAAATTTAGCTTGTAAGGGTACACTGGGATCAAGTACATAGTTGTTGAGGGCTTTTTCCTTCAGCAATTTCATTCCATAAACTTTACCTGCTGTTCAGTTATATAGGCACCAGGGGTTTTGAAAGACTATCTATATATAAATATTGGTGGGAGAATTGGACAGATATCTTAAAAGTAAGTTCTTGTTTTGAAAATGGGGAAAAGTTCAAGCAAAGTGTTAAGTGAAATCCAGTGGGGAATTGATGATGAAAATGAATAGGTCTTTTGGTGCTTTATTAAAAAAAAAATAAGTAGTTCTCTTAAATATCATGGCAAAGACCTAAAGAACTTGAAAAGACTTGGTAGAAACATCCTCTTCACTAGAAATGTGTTTAATGTTATATTAGTTGGATTATGTCCATTTTGAGAGACAAAAACTGCTAAAAAGGTCACAAAACATGGAAAAGGTTTTTAGATATTTCATTCTGATAGGATTTAATTTTGAAAATCTGATAACCTTTCTTAGTTATTTATGCAACATAAAAACATATAAATCCCTCCTATTCTTGCCAAGTTTCTCAAAACCATTTCTAATTGAGTAAATCATACAGAATATCAGAAAACAAAGTTTTTTAATGTAGACTTTACTTGGATTGTAGAATATGGTTTTTAATGGAAAAAAAAAAGTTATAATGACACTGTGTTCTGGTGATAATAATGAAGATGGAGAATGGGATAGATGATAATTTCACTTCAGCTGTTGCTGACAACTGTAAATTCCCTTAGTTTCAATTAGGCTTCCAAACCTCATTCATTGAGTCTCAAAGTAATTAGTTGAATAGATGCATGTAAAAGGAATTCAAAGCCTTTCAAGGTCCTAGGTCCAAAGAAAGTGGTCTGGATATGATGAATAGAACTGAATTCTTCTGCTTACAGGTATGACTTTTAGGTACTGTCCCCACGACCCTCCTGAGCTGTTCATTTGGATTTTGCTGTATGATTCATATTGGGATATAGATGGTATTGGCTGGACTCAGGTGCTTGCTGTGCCTATGAAGTCACACTGTCAGGATTTCAACTGCCTCTGCTATTTATCAACTCATTCTTTATGCTGAGAAAGCTGACATAAGACTCCATGAGCTTCGCTTTCAGTAGTCTGCCCTGTCTCTCTTCCCTAGGCTGCCTCCAGGACTGGGTGGCCTGGGATACTGATGGTGTTGAGCCTCCTTCAATGTAAAGCAATTCTCAGAGAAAAAAACCTGTCCCTTATGGCCTGTTTCCTGGCTATTGCCAATCTTCATGCTCTGTCTTTTAAAAGTGTGGGGAGGTAAATAAGAATACAGGCCTCCCTGTAGCTGTGTGGAATGGCTAGGAAAGTGATAAAAATACAGACATGAATTTTCTGTCCATAGATAGCAATCAAAATTCCATCTTTTCCTGAAAATAGCTAGCAAAGACATTCTTTCAGAGACCCATTTCAATATAAGCAATTTCTGCCACAGAAATAAATCAAGAACAGTTCTGCTACTATCGTTCTGTCCAAAAACTGCCCTCAGTTTGCTATGACTTGATGCTGCTACTCTCCATATACCCTGAAAGTAGAATACAACAATCCTTTTTCTGCTTATGGTAACTTGCAATAGCACCACTTTCTGGGATGTTAACCATCCAATTTACATTTTGTTTCTCAGCCTATTAATAAAGCTATTTGCTGGATCTGAGAAAAAGTACATATTTTTCTAAGAACCACAATGAGAGCAGCAGTGTGAATGTCAAACAGATGTAATAGATCTTTGTTTAAAACTCCCACTAGAAATCTTAGAGATCTTAAATTATTTGGGTTATTAATTTAGTTAATGGGTTTGCTATTCTAATCTTGGATCAACAAATATTTCTGTTTTGCAGGAAATCTCTGAGAAGGATAATTGGTTTCAATGCTTGAATTTTAATTAATCTTAGCTTAGATGCAAAACAAATTTATATTTTTTTGCATAAAAACCTGTATTTTGAAAGCGCTGTTCCAATTTATTCTATTGATTACTGAAAGGGAGTTTTCTTCAAGGACATATTCGATGCACCTATTTGTGTATTTAGGGCATTTTTTAACCTCTTTCACTGATACACCAACAATGATTTATATACTGTGTTTCAGAGTATTTATAAATAATGGCATGAGATGGGAGACTTAAAAGGAGCAGGTGTTCATGCTCTTAAAGCTGTTAGAATGGATATGCACATAGATCTTTCTTGGAAAAAGGGTCTCTGGGAGTTATAAAACTAGAGCTGCGTAAGCTTGGGACTACCTGCTCTTCTATCAGGTTCAGCAAACTGACAAGGAATCTGCCAAACTTGTCAAGTGTGCTGTGACTCAAAGGCAGTTAGAAAGCATTTTTTAATTGCCCACAAGGGTATTTAGGGAGTTGAATGCATTAGGAAAGCAAGTTTTCTTATTATACCATAAAATGACACAAAAAATATATGCTGTCTCTTCTTATACCAGTGTTGCTTGATTGCTCATTCTGCTGGATAAACACACACATATCAGAGTACAAATATCATATTCAAACCATTGGAAAAGGTGATATGGAAGGGAATATGCTTGAAAAATGTGAAAGCACATTGGAACAAACTTGAAAAATTGCAAAATTCAATTCTTTTTAGCACAGATTATTTTGTGCTGGCAGTGCATGTTTAGTTAGATATTTGAGTCAAAGACTGAAGTGGTTGCCATTCCTTGGCTTACACAGCAGGAGATGTGGCTGACAGCTCTGCTTTTAAAACCACCACCCTGGTGACAGAGCCTCAGGCCATCACCTACACAAATGACACTACAATTACAAACTCTTGCATTTCTGTAGGTGGGGAAAATAGATGGTTGACACTGAGTGTTACAATATCCAATGCTCCAACTCTGTAAATTTCATCTACATGGGATCAGTGAATATTTTTCTCTCTTTATCAAAATAATACATTTTTTATAAATTTGATGACTTATTAATAAACTTTATTAATCCAGTACTAGTTTGTTTTGAATACTACTACTAATAATAGTAGTTAGGAATTTATATGAATATCTGATGCTGTAGGCATTTTGTTTTATGGAGATACAGAAAGTTAATTTAGTAATTTAAATAAGCAAGCAAACTTCTTTGAACATAACATTAGCACAGATAAAAACTTATTTCCTAAAACTTCCCAGATTCAGCAGTTGTTAACAAAATTATGCTACCTTAGACATTGGTTTCTAAGCAATTTCATGAAAACTTGAACTTGAGAATCAAAATTAATCCTTCAAGGTACAACTTAATTTAGAATTAAAGTTCTAGCAGTTGTTTGTTGTTTTACTGCTAGTTTGTTCAACAATTACATCAGAATAAAAAAAAAGAAAATATTAAACTCTTTTAGACATACCTCAGCAGCAACTTAACACTCCTTCAGTAGTGACATATGAGGTGACATATAAGGAAGGTGCTGTTAGCATTTCTACATGGATTACAAAAATGCTTCTAAAAGAGTGATTGAACTTACTCTGGAGGAGTCCTTTCACAGTTAGTAAGAGCTTATTGAGAATTGTTTCTATAAAAAGATGCCTGAAGTCTTAAGTCCTTTAAGTCCACTGAGACCCAGAGCCATCATGGGCAAATAATGTAACTTTCAAGAAGTACAGCACCAAAAGAAAATGAATTAGAGACTAAGAGCTTGGGGACTCTTAAAGGGAACTGTATTTTTTTTTTTGTCTTAGTGCATTGAGTTGATAAAAAGATTTCACTTGGCATTGGGTATACCCTTGCTCTGCTTCGAGTCTGGGAAAACATCCTTATTTTGGCTGAAATATGAAAAAGCCAGGGTACTCTATGAAAGTCAATGACAGTTTTGTCTCTAGCTTCATTGTACCTTCTTTCACCACAGATGATTTTGTCATGTATAGGTGAAAAAATCACCACAAATTTTTGTTGTGAATCTATAGGCAATAGAATGAAACACAGTTGTCTACTATAGATGTATATTGTTTACTACATTTGGTCTAGTGTAGTAATGTATTGTATACATTACTACAATATGTCTACCACAGATGCAATATGCCACCTGAAAAGTGATTTCTTGACAGATGTACCTTGAATAAAACTTTTCCCAGGTTTTTTTTTTATTATCAGGAAATGCCAATGATTTCTCTAATAATAATTCACTGTGTAACATAAATAAAAATATTGATTAGAATAGTGGCATACAGAACTAACATATAAATAACTGTAAATTTGCCCTTTCCCTAATTTCCCTTCCTCATTAGTGCAGAAATATTTTTCATGTTGCTGTCATTGCCAGAAGCTATTTCTTATAATACACCATCTCTCTCTCTCTCACCAGAAACTACAGCTGAAGAAATCTTGCATATTGCTCATATTGCATTAAAATTTGTATATTTTTCTCTAGACAGAAGGACTTTGTAAGGTTGTAACAATCAGTGATTCAACAATAGAAGAGGAGAATTACATGGATGTTCCATGAAACTTGAAATCTCTCCTTTTATTTCATATGATTGGAAAAGGATCAAAAGCTGAGTTTCATGTAACAATATACTGGGCTAAAACTGTTAAAGGTCGCTGGAATTGTGAAAGCAGAATTAATTTATTTATGACATGATCACACTTAAAGAGCTTGTCTGTTTGTATTTGCATGCAAACATATGTGGTTGTAAGTGCAGTTGTAAGAAATTCTACTGAAATTTTTCCTAAATCAACTTCTTCTATTTATCTATATGTGATATACTTTCATAAGGTTTTATAATGTCATGATTTTGTAATAAATTATTCTGTAATGTATGAAAGTGGAAAAGCAACTTTGTAATACCAAGACTTCCAGCAAATATCATACCACAGATTTAATTCAACGTTATACTTTCAAATAGATCACAAAAAAGTAAAAGTTGGAATATAGACTGAGCTTCAAGATCAGGAGAATGTAAAATTTTCTTCAGGAAATTACCTGGTGGGATCCTTGGTATACTTTGCAAGAAGGCCTGCTTTAGAATAAAAAGGAACAACATTCTTTTTGCTTAAAATAATTATGAAAACATAGAAAACTCTCTTTCCTCACCAAAGCAAAATTTTTATTGAGGTACCAGAGACTTTGAATTCCTTTGAATACCTGTGAAAGCAACTCATTCTTAACCTCATTGAAAGTAACAAGAGTTTTTTTCTGGGCTGATGTGATCTTGGAAGGCCAGGATTTATTTCAATTAATATGCAGTATTTTTTGAAGCCACAGAATCTTTAGAGTTTTTACTCTTATGCAAAAAGCTAAAGTGTTAGTGATAGTAAAAGCAAAGTAACAATGAAACATTAAAAAGCAAGCCATTAAACTTTAATTCATTTTGTAAAAAATTATATTACAATCTATCAATGATGTTATTTGTTAATTTTAGTTATAATTTCACAACTCTGATTTTCATTTTACAGACCTTCATAATTTTTAACAAGGGTAATGCATGTTCTTTTCCTGATATGGAAGGATATAGAAACACAACTTGCATTGTCAGTTACTCTTCTGATATTGAACCACTGGAAATAATTTTGTAGTATGTCACAGGTACATTTCTAAGGACTTTTTCCCTTTCTTTAAATCTAGTAAAACTTGGAACCAATAAAGTTCCAAGTACCCTAGTGAGGGATGTTTTCTCTACTAATTGAAGTTCAAAATGCCCAAATACAAAATATCTGATATATCACAGCTTGAGCAAAAAATTATTCATCCTGCATCATTTTTTCCTGAGCACATTATTTGCCTTTCAAAGGATGGTCAAGAAGCAAGAATTGAAGGCGCAAATGCAACAGAAAGCAGGAGGAAAGAAATATAAACATTAATACAAGATGAGAGAGAAAAAACTGTTCTGCAAAATATTTTTTTACACTCTGGGCTCTTCTACCTTCCTTGATCCTAGCCAAAGAACAGCCAACATTTGTTCTACTACTTCCATATCAGCTATTTACATTTTTTTGTGTGTTGCTATAGAATATTGCAGCATGCATGTTGGTTTGTCTGCAGGGTAATTTTGCCATCAGTAATTTTCCTTTCCAAATATTTTGTATCTGCTTCTTCTTCAGTTAAATAGTATGTGGTTACTCTGAGTTTTTCAGGAACCAGTTTAGTCTCACAAGTACAATAAGTACCGAGCCTTAGGCATTTTGAAAATATCCTCCCTGGAACCTACAGAGATTTCAAAAAAAAAAAAATCCTTAGGATCACAAGCTCCACTCATATTCTGTATTTCTATGTTTCTAGTTGCTTCTGCTTTTTCAAAAATCAAATTTTCAGCATAAAATATCACAGCTGTCTGACGTGCTAAAAGAATTTATTGTAAAGAACTATAAGCTTCAGGAAGAAGAATTGTGAATAAGCAATGTGTTTTCTTGAATTCTTTTGTTTATATTTATCATATTTGAAACTCATTTTCCCGTATCGCTAACACATCTCATTACAGCACAACATGTCTTTAAAAAGAAAGGACTAGTAAGAAAAATTGTATTCATTAACATTGCATTTCAGATTTTTTTGCTACAAGTGGCGTACCAAAGATATATCAAGAAACTTCCATCAACATATGTGTTTTCTTTAAAGTGTATTCTTTCTATACATTAACTCCAGCGACATATGACCCAATTTTAAATATCTGAGATGGGAAATCATGTCCTTCCCTAAAATTTACTATATCTTGCACTATAACAGAATTATCCAGGCATTTTTCTCTAAAATTTTAAGCAGCCATCTACATTATGTAGTTAGAAAGGTCTCTGAATTCAGTAAACTTTCTGTGAATTTCTCCTCTACTAATGTTTTTTTTCTAAATAAATAATTTCTGAAGAACAATGATTATTATAATTCTAATTTTATGAGTATTTTGTTTTTGACCACTAAGTATGATGAAAAAAGGAGGAGTCAAAACCTGACAGTTAAAAGGAAAGGACTGGGCCATCATCCGAATAAGGTTTTTTTCTTCCCTGTTGCAATGACAGATTTAAGTGAAATCTACTGTATAGGTGGAAACTAAATTTTTAATATTGAAACAAAAGTGTAATCTTTCACAAAGTTTTCTTGGTGTTATTAAAAAAGTATACTTTTAGTTTTTACATGTCAACCACAAAGCCTTCTTATCTTTCTTATATATTGGATGCTGCCTTCCCACAAAAGAGGGTTTTTTAACATAAAAATCTTGTTCTTTTTTGCAACAGAGATACCAAAACCTTCTTCAGAGAAAATAATGATTTGCAGAAGAGAGTAAATATTGATAGGGATAGATATAGTTTGATGAAAGTCTGAAGTTTGTTGATAAAGAATGAGGAAATGTTAGCCATATGCTGATTCTGTATCTGTCACAGGATCAGGATGCTAACAAAATGCTGAAAGAATGAGTAAAACTAAAATTAAACACAGTTTCTTCAAAGGATGAACAGGGGAAATGCTTTTTTTCTAAAATTTCAGGGTAGTTATGTAAGAATCTTAGACATTACACTATTTGATACAACATTTTGAAAGTGAGTTAAAAAACTTCAGCTAATAACTCTTAGAGGGGGTAGTAACCTAGAGTGAATATTTAATAGTCTGTTGTGTTGTTCTCACATGAACATAGTTTCAACAGGATAACTCTGATATGGCAAATGCCTTTTTGCATTTATTGTTTGTAATACTCTTTTTAAACCAAACAAAAGGAACTTCTGTTACAGGCCTACTTTTTCTAAAAATAGTTCAATTTGGATTAAAATGAGAGCATGTTAGTACAAAAAACCTCCATGTGCTCATGTTGTGATGCTGAAATGAAGCTCCTTTTCCCATCCTGGAAAACCACAATCTAGTTTTATTTTCTGCAATAACATCAAATCTCTTTCATGTGTCCTTCTTAGCCTAGAACAAGACTGGGAAGCTTTCATGAAATCAGCTCACTTTGCCCTGTTGTTGTTCACTCAGCACTCATGTGAGTACAGCTATTAGTTCAAACTTTATGATTTATGTTCCCAATATACTGTGTGACAAAGTACTTTTGGGGAACCTTACTGGTACTGAATCTTACGAAAATCCTGTGGGCTAACAGAGCTTTAAAAATCATCTATGGGTATATGCTTAAGTTGAGTATGTAAAAAATATTACTGAAAGTCACATATATTACTCAAGAAGTATTTAAGCTTTGTCTTCAGAACCCAGTAGTAAGGATCTTACCTTTCTTAGTCAAAAATGGTTCTCATGTTCTGGGACATTCAAGTTCTGGCATATGAGTGAGATTCAATTACTCAAGCATTTTGACAGAGCTCACACACATATAAATTCTTTACTTTACAAATCAATAGTGAACAATTAAATCTGATATCTTCTACTGTTGTCCAAGTGATATGATACAGTCTGATAACTTTTAGATGATATCCAAGGTGATATATCTTTCATGTTGCAGGATATCCATTTCCTTGACCTTGTAAACACCTCTAGTTGCAATGCTTTGGTGTGTACTCTTGTGGGGCTTGCTTGAGAAAAAAAAAATACCTGTCTGGTTTCCATTTTGGCCCTGAAATTACTCTATTTTGCCTCAATTTCTGAAGTGGGAGCAGCTTTCTGGATGAAGTGTCTTTCTTCTTCATCTCATTACATTGTTTCTATATGCCAGAAATTAAAACTTCTGTAGGTAATGTACTCTTACAACTTGGGGCTTATCCATAGAAATAAAGACTTTTATTACATTAAAGGGACTCTTTGTACCTGTCAAGATGGTGCCAAAGGCTCATTAGCCAAGAACTTTAAAGAGAGGACTGGAGAGTAATTTCCAATATTGATGTCTTCTTTTCATTTTCTAATGTCTATAGAATTTCTATTTTTTGACACATTTGGAGTTCTCCAAGTTTTTTTTTTTTTTTTTTTTTTTTTTTTTTTTTTTGCCCTATGAAAGCTCAGGTAGAAATGAAATGAGCTATAAGATAGGCTTCAATAAAGTTTTATCTATCCAGTACCAGTTTTTCCCCATTTGTAATACTGCTTAAGGCTGGTTTTGCACATTCCCTGATTTTGCACTCTCATTGGATGACCAGCCTCTTTAGTTGTATATACTGCACCTATGTAGCATCATTAACCCTCCTGACATATTGGGCAGTAAGTTGTGAAAGATATATAACAAAGAGTAAGTGAGAAAACAAGACTTCAATATTTCAGAATTTTGTCTGAATATACTAAAAACATAATTCTTTGTACTGTGAAAAAAGCCTTTTTAATTTTCAATTAATACTTGCTACATTGCATCTAATTTGTTAAAATTTAATTTTCTTTGGTCAGTAATCTTGGTATTTATTGTAAAGTTTGAAGTTAAGAGGCATTGATGTACAAAATTTTAGGTTAAATATCATCCTTAAACAGGAACAAAAAGGATACAAATGTTATTAAATAAGATCACTGATTCAACATGCATTTGTTTCAAGGCTTAAATATAGTATGTATTTAAATGTCATCCCGCCAGCTCTTCATTAGGTTTTAAAGGGATTTTTAAGAATGGGTGCTAAGATTCAGGAGGAAATATTCAGTTTCCAATGATTCATTTTTAAGTGTTAGTTTAAACACATCATGGCATAATATCAGATGCCATACCAAACATCTAACATCAAAGTTACCTAATAATCAGAAAGGGGTGAAAAGTATGTTATGATCTGCCCCCGAGGGTGAGGGTAACTCAGGTTTTTGTTAATAGATCCATTGGGACAGGTTTGAGTGAAATGAACTTGAATTTTTGGTGTTTTGGTAATTATTATAGATAGTAATGGTTATTATATAGTTTTGTTATTATTATAGATAGTAATGGTTATTATATAGTTTTGTTATTATTATAGACAGTAATATAGCTATATAAAGGCATAAAGAATAAAATGGAAGAAAATTTATAAGGAGAAGAAAGAATAACTAAAAATAAGAGTAGAAAGATATCACCATCTGTGAATCGCGTAGCAAGACTTGCTTCTTGCAATTCAGACATCTGTTGGTCAAAGTCTTGGTCATTGTCTTGATCTCTTGGGAGTATGTAAAAGCTCGGAAAACACAGAGTTCAGTGGATTAATATACACTTAAGTTTACATGGAAACACCCAGGTGCCTCCCCTGGGGTGAAATTTTGCACTGTCTGTTGCAACACTGTGGATCATGCACAATCCTCCTGTGGAAGGCCCCAAAAGTCAGTGTGGGAAGGCTTCAGGGGTCTTTGATGTTTTATAACATGTTTTAATGACGTGACAACTGCCTCTCACATCAGCCTAGTTGAACCAGTTACGCCCCCCCTGAAAGGAATAACACAGTCCTGTGTGTGGATGTCTCAGTATCTGCCCAGAGGGGAGTTTTACAACTGAGCCACCTGTGTAAGGGAGTACTGCCATTATAAAAATCACTGTCATTTCAAGACCCACCTATTTGGTTCAAAACCCAGCTTGTAGTCTCTGGTGGTGGCCATTCACACCCTCTGCCATATGCAGATCAGACATTTTGCCATCACATATCTAAAACCTCCCCTCCTCCCCTTTGGCCAGGAGGTTTCAGCCTGTCCCCAGCCAAGCTTGCTGCTGTCTCCGCAAATGGCCAATTGTTTTGTGTAATTTACCATCAACATGTCAGTCCCCCACAGAACGTTAAAGTATCTTCCCTGTTTGGTCATCCAGGAGCCACTCTGGCAGTCACACCCACACTACCTGAGCTAGGACATGGAGTAAGTTACATAAATCAGCGTTGAGAAATGTCAGTTTTTTCAAGAATTATAAAATAGATAAAAGTTTGGCTGCAGGCAATCAGTACAGATATTACTCATGATGCAGTCTGTTTTAGTTAAAGTTTTCATTGATGGTCTTGTACAAAAATAGGAGTGTTTCTTTCACTAATGTTTTAAGGTATTATTATTATAGAGAAAGAGAGGTGTATGCAGTAAGAATAAAGTGCTTTGAAAGCTATAAAGTTGTCTCATAACAATTTTTTTGTAGAAGGACATGTATTTACTAATAGCAATATTATTTCACTACAAATGTTAAGACCAGAAGTTAAAAATATAGAAGAATTGTAATTATTTTAAAAATAAATAAACAAATTTAATATAATAATATATAAAATTAGATATAAACTTTTATATTAAAAAGATATCTATGGATAGCAGTTGATATTACATTAAGAGGACAGGTCTGCATTCCAAAATGGGAAAGAAAAACAAAGGGTGACTGACATAAGATGAAAAAAAAGGCTATATACAAGTACACAGCAAGTCACAAATAAGCTTTAAATCATCGTAACAATGAGGGTTTAGAACAGCTTTCCAATAGTGTTTGTGCAAGTAAGAGTTTATTAACATTTAGATGGTCCTGATGCTGTTTATGATAAAAAGTTTATGACTGATTGACTGTGATAAAATTCTTCCAGCCTACACTTTTTATCCTGCCTTTTGGAATCTGGAGTCTGCTGGCAAAAAAATATGCTGTTAAAGAGGTAAAAGTTAAACTTTCAAAAGTCACCTTCTCAAAAACAGCTTGTTTTATTTCCACAGACACTATAAAATACTTATTTGGCAGGAAAGATCAGGGTAAATAAAAAGGGCTTTGCCAAATTAAAGTGCAACAGAGTTAATATTCAAAAGTGTATCACCTATATACACATTCTGGATTGCAATTTCTGGATAGGTAGATAGGATTCTGGTGTCCAGCTAAAATGAGAGGAAGGCAGTTTCTGAATGGTGGGTTCAGAAATTCCAAGTGGTCTTAATTTGGATTATATTTTAGTTCCATGGGCTTTTCAAGATTCCATTATCCCAGACTTTCAACGTAAACTTCTGAGGGAATTAAACCTTGTGGTGGTTTGACCAGGAAGAAATGGGAATTCTGGGATGCTGTGGTCAAACCAATGGGTGCTCGGATTTTGATATTGGCACCTGGTGTGGCCAGTTGGGTTTTGGACACACCTCTGAGAACACACAGGGGTTAAAAGCAGAGCTTCGGGCCTGGGAGACTCTCTTGGGACTTCGAGGGACGGAGGTCGGATCTCCCTCCCCTGTCCAGCCGCTGCTGCTGGGCGGGGCAGGGGCAGCCATGTGGTAGGCCTGGGCCTGGACAGAGATGGGGGTGAGGAGGCCCTGGAGGATGGAAGGGTGGAAGAGCACCAAGAGACATCGGGCAGCCATTCCCCCCCCCCCCAAGAGAGAGAGAGAGGAGAGCCTGCGACGACGAATGTGATAGCAGCCGGCCCAGGAGGAGAAGGGGGGAAAATGCAGCGAGGGAGGAGGTGGCCGGCCGGAGCAGCAGTGAGTGTGGGAGTGCCGGAGTTCTAGGACAGAGACTGAAATTTTTAACCCCTTTCTTTCATGACTGGGACCTTGCAAAAATGCTGATCCTCCTCGGAGCTGAATAAGACGGAAGATAAGAGATGAGATGAGACAAGGACCTGGCCCAAAGGACATGGAGAAGGCTTGCTGAGTGGAGAGAGAGATGATTGGAATGGCCTTTTGGCTGGACTTTTCTTGTGTGGCCATAGACTGAACCAGTTTTATTCCTGTGACACAGAGACTGCATTTAGGGGGAGGCAGTGCCTCAGAACCAGGAGGGTTCATTGTGGGGACCCCTCGGCCCCAGAGGGTTGGATAAAAAATGGGGGGGACAGATGTCCCAAAGCAGAGACTGTGCCTTTTTGGAGTGAGACAAGGCATCCTTGAAAGACAACCCTAGAAGCAGCTCTGGTCCATGCACAGTGGTGAGAGCACTGAGCATGGAAGGAAGATGTCACAAGCGGCAAAAGGACTTTCCAGGTGGTGCTGAGTGACATGGAAGCACATGAGATTCCAGCGTGTTTTCAGGGGAAGCCTATGGTGCAAGAAGGACTCCTCTCCTCTTCATGGACTGAAGTTTGAATATCCAAAAGGGTGGTGCCAGACTGGGCAGTTGGTGGTCTGGGGGGAATGTATCGGATTGGGAAATTTTGGTGGTGGGGAGGAGGAAAGTGTTTTTTGTAAGGTTTTCAATTTTTTTTTTCCCTTATAGGTTTTTTCTTCTTTTCTTGTAGTTCAGGTAATAAAGTTTTCTTTATGTTTAAGCTGGAGCCTGCTTTGCTTATTCCTGGTCACATCTCACAGCAGACACCAGGGAACCATGGGGGCACTGGCTCTGTGCCAGGCCCAAACCATGACAAACCTTTGTATGGCAAATACCCTTATTATGCCTTTGCAATCCTTTACAGGTGTCAAATTTCAAATACCTTTAAAAAGATCAGATGATTTTCCTGAACCACTGTGATATCACAATTCATATACAAGTGAATTTTAAATTAATTTCCTAACGACAATTACAGATTTGAAAGGGGCCAACTCCATTCTGGTTTGTATAGTTTTATGCAAGTGAGTGACTTATTTCAGTGGAGGAAACAAATGACATATCTAATATACTAATTTGCTTTCTGTGCTCAGAATTGGAGTGCTGTTTAAGAAGACAAAAAATAGAGTTTATGTATATTTTTTGTTCCTGGGTCCAGGATCAATCAAGGACCTGCAATTCTAGTATACGCTCTGGTTTCTCTTAGCCAAAAATTCTTTTCTCATGTGTGAATCAAACTGAGATTGTATTTTGCTCTGAGTTACAATTAATTCCCTCTAATGTCAACATCTTCTGTTCAAAATTACACTTGTATAAAATAAGTAAAACTTCACTTAAGGGAATGTAGTTCTGTGCTGCCTTGCTGAAACGAATGAGAAGTGGCTGTGTTTTAACTGTCTATTGTAGTTCTGTTTTAGTTCAGACAAAAACGATTAAACACTAAAAAAATTCATACTGAGGCTCCCAAGGCTGATAAAATTTTCATTAAAAATATAATTCACTTTGGGTTTTCAATCATCCTCATTTAACTATTTAGTGCTATTTGTGATGTCTAGGGTATTTCACCCGGAATCTAACCAGTGGTTAGGAATTCCAAAGATGTGATGTCATGTGTTGCAGTTCCTCATAAATGTCTTAAGTTTCCTTATTATCTTTTTATCCGTTTGTGTAAAACAGCAGCAAACCATGTATTTGTATAAGATGATATTCTACATTAGGAAAGAAAAAATGTCAAATGTAAATATGTTGTGAACTGAATACAGTAGTGCAGCAAAAATAAGCTGCAGCTCCGAGAGCATTTAATATTTTTATTAAAAGTGTGTGTGGTGGGAAACAGGTACAGAAAGACTTGAAGAAGATTTACAATGGTCACTTAAGATACATAGATGGAGATGGATTGCAAATAGCATGGGTAACAACATTGCACAGAAGTTCTTTTAAATAATTTTCATTGCTAATGTATTCTTTATTCAAGCAATAGAATATATCTTGAACTCAAGTCTGCTTGCCACTGCATGTCTGTAACTGACTCTGTTAAAGTAATTTGGGATTCTACTAGCATAAAACTGATGTAAAAATTTAATCAGGACTATTACATCCTCTGGCTGTAAACCAAATATTCATTTGGATTTTCTTGTGGGAATTCCAGTAAGACTATTATTAAAAACAAACAAACAAAATCCCAGAACCATCCCCCACCCAAAAAACCCCTCCAAACACACCCCCACACATAATGAACTATGGAGATTAATCAAAACCCTGTAGCATCTTTTCATTCTTCTCTCTTTATTCAATCTGCTTTCAGATGTAAAAACTCAATAATAAATTATTTTTTCTGTTTAGTCAGTTGAATGTACTCTTGCACTCCTGAATAAATAAGCCAGTAGTCAAGCTGCTCAAGGACTTGAGGTTTTAGATAGCTTACACACAAAAGAGAACATGTAAAACAACCTCCAAAGATAAAAGTAAAAATAAATAATCAGATTCAGTCTTATATGTACTTAATGAGGAAAAGTCTAGGTAGATCAATGTTGTATGCCAAAAATCCACAGCTATTTTATAGGAAACTGCCAGGAATTTTTTTTTAATTTCTATTGGTTTTAGAATTTTCCAGAGCCAACCAGAACTTTATGTAAGTTTACAGTAAGATTTTATGCTATGTAAAAATGAATAGGTTAGTCATTTATTGTATTGAAGGAGCACTGTGCTGTGCATTGCCAAAACACAGTGGGATACAAACCTGACATCTAAACACCTTTTGGGCCATGCAGGCAAGAAAAACTGTGAGAACATAAACACCACTGAAAAGATAAATCATTTGCATGCTGCAGCAGTCAGCGGCCTTAAAATAATGTCTGTCCGGCTAGCAGGGCGGCCAGCAGGCAGCTGCAGTGGTGGGGAGTCAATCCCGGTGGCAGGGCCCCAGGACTGCTCCTACGGACGCCCCTCGGCGGCAGCGGCTTCGGGCTGCGTCCGTGGGGACGAGATCACGCTGAGAGTCCAATATCAAGCTGCAAGGAATGACGAGACGAGAGACGGACACTCTCTGGGGACCGTCAGGTTTATTGCCTAGATGGAGGCCAGCCAGGGAGTGACAATCTTGCTTGAACCTAACATAAATCCAACAGGGAGTGACCACGAACAAGGAGTGCAACAGAGTTATAAAGGGGGGAGGAATCCAGGGGAGGGGATCAACCAGAACCAATCCAGGTCATAGAGGGAGTGAACTTATGATAATAGACAATAAAGGGAGACCAATCGATACATAACAAAGGAGGGGCTCCGGTCCCACAGCCAATCATAACTCCCAAAGTGAGGAACCTTCTACAAATTAGGTGGAGTAGGGAGTGACTGGCAGGGCCCAGGGTGGGAGGAGTATGCTCTATGTAAGGAAACAAGGGGAGGGCAACTGGGAGTTAACCAGGGGATTGACATAAATCAAGGCGGGAGTAACCAAGGCAACAGAATGACTGGCAACGCAGTGGAGGGAAAAACAGTTGAGGGCAGCACCATTATACAAAATGGGGGAGCAATTAAACAAACTTACCTAACACACTACAACAGCATGCTGCCAGGACTGTGGCAGAGACTTCAAAAAAAAATCCAAATGTCCCTGAGGATCCCTGAAATTGTGGGACTAGCTCTGTCTCTGTCTTCTGCTCATTCCTCTTAGCAGATCAATTGTGCAATTTTTAACAGACCGGTGGGCACTTTCCAACAGTGATGGGCGCTGACAGCGGTTCTCAGCTCTTCCATGCATCTTCAAACGTTTTTTCCTGAATTTATTTCTTCTTCTCCTAATGATTCTTTTTTTTTGTTCAGTCATTTCCATGCTGGGATAAACTTTGTAAATCTTTTAAGGGCAAAATTATGGACAAAAGATAGCTGGTCTCCTGACTGATGCTTAAGTATCCTGCTCCGTGAGGCAGTTTAATTTAATCTCCACACTTCAATTTTTTCATAGGAAACAGCTACTTGCAAATCAATGTTCTAAACTCATACTCACATAGGATGTCAGTCTCTCTCCTCCCGTGTTTGCCAGCTCAAGTGCATTGAGACAGATTTGCTTCATGAGCACATAGGTTGGACCTCTTGCAGTAAGAAATTGTCCTTGTATTTGGCAATCTCAGGAGGATAGTGCCATCTGACTCTCTCTGGGATTTTTTTGGAGCTAGACCTAATCTTGTTTAATTGAGTCTTTGAATTCTGTTTCTTTTGTTTCTCATTTTAAAATAAATTTTCATGCCTAATTCCTAATTTTTTTTCTCCAGATTATAAGTCTTTTAGAGCACATTGATCACTGTCTCAACTATTTCATGTCCATCTTTTCTTTTACATTTGTCATCTTACATGGCTTTCACCTACAAACTACCCTCTAATATCTGAAGGATGGGTATCAAGAAGATTGATGCTTTGTGAAGGCTGACCTAGATCAGAGGCTAGACAGAGCTAAGAATAAAGTAGGTATTTATTAAGGGGTCTCATACAGATTCACCTTGGGCAGCACAACCCAAAATGGCTACAAAATGGATGACAGGTCATGGGGTCTCACACTTTTATAAGTTTTGGTCCATTAGCATATTGGAGCTAATTGTCCAATTACAACTTTAGTCCATGAAGTCCCATCCTTCTTGTTTCCTCTCTTTGGTCCACTATTGTTCGTGCTCTCAGGCCTGAGATCTGGATCAGCTGTCTTTGGTCCCCAGCTACAGAAGGAATTGTTTTGTCTACCTACTCTGTAAAGAGAGCTTACTATCCCCTTACATGAGGCCTAGACTTACACACTAAAGCAGAATAGAATCTGAAAAATATAAAAGCTAAAACCTGAGGCATCAGGTCTTCAGGTTCTTCTCAATGGTTCCTGGCAATAGGACAGGAGGTAACGGGCAGGATGGACAGGAAGCTCCACCTGAACAGGAGGAAAAACTTATTAACTGTGCAAGTGACTGAGCAATGGAAGAGGTTGCCCAGAGAGGCTTTGGAGTCTCCCTCCCTGGAGATATTCAAGAACTGTCTGGACACAATCCTGTGTACAGAATCATTAGGCAGGAAGGTTGGACCAGACAACCCGCTGGTCCCTTCCAACCTGACCTATTCTGTGATTCTGTGAAGCTCTTGCAAGTTAATACTACTCTTCAGAAAGGCTAAATGAAGGTCACACAGCTGTGCCACATGAAACTGGGCTGTGTGTTACACCCAGGTTTTCCCAGCAAATCTAAGGATAACATAACATTTATTTTTAGTGATTGTAGGCAAGATTCATTCCATCTACCTTTAGCCAAATAAATTCAAACATCAGTTATGTGGAGTGTGATGTCCCATCCTTAAGCAGAAGGAAGCACCGAGGATTCATAAAAGCTCGTGGCTGAAAGGAAGGACAAAAGTCAGAGGGTCCAAAAACAATCGAAAATTTTTTTAGTAAATTGGACACTTGGCATGGAAATTGCTGTCTTTGTCCCTGCCACATATATAAACACACAGCAGTGGGTTTTGAATAAATGAGTAGGGTGGAAGGGAAGACAGAAAGGAAATGATGAACAAAAAAAGGGGAGAGAAAAATAGAAATAAGATGAGAAGAAGAGAGAGAAAAAGAGATCACCAGTCCTGGTTCCAGTGTTGATTCAGCTGAGGGCATGTCAGTCCTGACTTCAGTGTCAATCCATCTGATAGGATGTCAATCCTGACTTCAGCATGGATCCAGCTGCATCCCACTAATGGGATGTGCAGAGTCCTGGGGCCACCACCCAGGCTTGGCGGGGTGTTTTCATGAGTAGGTTTCTCTGCCTTGAAGACAGGTTTTCTTGCTTTCTATGCAAACTTGTTATCATGTGAAGTCCATTCTTTCAGACTGTTCTAGGAAATGAGTAAGAATGTTTTGGGATTCTGGGATGGTCTTGATATCTCCCTACAGTTTGTTCCCCCTTCTTGGCCCCCTTCCTTCCACCACTTCTACTGCCTTTTTTTCTTGTCTCTATGGACTAGAACAAGGATGTTTGTCCCGGAATAGTGCTGCCCTATCTCTGCATGAATCCCCTTCTCCAGCCTTGTTCTTTCTCCCACCATGTTAATATTAACAGTCTTTTCTTATTGCTAACAATTCTTGTCTGTTATTAACAAGTCTTTGGTTGACTCCACCATCATCTGGCTATGGATGTTTGAGACATACAAGTTAGCCTCTCATCTTCTGGGATTCTACACAGAGTGAGAAGGGCATCCTCCTGAAAGTAATTAATCCTGACAAAAGATGGTTTTTGAAGCAAGGTGGGATGGATCACACCCAGAACTTCTGTTATCCCATCATTTATTTGAAAAGAAGTCTAAGTTACTAGTTTTGGTCAAAACCTTCCCTGCTTTGGAGTTGGGGGAAGGGTGTTAGAGGTGAGATTACATAAGATATAATAAAAAAAGACTTTGCTGCTGTTATGAAGTAATGGAAATTCAGCCAAGTGAAAACAGCTGCATTACTACCTCTGATAATTTGAAAAAGAACAATTTATGAAAGATATTTAATGAAATAAACCAAGAAACCAGCTTTCAGTTTATTCTGAATACTTTCCCCCCCTTTTTTCTCTCATGTCTACAGGTCTGCTTTTTTAAAAGGCTTTTCAAAAAAATGAAATCAAAAATCTTAATTTATCTATGCTCATTTATATAATGTTTAGGAAAGCACAGACCAATAATTTATCCATATATAAAAGTGGATGACAAAGAGAGGATGATAAGTGAAGAATTAGATCAACAGATTGAAAAGTGTTTGGATGCCATCTCATTTAGTCCAAAGACCTAATTGAATTAAAAAAAAAAATCTCTACAAAAAATATTTATGAAGTTGATCAATAGAGTTTATTTAAAATCAAGGATTAATTATTTTAACTGGATTAGAAAAACTCCTTTGAAAATAGATAACATTCACCTCTCAAAATTGGATTTATTTGCAGGTGATGACTAATTAATAGTAAAGAATGTCTCTTTGCATTGTAGGCCAAAAAAACCCTCACTCCTCTAATACATATTGAAAGGCAAAGTACTCCTGAAAACAACAACACAGAGTTAAACCACTGTGTGATAGTGCTGCAATATGCCCTGTCCTGTAGAGAGCTGAGTTCATGATCAAACGGGAATTTTGCTTTGTAGACTGGTGGAGGCTGGGAGGCTGTTGAGATGTAATGAAAAGATTTGCCTCTGGGAGGTTTCTGTTCGTGTGCAGATGTCTGTCACCCACTGTGAGATAATTCAGAGTGACATGAAGCAGTAACTTCACATCATAGACAGTTTCTGCTACTTGGTGGGCACTGGTAGCAGAACATTGTGGAAGAGGTATCACTTCACTGTGTAATGGGATGCAAAAATGTCTTCTCTTAAGAAGGGGCATAATTGCATATAACTGTACTCTAAAGAAAAAATAACACAAGAAAAGACACTAGACATGGAAAAAAAAAAAATCCCCATTTAGTAGGTACTCTAATACACATTTCTCATAGTACTAATATGAGTAAATCACCTATATTTTTCAACATGGCAATCTGTAAATAATGTTTCCATAGAAAAAATTCTTACATTTTATTCAAAGAAAAGAAAAAGCTGCAAGTCTTGTACTGTGGTATAGCAAGCTATTATCAGTATCTATTCAATATTATTCCTTAAGGATGATAACCAGGTTCAAACAACCAAATTTTGATCCAATCAAATTGCTTAATCTGCATCACATCCCAAAAATGCTGGTAGTGTAAGTTACATATGCGTTATGAGGATTTTCACTATAGGTAGGATTAGCAGAGCAGTAATATACCATTAAAGAGCTGGTCTAACATACTTTTCAATGCCTTTGAGCCTGGTGAAATTACTTACTGTGAAATCCTATTGACTGTATTCAGTCAAAGGAGACAGATTTAGAGGTGTTTATTAACTAACATTACTAAAGCTACATTTCTGACCAAAATAGGCTAGTAGCCTTTGTAAAGGTTTTATGGGAATTATAAATTATACAGGCCTTGTAACAGAAGAAAGATGTATATAGAAGTGACTTCCCATTTTCCTGTCTAGCACTTTTTCTCTCCTTAAGCATGGAGCTGCTCCTACCATCCCTGAATAGACAATGAGTAGCAAGTAGCAGGGATGAATGTCAATGTCCCAACACCTGGTTGACACACAGGAAAACAGATATACAACCAATTTTATTTCCTTGTTCTCGGTTTCTTTATTTATCTGTTTCAGGCAAGTCAAATGTTGATTGGGGTATCTAGCTCACATTTTCCATTGTGTTCTCCCTTTTTTCCCCATTGTCTTCTCTACTCTTCACTTCCAGCACAGCAGAATCAACCCCATCCTTTCAAAGGCAGATGTTCCAAATACTGTGTCCAAATGGACTACAAAGACATAACCCTTTGTTCTGACCTTGCCTACTATTTTCAATTTATTCTATAAAATGATCTAGCTTTAAAAAGAACAACTGGCCTACTCATCAAATGGTTGATGTGCATGGTTTCAGTTAGCACCTCAATTATATCTCAAGAAAGAGCCATCCCAGAAATTCCATGCTTTTGCACTTTCTGTTCATAAGCCATTTTGTCAGCCATCTTACTCCCAGCCCTTTTTTCTTTTCTTCCCACATCTCAATTGTACACAAGTCATTCTTTAGCAGTCAGACAGACCAGTCTGGGAATGGTGTCTGGGATGGGAAGAAAAGTCTCAAAGCAAATTATGGTTCAAGAAAAAGAACTCTTTCATCTGGTGAACACTACCACAATTATGTATTTTTCAGATTTTTGAAATGCTATAAAATTACTTCAGAGGTTTTGCCTTCACCAACTGTTGAAGTGAGGGGGAGACGACCATCCTTTAATGCATCGAACTCTGATTTATTGATTGATCAGTCACTTTAAATAACAGTGTTAATTAACTTCATGCATATTCCAAAATCCAGGTTTACGATAGGCTAACAGAGAAAACTCTAACCACTCCTTTTGTTTTACAATACCGATAATTGTTTACACAAAACAAAACCAGTGTTCCTACTGTGATATGAACGGTTCCCAAAACTTCCACATCTGTTCCCAGGGTGCCATCTTTTCCCAGAGAGGGTGTTTTGCTTGTTATGGGAAGACTGCCTGAGAACCTTATTGTTTATAAAGTGATGCCTGAGGGAGTCTAATTGTTTATAGTAATCAGGCTGGGAACTGCTTTTGGAACTGCTTCGCAACTACCTTTTACTTTTCTCTCAATTGCATGGCTTCATGGCCTTTTTCTTTAAGCCATGCTTGAACTAAACTCCCGACAACCAACCTCACGTCTGTATGGCAAGTGGTATGATAAAATCTTTCTAAAACATTTATCTGAGAAATTAGTTAAGGTATGAATAGAATTATTGCTAACCCCAGTTAACTGAAAAATCTGCCTGATTTTCTGGCTGTGACCCACTCACTACTACTAATGATACCACCTTCTGCCAAATGGGTGAAAAATATTCAGTCTTTGTAGGTTTCTTTTCATCTACTGCCGGAGTTCACTCTGTAATGGAAAATTTAGGTATCTCTGTGCAGAGTTTAAGTGTTTCTGCAGACCTTTCCCAACTTTTACATTATGTTCTCTTTTTTAAAGCAGCTGAACTGGAAGGTGATACAGGAGGCTCCAATTTAGCTCTTTAAATAGAAATTAAATTTTATAACACCCTAGTTACCTGAGGTTACTGTGTACAACAGCCAAGAAGGATCTTGGACTTTGGATGATTTTTCTTTAAAAAGTCCCTGTCTATTACATTATTTGGTAGGGAAATTTCATTTCTCCTGTGTTTCTTAGAAGAACTGAACACCCTTTCTAGATTTAATTTCATACCTATGGTTTAAATGTTATATTTTCTATCACAAGTATTGCTATGGGCATGAATCTGCAAAAGCCATTTAGAAACTTGGATTTTGCAAGCATTCACTTAGGTTTCAGGAGACCAGGCTTCAGTTTCCAGTTTTGTTGCATGTCATCTCTTTCTGTGCTCTAATTCCACATATGTGAGATAAAGATGGTCACTCTGAACTGCAACTGTAGAGCAGGCTGAGACAACAGAAGGTAAATATGTTTATTAAGATTATCATATCTTGTTAAATTTTATTAGATATAGCTTTGGCCTAGATAAGACACTATTTCTAGCTTAAGATGTATCCCTTCATAAGGGGGGCGGGGCGGTGCTCATCTTTTCCTGTGTTTTTTCTGTGATTCAAGGACCCCACTGGGCACAAAGAATGGTTGGATGTGCACTGTGAACCAATAAAAACAAAAACAAAACCCATGAAGCCTCTGTCAAAAATGAGTATTTTGTCAAAAAACAGGTTTTAGTATGAAGTTAGTGTGAATTTGTGACTATAACAACATTATCCTTCTCTGCCAGCATGTTCTCAATCAATTTATCCTCTGGTCTGAGCTGATATTAGACATGGCCCTGACCCAAGTGCAGCAGCTTTGCATAGTGTCATTTGCAAATTTTCTAAGGTTGCTTTGAATTTTACTAAAAATGCCATAGGTGAAGAATTTATATAATATTCATTCCAATATGGACCCTTGAAGGATACCACTTCTTACTGGTTTCCATTTCAACATTGAGAAATTGACTGAAACTCTTTGAATGTGGCCATTCTAACCAATTCCTTATTCATCTAACAGTCCATCCATCTAATCCATGTCTTCCCTACTTAGAGGTAAAAATATTGTGGAAATCCACATCAAAGATCTTACAGAAGATTAGGTAGATGATAACCAAACCTCTTCACTTATTCACTGATGCAGTCACTCCATCCTGAAAGGCCACTGTAAGATAAGTGAGGTGGAATTCGACCTTGGTGAAGCTGTGTTGGTTTTCTCTGCTCCCTTGTCCCTCCCTTTTCTTTGTGCTTCATCATAACTTCCAGGATAATCTGTTCCATAATCTTGTCAGGCACAGAGATGAAGCTGATAGTTCCCAGGGTCTTCATTATTAGCCTTTTTGAAAGTAGTTGTAATATTCTCTTTTCTCTCAGTCACTAGGGACTTCATCTGGACTGCCATGACTTTTCAAAGGCGATAAAGTAGCTTAATGACTACAACTGTCAATTTTCCTGAGACCCTGGGATTCATCTTGTCAAGTCCCATGGACTTGTGCATGTTCATGTTTCTCAGGTTATCTTGAAACTGCTCTTCTTCTATTACCAGAGGTTTAGAGATGGGAAGTGTGATTGCCAGTAAAATCTGAGGCAAAAAAAATTGAATACTCATGTTGTATAACTGATAGAAAATTTTTCACTGAATCCTGTGTCACATAAAGCAGTAGAAATCTGAAATTAGAAGGAAGTTGATGTCTTAATGCATGAAGTACACAACAATAATGAAAGAAAACTAACTAGAATGTTTGTTAAGAATATATTTCAAGTATATTTCAAAATATACATGACCCAAGTGGTATCATATTTCTGAAGTGCAGAAAAATATTTTCCTCATCCCCCGAGAGATCCATTTCTTGAAATTTTAAATGTTTAATAAATCAAATTTTCCAAATAATCCCCTTGATTCCAACATTAATAGAATAAAATTATGATTACCACCTGTTAATAAAAGTCTCAGTTAAATCCAGAACTTTCCAGTTTCTATATAGTAAATGTGCAACCGTCCTGTAGTCAAAGATCTGGGTTTTTTCTCCTATGCTCTAGTTTAACTCCAGGTGACAACCAAGCCCCATGCAGCTGCTCACTCACTCCCCCACCAGTGGAATAGGAGAGAGAATCAGAAGAGTACAAGTGACAAAACTTGGGGGTTGAGATAAAGATCTTTTTTAATGGGGAAAGCAAAAGCTGAACACTCAAGCAAAGTAAAAAAAGGAATTCATTCACTGCTTCCCACAGGCAGGAAGGATTTCTGCCATCCCTAGGAACTCAGAGATCCATTGTGCATAACAAAGTCACATGCCATTACTCTAAACATCTTCCTCTCTCTTTATCTTTTATTTGTTGAAGATAACACCATATGATATGGAATATTCCTTAGGTCAGTTGGAGCATTCTGTGTTCCCTCCCAACTCCTTGTCTGCCCACAGCTTAGTCTCTGCTGGGGTGGTGTCTGAGGCAGAAAAGGTCCCAAGTCTCTGTAAGCACTGCTCAGCTGTAACAAGAAAATATCTGGGTTACCAATTCTGTTTTCCAGACCATGTCTAAAACATGGCTCCATATCAGCTACTGTGAAGAAAAATTGTGTCTACCCTGACCAAAACCACATCTTGAAAGTCTGTGTTTGCTGGATTTAAGTTGCAAATAGGACCCAGCAAAAAACCAAACTTCAGTTAAAATAACACTCTGTAAACCACAAAACAAAAATTAATACCTTTGAGACATCTAAACATCTTTACTTCTCTCAGCAGAGGGCTGATTTTGGAAAAGATGGATGTCTATTCAAGCTTGTCACAGGTCACCACAGCATTCCTTCTTGTGACCAGAGATTGTGTACATGCTCAGCTATTTATCATTCTCCTCTAGGTACACAAAGGACTGCAAATGATCTTTACTTCAAATAAGTAAATAAATAAATCTTTCTTCTTTGCCCTGGCATATTCTGTAGTGCAATTATATAGCACTTCAACCAAATATGGGAAATGTAAGCAGCCTATGTCCTTGGAACTGTGTAAATCAGAAGAAGAAAAATAAAAAGGCCAAACCAAAGCAATAATATTAAGCTTCCTCATTTGGGCAGAAAAGACAAAAGGGAGATAATAATCTGTCTAAGGGAGAGCCTTGGATTGCTTTTTATTTTGAGGTAATAGTTGTCCTACAACTACACATGTAGCTTGGAAGACTTGAATGCCTACTATCTCTTCTTTGTGAATTTCTGACCCACTGAAGATAAGCAGACTTTTATTCAGGATCCAGACCTCTGTTTTGATGAACATTTAAAAATGTTTTCACTTTGGGGTTTTCTCTCATCGTCTTTGTCTGAATTTTCTGGCAAATTGGTTTAAGAGAGTTTCTGGACTTGCACAAGATACATCAGCATTATTTGGCAGAGGGTTAGCACCCTACCCTTAACATAAAGAAGACATTGTGACCAGGTATAGAGGACAAGCATCTGGTCTACTGGCACCAGCTCTGCTAATGGATGTCTGGGGGACAGTGTGCTAGAACCAGGTTCCATGTATATTCTCAGTGTATTTTACCTGAAGTTTTCAGACTCAAGCCTTCAGCCTTGTTATCTTCTACATTATAAAAGTATTGCTACTGAAGTCAATGAAACTAGAAAAAAAAGTCATGAAATAATGAAATTAAGTATCAAACTGTACTGAGAGAAAAGATGTCAAGGAATTTCTTTGAAAAACAAATCTCAATTTAACTGTACCTTTGATATCAGGACAGTGGTTCATCATGATCAGTTTAGTAGTGCAAATGCATATAGGACAATCATGATAAAAGAAATGGAATTGAAAGAGAGAAAGAATGATTGCTTGCAACTACAAGTTCTTCATGACCTTGAAAATGGAAGATCACAAAGAATTCAAATACATGATGCAACATAGAAAAGATTTAAAATACTCTTAAAAGAAACAGCTGTAGCAAGATGAGAATAAAACAGATAATTGACACCAGATGTCCCTCTCAGACAGTGATGAAAGAGTAATTATGGAGGGAGAGATAGCATCCTGCAGAGAGCAGATGAGCTTTACCAGCAGCTCTACAAGAATGCATAGAGACAAACATGACAAGTTTCACCACTTCCTATGACATAAAGTGGCATGAAGAAAAAATCTTATGCCCTCAAAAAGAAGATAGAGAAAGTTGTGAAACCTTTAAGAGGAAAAATACCTGGAACAGATGGCATCACTAGTAATATCATAAAAGTTGGAAGGAAACCAGTAACCCAGCCAGAAAAGCTAATCAACTTGAACTATAGCGAATGAAGTGTCAAAGGACTGGAATTATACTATAATCACTCTTCTGCATTGTAAAAATGCCAAAGGTGCTAAGAGACATGCAGCCTTCTTATAGGCTTCCAGCCATTTCTTATATTGTTGAGCACATTAGCTGAGCAATTGACTTTTGTAGCAGCTACAGTTCAACAAGCCTAAAATAGATAAAAATACTTAATAAAGCATGTTTCATGTTCATCTAGTAAACTACTAAATACACATCATTTCATGAGATAAAGACTCTCTATCAGACTGTCTACGCGCCTAAATACTGATGTAGCAATGTATGAAAAAGAAATTCCTCCAAATCAAACTCTAACAAAATGACTCAGTGCTCTGCACATACTCCCTGGGGAGAGGATGAGAGGGATCATGAACTATATGTGACAGATGTTATCAGAGTGCTTAAAACTCTACTGGAAAGCAATTGCATTATAGTGATGAGAATCTACAGAGAGGAGAAAATTATGAGCAAAAACTAACCTCTGAATATGTCTACATATCCCTTCTGCATAAATTTTAATATTGATAAGAATGTTTTCAATATATAACAGACAAACATTTTGCAAAACTTAAACCTAGTAGATTTTAAAGGATTCTTAAAGTTACTTTAGACAAAGTGTTCAGAACCAATCTGATTATATTTGTTCAGTACCTGAGCTTACATAAAGATGCTGAATTGTTAGACACTTAACATCATGCCTCTTTAATAAACCCATCTGTATTTCATAGGTACTGAATAATACTGTTACCCTATTATGTGACAGTGTCTTTTATTACTTTTTGGATACTGAAGAAAACAGCTTTGAAATAATCTTTTTCTTCATGATTTTTTTTCCTAATTTGATTCTAATTTGCTAATGCTTTGTTAGTCCAAAACCCCAACAAATTCTTATGCTGTTCTAAAAACCAGAATTAGTTTTGAATAATATGTTCATAACAAATATACTCTTCTATTTCCTTGGAACTTTTTACCTAATTATTTTCTAATCAGCTAATAGAGGTTGGAACACAGAAAGGTGAAAGCATGCTAGAACTTGTTTGTTGCACTGTCAAAATGCTTCCTGAGAAGCTCTAATTAAATAGCTCAATGTTAACACTGTATTTCTAAGATACTCTGGGAAGAATATTGATGGGACAGTGAGTGAAGAATTTAAATGTGACTTCAGGTTAATTTTGTCATAGATTAGAAATACAGGATATTTTCCCTCATGAGAGAGTGGAAACATTATAAAATTACACTGAGGAATGATTCAGTCATCACCAAGAGTGCATTTATGCTTTAGTATTAGAATGTTGTGTTCAGAAATAAATCTTAATTGGATGGAGAGTGCCTTATCAGTACAGATAGTATCTTTGTTGATAGATCAAGGCATAATTGCATCTATTCAATGAGCTTTGGATTATAGCCGTGGTGAAGTATGTTTGTTCTTATCTCTTTTTTTAAAAAGCACTGGGAAAATAATTTGGATATCAGTCTAACAATTATGCTTTCTTGAACACTTGAATTGATATGTGCAAAAAGATGCTTTTGCATTCAAGAAAAGCTCAATACTACTGGTGTATTTATGGTTTCCAGCAGTGGAAAATTCAGAGGGAAAATTAAAAGCCTAAAAAGTATGTTTCCAGTAAAGGCATGAATGTTCCACGTAGGAAGCTTATGGTCTTGAATAACACCATTGAGGGTACTCCATCCAGACAACTGGCAGTCCAAACAAAGAAGATTACCAAACACATGTGAAATGATAATTACGCAACTGTCATTAGACAAATCAGTAGGTGGTAGAAGAAAACTCTAATTGACAGATGGAAACATTCTTTTTCTTTTCATTTCTCCATTTTCATTTTCTTCCCTCTCTCTGCTTAGAGGAGACATTTTTACTCTGGAATTTCCTGGGAAAGTAAGGCATTAAAAATAAAGCTGAATCACTTTCTCTTAACTTGAGTTTTGCAATGATTTGCGAATTTGTCCAAAACAGGTAAATAACGAACAGCATCGTCCTTTGATGGGCTCTCTTTCCCTCTGTTGAGAGTAAATATACAAGTAATCATTCTATGTCTTGTTTTGTGCAGAGAAAGACAAAAGTAATTGTAGAAAGAGAAACAAACAGCATTTTCTGGAGCGGTTTACATGATTTTATGAAAGACACTAATGTCTTTTTGAAGTAAAAATTTCTGCTGAGATGACTCCCTAGCTAGTTTACAATGCGTATTTTCTTTAAACTTATTCCTCTTGAAACCAATAATGTTTTCAATTGAACTATTTACATTTAAGCATAAGTTTAGGTGTTTTGCCAGATCAGAACCTTATAATATTATCAATTTTCTCTTAGCATCCACATTAGATGGGAGAAAATATAGAACGTGCCTGAATAATCTCTAGAAAATAATAAAAACATAAAGCAAACCTTTTCAAAGTTTGCTGTTCCCAAAAGGATTGAAATATCAAAGCAGTTTTTGAAATTCTGGTTTTGATATATTTTTTATCCAACTAAATTGTAAATTATTAGATTGCCAAGAATCCAAAGGAAAAGAAAGAAATTCAAAATGTCTGAGGGTTTTTTTATAAGAAGCGGTCAATTTTCCAAACTGAGTAATTTTCATATAAGCTCCAAAAAATTTGGAAAAATTTTCTATACTAAAAATAAAACTCAAACTCTTAATTAGCACAACTGAATCCCAGTGTTTCAGCTTGAGTTTCCTCCATTACAAAAATCAGTTTCAAAGTCTGCCACTATAAACTTTTTTGAATTCTCCTCTGTTCTATTACACACCCATAAACCAGGGGCATAAACCTGAGAAATATATTAATTTTATTTTCTAATGTTTTCATGCTTTTAAATAGCTTTTAAATTTTCATGCTTTTAAAGAGAGATGCAAATGATGCTCAGAAGAAATAGTAAGGATGTAAGTAAATAATATGTAGATAAAAATTATACCAGTGGAAATATTTTCTTTTCATTCAGAGGATACATATATTGTATAGAGCCATGCAGTCATAAAGCATCTTGATTTGGAAGGGACACTGTGATAATCATCCAGTCCAACCCTCTCGCAATGAATTGGGACATCTTCTAATAGATCATGTTGCTCACAGTCCCATTCAACTTGACCTTGAATATTTCCAGGGTTGGGACATCCACCACCTCTCTGAGCAACCTGTTCCAGTATTTCACCATCCTCATAATAAAATAGGTCTTTCTTATATCTAATTTATTTAGATGTCCACTCATTAAAACGATTCCCCCTACTCCTATCACAACAGGACCTGCTAAAAAGTTTGTCTCCATCTTTTCTGTAGGTCCCCATCAATTACTGAAAATTGTCAGTAAGAGCTCTCCTCTCCTCTCCTCTCCTCTCCTCTCCTCTCCTCTCCTCTCCTCTCCTCTCCTCTCCTCTCCTCTCCTCTCCTCTCCTCTCCTCTCCTCTCCTCTCCTCTCCTCTCCTCTCCTCTCCTCTCCTCTCCTCTCCTCTCCTCTCCTCTCCTCTCCTCTCCTCTCCTCTCCTCTCCTCTCCTCTCCTCTCCTCTCCTCTCCTCTCCTCTCCTCTCCTCTCCTCTCCTCTCCTCTCCTCTTAGTAGATGTACTTCCTTCCTCTAATCATCTTGGTGGTCTCCTGGGGACTCTTTCCCACAAATTGATGTTCTTCCCATGCTGGAGATGCCCGAGCTGGATGCAGCACTCCAAGTGGAGTATCACCAGAGCCAAGCAGAGACACAAAATCTTATCTTTCATTCCGCTGGCCACGCTGCTTTGGATGCAGCCCAGGACACAACTGACTTTCTGGGTTGCATGTGCACATTCTTGGGTCATGTAAAACCTCTCATCCACTGAGAGGTTGCACATGAACCAACAACGGGCACTTGTCATTTCTTTATTGATGATGTGGGTTGCCCTGATGCAGGTGCAGCACCTTGCACCATGGCCCTACTAATTAACTTTGTTCTGTCCACATCATCCTGTCCTTCAAGAGTGTGTCAACTGCTCCTCTCCACTTGGTGTCATCTTCAAACTTGCTGAGTATGCCCTCAATCACTTTTCTATGCCTCTGATGAAGACGTTACAGAGCACTGTTCCCAATACAGATTTTTGAGGGTTGGCATATGCCAGCAGTGTCCATCGAGACACCGAGCCATTGTCCAATACCTTCTGCTTGTGACTGTCCAATCAATATGCAACCAAATAGGGTGAGGTCTTACCTCTGAAGATGGCCTTGTCCTTTCCAGGATTACTAATCCTGATTCAGCAAATGAAGTCAACAGTCCTCAAGGAAGATCATGGAAAATTTTTAATTGATTTCAATATGTTCTTCACGCAATTCAGTTCTTCACACCACTCAGAAAACCTGACTTGAAGTCTGAGTGTGAGAACAGTAAGTGTTAAAGAGGTTTTGATCAAATCCCTTTCTAAGCTTTTTTCCGAACTGAGAAATACTTTTTAATATCCAACACATGTTGCAGTGCAAAAACAAGGCCAAAACTGTCTCAGAATAGATAATGAAATGCATCTCTTGTTTGTATCATACATTTTTGGAAAAGATTTGAGCCTCACAGAGAAGAAATTAATTGTGTGAGAAAGATAGCATTCATTTCCCTATGCTAGTAAGCTGTGGAAATATTAAAAACAGGACCATTTTCAAGAGGCTCCCTTTAAATTTTCATTTTATTTTGGTCGAATTTTATAGATATATCCTTCTCAAATTTTAGATTTTTGTTATAATACACTTTTTTCATAGGAATTTCTCACAAGTTCACTGTATAGCTGAATTTTTCTATCTGTCTTCTTTGGGTAGACACAAGAGGACAAATACAAATTTATATGGTGAATAGGGAAGAGAAAATATAATTTTGATTGTTTCCTTTATGTAGCATTATGGAAATAATAGTTATATAATTACTTTCCACATCTTTTTCCCTTACTAAAAAAAGCACATATGTGCATACAGGCAGGGACATTAGTAATAGAGCACAGAAACTTGGTTTTTCTTTTCCAGTGTCTACATATCTTTGAGATATTCATATATTGATACATAACTAAGTTTTAGTTATTTTTAAACATACTGTTTTAGGTATAAAAAAGGAATATATTACTTTTTAAAATTATAATTGCTGCTTCATATTTTTCTAGATATATAAATATACCTGTAGCAAAGTAAATATATTTTCTAAGATGCCCCTGAAGATTAGATCAAATTAGGATCTGTATTTCAGGTAACATAACTGATCTCTGTATTAAAGCATCATGCTAATATAAACACTATTTTTTTATTCATGTTCATAAACTAATGAAGTAGGAGTAGAATTACTGTATGACTTACCTGAATATTTGCCTGAGTTGATCTGTGGTTGTTTGGATAGGTAGATTTATTGATCTTTTTTTTGTCATTTCAGCCTCAGAGAACTGCTCAAGATGACATCAGATCTGAGATTGTCAGGACAGAAACTAGAGCTGACAAACTGATCTATCTCCTGCCCTCCTTTACCTACTCAAATTTTCAAATAAATGAAGAACTATATTAAGAAATTGTTGAAATTTTGCTTTGCATTATTTCAGTTAGCTTCTTAGATGGTTTGCTAGGATTTTAGTGTTATTTAATTATTAGTTTATTGCCACATATTTTTTACATACCTAAGTATCAAATGGCAATAAATGCCTTCATGAACATATAGGTGTCTTGTCAGTGAATCAACTCAATATTTCATTTCTGCATTATAAAATTACCTACCAAATTATTTTATATCTTCCCTTTCATGAGTTTATTTTGGAGTCAAGTCAGTTTCCTATAAATGAAGCATTCTTGCTTCATTTTAAGTTTATATATAGTTCCTTTGATAACTGAGGTGTAGAATGCCTACTAAACATAACACATGATGTGTGGTTTAGGTCATGGTCTTGTAAAAAATACTCTTTGAATCATTTTTGACAGTTTTATAAGCCTTCTTATATCAAAGCCATCAATGAAGCACGCCTCATTAATTGTGTGAACATCTATTGCCCTTCATGTATAAGTTTCAAAGTTAGAATTCAGGTCTTTCCTTCCTGCACTGGCATGAAGGTACTTGTCTTTCTAACAAGTGTTGCTCCAAGAGAAAATGATTCATAAGTTTTCCACAGCTTTCTGAGACGTCATTTAGACGTTTACTTACACGTCATTTAAAAAAATGCAATTGACTAAAGCAGCTAAAAAGGAAAATTGTGAAAAATATTGTTTATCATTCACTGGTAGAAAAAGAAAAGCTGAAGTGCATCCCAGAGTGTAGGCCTCACTTTGGAATGTCAGCCCAAACCTCATCCCCCTGTGGGGATAAAACAACATGGTTGTAGATCCCAAAGCTGAGAAGCCCTGTTAGATACCACGGTCAAGGCTGGGAAGACAGCAGGAGTAGAGTCATTCTGTGATTGAAGAATCCACCCCACTAAATATTTGAAAGACAATTATAGCTAGAAAATCAAAGAACAAGTTGTCTCAGTAGTGATTGCCAATTATACTCTTTCTTAAGAAATAACAAAGAAGAGGTAAAAATATAGTCTTATATAATGCAGTGTAATCTAGTATAAATATAGATGGGATGAGAAATTTGGAAAGAAGATACCATCAGTTTAATCAGGCACTTTTAAAAATATTCAAAATACATTAAATGATAGATTCATAATGATTTAAAAAAATATACACAACATCATAAACCCAGAGGAATATATGGTAAACATCTATCATTTTCTAAATGCAACCAAAACCCTAAATTCTTTTAAATTAAAGCAAATTGCATAGAAAGAGCAAATAGTGACAGCAATAATTATAGAATTTCTATATTCATAGAAAACTCGGACTTCATAAATATCAAATGGTTTCCTAAAACACATACAGTATGCTAGTTTTCAATAGCTATAAATTCAATAATTATATCCACTTATCCTTTGTTTACCAATCTTTGTCATTATAAGCAAATAGAAAAGCTGCAAACATATATTAGAGATGAAAAAATACTGAAAACCTACCATTTATTTGTAATGAAGGAGTTTAATGGACTATCCTGCAGCCTTTGCTTCTTCAGATAGACACCTCAATTTTTTTTCCACATATATTTGAGAGAGGACATAACAAAGTAATTTTTGCCTTTAGGGAAACTGTATGTACTAAGTTCCACAATCATTTTCACATCTCAGGGTCGTTTAATTGAAACAAAGCTTCATATGAAAGCATAAGATAATTAATACTATCTTCAGTAGAAGAGAAAATTATTGAAGTTTGGTTCAAAACAGAAAAACTGTTGGTATTTCTGAATAAATATAAGAAAATGTATAAGTTATTTAATGGTAGAATTAATGAAATAAAAAAGAATCCTAAAACTGTGGAAAACAAAACATAGGTTAACATGAGATGCAGGGCAAAAGGTTGCCATTTCTGTAAGTTGCTTATTGGGTGTTCTTAATTTGTATAATTTGTTTACCATGAAAAATGAAATATAAGGCTTGAAAGCCTTTCCTGACCTTTTAAAAAATGAGACAGGAAGCTGTGGCCATTAATAGCTATTTCATAACTAAATAACCAATAGGAATAAGTTTTACACTGAACTTTGACTGGATGGAAGATCTGTCTTCCTCCATGCTTCCAAAAATTTACCACCAAACTCAAACAGACTTCCAGGTGACATGCTGAGGAGGGACCCAAAGCTTGCCCTGCAATGTGCTGTTCTGATCATCTGGAGATATTGACATTCCCTTTTGGAGATTTGACTCGAGTAAAAGATGTTGCCTAAAGATGTTACAGGTTTGAATAGTCAAAATTGGGAGGAATGGCATCGAGTGCTGAGACCTTTGATACAATTTTCTCTGCATGGAAGGGCCATTCTCTGTCTCTGGCTTCACTTTGGGAGGGGAAGTTTCTTAGAAACCAGTATAACTGGGGCTTGTCCTTTTTGCAATAATGTTCTCTAATTTCTTCTTTAAAAAGCCTTGAGAAAGTGTCAGTCTTCATCTAGTAAGCAAATTATTAAATGATTTATTTATATTTTTGTTTGGTCTGGTTTTTGTTCTGGTTTTAGGATTTGTTTGTTTTTGGATGTTTTTTGTTTTGTTTTTGTCATCAATATTTATTTAATTAAATAACCTTATCCGTTTTGTTTATGCTTAAAGAAAATGGTCACTTGGCAGAAAACAAGCCTCCTGACTCACCAGGGAAGTGCAGAAAGGATTTATGGTGTCTAAATCACACACTCTCAGTCAAAAGGTATGAATATGAATACAGCTTGTAAAATATCAAGGAGAACTTGGGAAGTAAATGCCTATTGAAGGCTAGTGGAGTCAAAGGCTAGCACTATTAAAACAAATGTTTTGAACTGATTTTTCTTTTTAAGATTTTAGTGGTGTAAATATTTTTTATACCTGTAAAGAATATGGTTGTAGTGTCCTACTACTCAAAGGGAGGACTGACAGATGTAATAAAACACTCTAAGTCAAGATGTTTTTCTGTTAGCACTATGGAAGCATACTTTAGAGAATCAAAAGCGGCTGGTCATATTGCATTTTGTTTGACCTCTGTAGCTTCACCGCTCTTACAGAGCGCTCTCTCAGTCTATGAAAAGAGGATTTCTATCTATGAAAAAAAAATTCTTTTCCCCCCACAGATGGCTGCAAGTCTATTCTGTTTTAATGGCAAAAAGAAGTGAGATGAACAATTTTGCACTCACAGTGTATGCTGGCTTGACATTGTCCCAGGGTTTTGTTTCAGGCTAAAAAGCAGTATTGAAGCAAGGAATGCTTTTTATACAATGCCCCCATCTTTTACCACGATGACTTAAACTAGGAAAACAAGAAGATTGGTGTTGAGAATACAGAATTAATATTGCTCTGAACATGGATCTTTTTCTATAATATTATTTTTCTGTTACTTCCGAGTTTCCAGCTATTGAGCAATGTCCAATTTCCACAGTTGTCCTGGCTTACTCCAGCATTTTAGTTTGTTTGGTGCATAGAATGAAAGTCTAGAGTTGTATTAAATTTGATGGAAGAAACAGGTGCTTTTGAGAGAAAATAGTTTTAGCTCCATCATGAGAAACAGGAAAAACAGAGATGTTCTTACTTTAAATCAATGGCTCAATCTGTATATTTTCAATCTCTTCATATATTTTAAACACCTAATGGGATTGGACCATCCAACAGAAAGGCAGGTTAAGTTTATGAATCTAAGAAAGTCCTTGAATTTGGGCCTTCGGGTGCTTCAAAAACTCTTGGCCCATTGAATTAGTAATACAAAACCAGAGGAATGTTAGGTGAGAAAGAGATATTCTACATTTAATTAGAAACCTGAGTTTTTTGAAGCTGAATTAGTACAAAAAGAGGAGACAAAATTATTGATCAGCTAGCAGGTAAGTGTTCCCACAACCACATAATGAACACATCAAAGCTTTAAGACTGGTCTCTTAAAGTCTTCAAGAGTATCTGCAGGTCAGCTTTCAATGACATTCAAAGTGAAGGTTCTCAATTGCATATGGATATATTAAAATGTATTCAGATGAAAAATACATCTGAATGACAGGGATATGGACATGTTGCAGAAGGGAAAGAAACTAACTCAGAGGAATACTATATTATTTTTAAATTATTCACTCAAATGTAGTCAATATGAAATAGCGTTGCAACAGCCAACGTGCCAATATCTCACAAGCCACAGAAGAAATATTTGACTTGAGGTGGGTAGTGGCAAGTGAGTACTTGACTTTGACTGCTTGCAGTTACTAAAAAATAAGACGGTATTGATCAAAGATAGCTAGTTCAAGTAAATTTTAGAAAAGGAAAACAGTTTTCTTTGTCTTTACATAAAGAAAAAGTTTTATATTTTTTCTGCAATCATTAAATAGTATCTTGTTATTAAACAGAAAATCAGAAATACCAAAACTGAAGTGGACTATTGGAAAACAATTTACCAAAACAATTACATATTACATTTTTAGTTTTTCTCCTCCAGGAAATTATGCATTACACAAATTTGTTGAAGTCCCATAAACCTGCTTAAAGTGATTAGGCTTTCCTGTAGTTTCCACTACACTAAGAATAACTACACTGATAATAATATGCCTAATGCTGCAGCAGATCAGACTGGGATTTTTATTACTTGTATGACATCCTACACTTTCCAGAAGAGTTGATTTTCATAACCATTATGTCATGTACTCTCCCTAATTTGTTTGGAGGAAATATCTTTCCACCATTAAAATGAAATTCACTACTTGAATAAAAATCTACATTTTGTGCTAAAACAGATGGAGCCTGTTCTACCATCCATGAGTGTCTTTCTCCCCATCTAGAATAGCATGCAAAGCTTATGTGATGCTCATAAGATCATTTGAATGGCTGCATTGATCCTTCTCACTTGGTAAAGACACTTACAAGAAAACATTATTTTTCCTGGTTTCAGTCCTAACACTAACAGCTTTCCATCTCTTCAGGCCCTATAAAAATCCAGGCTCAGAAATCCGTAAAATACTGTTTCCAGCCTACTATCTCTTCTTCAGTTGCAGTTACATACAGGCTCATAAATGCAACAGAACTGACAGAAACAATTAAGAGATCTCAAAACAGTCATCTATTCCTTGATATGGTATACATCTTGAGAGGTGGTTATTTTTTTTTGATAAATCAATATTTGAACATGTATAAATCGGTCTTGGACATGTAGGCCTGCTTTTTAAAAATTTCAAGTCTCACAAGAGGCAGATTGTACAGCTGTCTATTTAGACAATCTGATAGAGGAAATTACACCTTGGTGCTGAGTTCAGCCTCAGATTTGGCTAGGTTCAGGAGCACAGCATGAAAACATTTAATGGACTGGCAACCACTGATGTAAGTGGGGATTGCTTTCTGGTCATGGTGGAATCAAGGGAATTTGAGGTTTTCATTATTTTGCAGTGCCAAGATATTGAATTGCAGATAATGGCAACAGAAGAAATATAGCAATTTATTTTGCCATACTTTAATTCCTGGCTTTATAACAAAATAGTTAAATTATATCAGATCTAAGTAGAAGTTAGATGGCTAATCTATTGTGTATTTTGTTCTCTGCATTGTGTTCTTACAGCCCTGTTTTTGCTATATGTGCTTAGAATATGTAATACTTACAGTTCTCTAAAACTATTTCACTTTTGACTTCCAGTTGCTGGAATTTTATCTTCAGCTTTTAATATTTTAATAAGGCAGACTGATTTTAAAATATCTGTCCTAATAATATCTATCTAATCTGTGAGAACAATGACCTTGACCAACAACGGCAGGTTGGATATTCACAATCTGAGTTGAATTCTGATGTAATTGTATTTAAATCTGAGGATTTTCTCAGTCTTCTTTTGCTTTAGCTCTGTACTATCCTCCTGGCATCTGTGATTATGTCTAGGTGATTAAAATTTGCTTCAAAGTTGTTTTATTTTATCTACAATAGTTATATGGAAGAGATAAATAATATTTAAGACTGAGTATTTTATATAAAATGTAGGCAGAAAACACAGGTATAGTTTAATCACATAAATATGAAACTAGAGCTTATGTGTGTCATTGGTATGGGCACACCAGCTTCTTTCTATGTACCTGGACAACTTAATCATATATATCCTCTTTCCCTGCAAATTTACAGTCAGAAAGACATTGAAAAAAATGGCAACATTAAGAATGACATGTTTATAATTTAATTATCATCTAAATACCAGAAAGCTGCTTCTGCAACATCAAGATTTATTTAGATATTCCTCTAAATCCATGAATTTCTGCTGTGCTCTTTTAAAGTCACCAGCCTGTTGGAGCATGCAGCAAGTATATTTTCATGATATTCTCTCAGTGTGAGCACTGAGGAGAGTTCTGAGTCAGTAAAGGGATTTAGACTTTCTGAAGGATCTTATATAAGAATAAGATTTACAATTTTAAGATGCAAACAATATTCAGCCCAAAGCCAGGGTACCCTACACTGAAAAAATGTTCCTGTGTCATCAGTTGATACTTCTCCGTCTCTGGGTTAATCTAATCTCAATTAAACCTTCCAGCTTCCTGCAGCATATTCTGTTGTGAATAAAATTAATATTTGTCTTAATCTACACAAAAGGAGCTCCCATAGCATTAACATCTGAAAAGTTCACTTTGTTTATGGAGAGTAGAAGGGAAGGGAAGGGAAGGGAAGGGAAGGGAAGGGAAGGGAAGGGAAGGGAAGGGAAGGGAAGGGAAGGGAAGGGACGGATTGAAATTAAAATCTCTGCAGAAGGGTATGGGGCTAAAAGAGATCTTCAGTCTTCTGCACAGGCAAGTCCTTCCTAGCTACTCTCTTTCAGTGAAATGAATCAAATGAGAAGACTGAACATTGTCATAGAGAGCACAGACCACTACAGCTCAGCTTGATGAAATACAAAATTAATGTATACACAGGTTTGAGATGGTGCAGACATATCAAAGTATGTGAAAAAGCAAGTATCCTGTGAGCAAAGTGTATAGTTTTGCTCTGTTGTACAGTGACATGAGATTTCACATTCATTTCATGGCAAAATCAGTGATACAAAGTTTTCTGTGAATGCAGCAAATTATCTTTTTTAATTGTTTTTGTGTGTTTGATTTGCTTCTACTGAGATAGAATTGTCAGAATCTTTTTGCTAATATCTATATTGAAGTAACATAGAAACCATCAATGTACTGGATGGAAAACTTCAGGACAGAATTTTAAATACTTCAGTAATCACATCATGTGTCACATAATATTATTACATAAAAGTGGGCAATTTCCACCTGTGCTACATTCTGAAAAAGTCCACAGATTTTGAGGTGAACACAGCACTGAACCTATCAGACTTTCCAAATTGAGTGCAAGTCTGTTAATACACAATTATGGAAATTATCTACTTATTCATGGGAAACAAAAAAACCCCAAATCCAGTCAGAAAAAAAATGCCAAAGGATTAAGACATCCAAAAGAGTTGATCACAGAATCACAGGATCAGTGACAGAATTCCCATGATTGCCATAGTTTTTAGTTTTTACATCAGAAATTAAGAACTACTGCATAAATCTAGGTGCTGCAAGCCATTTGTGGTGTGCTGTGTATTGTATACAGAACAAATCCTCTACACATAGAAAGATTAAAGAATTCTTCATAATTCAAAGATAACTTCACATCACATTGTCTGGTTTATATGGTATCGGGGGGGGGGGGCTCCCTTCCATTAGCTCATTAATTGTAGAGATTTTTAAGTTTTTAGCTCTTGTTTATGAATGAAATCATAACTTGAATGCAAAAACAGTTCCTCACTTGATACTTTGTCATTCACTTCTCTTTCCTTCTGTAGATTTTTATGATGAAAAAATGAACAATTCTATTTACTAAATGTACTCTGAATTTATACTAACATTATTTCAGAAACTTTTCTGAATTTGCTCTCTAGCAAGTGAAACACCATGTTTTATCAGGGTTGGTTAAAAAGAGAGAACAAAAGAGAAACAAGTAAATGGTTCCTAAAACAAAGAAGAATGGAGATGTTATGTAATGGAAAATGAAAATGTTTGCATTAATTGTTTAACTAACTTATATAAGAATTATATAAGCCCAATTGCTTTGAGCTGATGGAAAAAAAGCCCTTGAGTACAAGAAAGGAGAAAAATTAACCCTCAATGTGAACATATATGCTCTCCAGACTGTAAATTGAACATATAAATTTAAATACATTCTCTTATAAACAGATGAGGAAAAATCTGGTTAAAAATGTTCCATATACTTTCTGACAGTAATGACCTATGCCCCTTCTGCTAACCTGCCTTGCCCCTGTACTTAACTCTGTTCTACCTCAATTTCCAACTTATAGACTTGAAGAAAATAAATATACCAAGGTTGTGATCTCTGAAAGCCTCTCTCTTGGCTATTTGATTGTCATGTTTTAGGAATACTAACACTGCTTCCTCCTTCAATCCCGTTTTTCTCTTTCATTCAGTTCTTGCTTTACTTTTTAGCCACCCAGTGGTATTAAGAGTTAATAAACCTGCAGGATCAACACTGCCAACATCAAACATTGAAAACTACGATACGAGCAACAGTCTTAAAAGCACATAACAAGGGAATTAATTTGAGTTATTTTAGTTGACCTTTGGTGTTTAGATTCTCAGGATAGACCGGGGTTATTTTTATCTACAGAAAGAGGTTGCACTGTGATGTTAGCTGGTTTGTGTGTGTGTGTGTGTGTGTGTGTGTGTGTGTGTGTGTGTTGGGATGTGTGTGTGTGTGTGTGTGTGTGTGTGTGTGTGTGTGTGTGTGTGTAAAAACCCTTCTGATGTTCTTGCTATTACAAAGCTTGAGTTGAACTGCAAATTGAAGTATTTATGCAAAAATCCCATTAAAATATGCTAAGTCATATTCAGTGTCAGAGCTCCCATAGCTGTCCTGGTGTCATTGAGCTACAACATCATACAACATCACCTCCTCAAAGACAATGAGGGAAGCTCCCAGGCACTCATACACATTCACCCACACAGCATAAAGATGAGTCTGAAGTGGATTAGGAAAGGCATTTGCAGCTCATCTTTCCTCAGATGAAGTAGAAGAGACCTTCTTCTGTCCTGGTGATTCTCTGGTCCTACCCCAGAGGTGGTCTAAGGGCCACTCTTCACACTTCTTACAAGTGGCCTATATACTGTGCTGGAAAAATCTTGTCGATGACTGTAGGAAAACAGGAAAGATGAAGCTCATTAAAATGAAAGAGCTATCACAGATGCATGTAAGAGAATCAGAAAACAAATACTAGGCACACATACCTCACTGTGGTTTAATTCTCTCATTTTCCTCTTCACAAAATACACTGCTCTTCTTTTTAATTTTTTTTCTTTGTCCCTTTAGAGAGCACCTGGAAAGCAAAAATGAGACATTCTTCTAGTGATTAACTGGCAACCAGACAAAATTACTGACAAAAGTTTTTGAAAATATCTTCTGATTTCATACATCTCTGTTCTTGAGATCCAATTTAATATTCCTCAGAAGACCATGTTTTCATAATCTTGAACAGTTCTTCTCATAAAGAGCCCTTAATTTGCCTCTTAGATCACCTCAAGGTGCTTTTATTTGCGCATGAGAAAATGAAAGCATCCAAAATCAAAGCGAGAGCAAAGACTAAGCTGTGACGCTCAAAGCTTGCAGCGTGATTGCTACTTCTCTCTGCTCAAGAAAAGAAGAAAGCATTGGCAGTGATTTTTCTAATACAGGTTTTTTTCATCCTGTGCATCTCTTTCAGATGTGTTGTTCAGATGCAGATGCAGAATCTGTTTGCCCTTACTATTCACTTCAGGAGAATTTATTGCGTGGTGTGATTGATTTTCACCATTTTGTATCTACTGTCAATAACCCTCTCAGGTTTTCTGTGGAGGAACGTACCCCAGGCCAGATGTAATCTGTTGTGTACTGAGCCAAAGTCAGACTTGAGTACGTATTATTGTACACTGTGCAGTCATTTAAATTGTAGGTGAGTCATGAAACCACATTTTTGTTGCAAAAAACAGGTGTATTTCTTACAATTACTTCATTCAGTAATTTACTGTTCTGCACCAACAGGCACTTTAATATTCTGAAACGCGAGAAATAAAATTTGCAATTCATGAAAAATATGCCTTTCAGGACAAAAAGCTAATAATTAAGGGGCCAGATTATGAATCTTTTCTTAATACTGCAAAGTACCTATTTATGGAAGTGACTAGGTCTTAGCTGAGCATGTGCACACAGGGGTAAAAGCTGCGTTGTTTAAGTAATGTCAGCCTGCCCCTGCAATTTTAAAGGTTATTATACAGCTAATGAGGACTAGCAAGTCATGATGTGACTGAAGTCTTTTGCTCTGCAGCTGACACTAACTTGCCAAAAGGTACTTGATTAATTATAACATCGTAAGATAATGCCTTGTGAGCCCATACCAGGCAAATTACTCTTCACGGAGCACTGACAGTGCATCTCTCTTCCACCTATGTAATTTATTCTAAGTGTAGCAGTCACAGGAAACACACAGCCTACTAAAATTATAGCTGCAAAATGACAAACACAAAGCAAACTAGATTGCAAGCTTGAAACCATTTCTCATGGGGTGTAATTATAATCACACATCAATCCCCCAGAAGGAATAAAATGCTATGGAAAAACCAACGCAGAACTTCATTATCTGTCACCTACACTAAAACATACTTCACCCTTTCTGATTACCATTGTCTCCTTTCCATACATTTGAAAAAAACCCCACAACAGTGCATACCTTGCAGCAATGTTCCTATGTTGTGACCTGAGTTATGCCTTCAGTGATTTCCAACAGACTTCAATTTTTAAAATAATGTGTAATGGTGGTGCTGTATTTTCAGAAGTAAGAACATATGAAGTTTCTGTAATTCAGCATTTAAAGAGAAAATTACTCCCTTCCTCCAAACAAAATCAGGAAAGAACCCGGGAAAGATGGGAAAGATATTATGACATTGCAATCTAGTATTCTAGCAAGTCAGAATGACCTGCCCAATTCAAAAGGGAAAAGAAAAACCTGGAGTATTCAAAGCTGCTAAAATAACATTTAAAGCCTCTAGAAATGAAATGAAAAGGATCAGACATCCTTATGTCACTATTATTAGGAAACATAATTTTTCTTAGATGGCCTAAGAAGGAGTAGACCCTTGGGGTAAAGCTGAAGTCACAAGTTTTCTTAGTAATTAATTATTTCACTTCATGAAGTACATCTGGATAGAAAGAATCATATTATTTCTCATCATAAGTATTAATTTTCTCAGTGTGAGATGTCTGCAATATGGCAATTGAGCAGGAGAAAATTTTGTCGAAGATCACAAAACAGCTGTGATCATCACTAGGCTACTAGAGACTTTACACCATTAAACTCTTTCATGCTGAAGAGGTCCAAAGCCTTCTATAAAAGAAGGGAGAAGAAGAGTATGCTAGATATGCTTTGCAAATTAAAGATTGTTTTGTTAGATAACAGTGCTCAGAAAATGTATAAAGGACCTTGCAAAAAAAACCCATAATAACACAAAAAAACCCTATCAGAAATCCAAACAAGTAAAGAGAGAGAAATGAGATTTGACTCTAAGCTTATTGAGCGTATCAGTGAATTTATTGAAATGGATTTATCTCGGATCTTAGGTAATGGAAAAAAATTTTAATATGAACATTAAAGAACTACAATGCTATTAAAAATCTTTTTGAATATGGCTCAATTCATGAGCCACATGGACTATTTTGTGCTCCAGTGACAACAGACATTGTTCTAACAATGAATACCTGCCTTACTAGGAGGTGTAATTGTCCATAGTGTCACTTGGAAAGAGAATCTAATGAATATATTTGAGTAGATTAAATAGTTTCTCTTGGCATTAAAACACAGCAAGCAGTCAATGAACGTAAACATGTGAGAAAGGTTAAATAAAATGTAGATCTAAGCAGTGCATAGAAATTAAATTCACAAGCCACTCAATTCTTGCAGAGAAAAGTAAAATAGTTTCTTGAGTTTATGATGCGGTAGTGGAGTTATACTCCGCTGTTCATTATTTTCAGGTTATAGTCTCCAGTTAACACATCATTGGTGATAAAGTGTCATGTAACATTCTCAGTTGTAGATCGCATTAACGAGACCAATCTTCTGCTAATGTAGAAGTACTCTCAGAAATAGAGATAAATTATCCCTGGAAAAACACAGGACTTATGTGGTAGATGTGTATATTTCATGGGTTTTTCTTAAGTGCCTTAGCAGTATTGACAAAATTTGTCATTAAAACCCACCTTGGATACTTTTAACCTTGTGGAGGACTTCAGACAATGTGGCTGAAATTTCCTACATTTTGTTTTCTTTGGGAATTTCAACATATATGATTCATTATAGAAATGGATAAGTAACAAAAACGTATCAATATTTAAAGCTACGCATGATTTTCTGGAATTGCCATGGTCTGACAGCTGAAATTTGTCACAGACATAGGCCTCACTGAAAAAATCTACAGCCTTGTTTTAGGAAGAAAATGTGTTTGTCAAGGTTTGAGGATCTGAGAACTGTTGTATGTGCATACATATTATAGACTGTGCTTTAAGTGAAAAAGATTGACCCAGAAGCAGTGTTATCCTAGGAGTACAATTCAAAAGACAGCTAGTGAAAAGTTTCCACACACCAAAATGGAAAAAAGTTTCATTTTTAGCTTATAAATGTGTATTTGGAGCAAGTATGGATGTTCTATTTTGCAGAACGACTTGCAACATGTAATTGCAGACTAGTTTTACCAAGTTGCACACAAAATTACACGTGGCTTTGTACCTGTCTTACCCACAAGAAGAAATTATTTGCTTTTTTTGACTTTCTTTTTAGGCAGGTCTCAGACAATAAGACATTTCTGTGACTATATAATCAGGTCATACAAGAATGTGATACTTAAATGTTAAAAGCTTTTGCTAAATTTCAGCTCATATGCTTCTTTCTCCATGTTTCTCTCATTTGCATCATATCTCAGGGAGTATGGAGCTCCATTTGGAAAATAGAAAGAAAGTATTTAAAGGAAGAGGATACCTGGTGGGAGATCCAGCTACTATCTTCTTAGACAGAATATCCTAGCTATCCACATCTAGAAGATGTGGAAATTGACATCCACTTTCATAGCTGTGCATGCTTTCTCAGAAGGGACTTGTATTTGCAAATTGCACAAAAAGCCCCTTTGATGGTACCTTCAACTCATGTTATTTAAAAAGAGAAAGTCAAAAAGAGATTTAGCATGACTTCAATAAAACAGTAAGGGATTGGTAAAGAAGGGAAAGAAAATGGTCACAGAAGTCACAGGTTTTTTACTGAGATGCCATGAATCTCAGGGAGAAAATGTTCAGCTTACATGCTTTGACTCCAGTCAACATCAAAGCTTGATTTCTGCATCTATGAATAGCACATAATTAGCAAGCAGTCAGTGAACAATAGTTTCAAAATCAATTTCTGCAATTCTACTGATAAACCAGATCACAAGACTCTTACAAAGTGTTAGTAAATACACTTTTAAATTATTCTTCTAGAAGTAATCCACCCCAGCTCTGATCCAACAGATGCACTCAGAGCTCTGCATTCCCTCTGCTCACACACAGCCTCAGTGCAGGTATGGCTCACAGACCTCAGTCCCTTCTCCAGAGAGGATGGATTGTCCTGTTTACCTTATTTCCAAGGCCTCTTCAGCTTATGGCCCTGCAGCTGCCCAGAACCCAGAAACTTGCTGGTGGGAAAGGCCCTGCTCCCCCAAACACATAGGGGCAGGGGTCCCACATGTTGCTGCACACTGCCATCTGCTGATTGTCAGCTTCCTCACTGATAATTTCTTCAGGGAATGGTTGACTTTGGTGCAAATACCCCCATTGGTGGGAACTTTGGGTGCTGCAGCCAGGCAGAGAGGCTACTCTCCCACTCCTGCCAGGACACTTGCTGCTCCCACTCCCTGCCACACAGAGGAGGTGTTATGTGTGGTGCTCAATGCCACACAGGGCTCCCAGGCTGCTTGCCTTTCCTATCAGGAAATGGTGGACATTAAGATGAAGGGAAATGGATAGAGGGCAGCTCATTTTGAGAGAGAGGGAAACTATTTACTCTCAAAGCAGACAAAAAACAACAGTGGAAACAGCATGAGTTAGGAGTCTCCAATTTTTTCATGCACCAAGCAGGCTTTTCAGCTGCTGCAGGTTTTCAACATCATCTGCATCCTTGCCATGAGGCTTCACTTCATAGCGTGATTCCTTTTGCATAAATGTGCAGGGTGAATAAAGCTGGTAGGAGCTCAAGTGAAAAGCTGCCTTTTGGGACAGGATGTGCTTGCCATGTGTATTTAGTGAGAGATATATGTTGTCAGCATTTCAGTGGCATATAAATAAAGCAATAATAATATAATCACATTACCAATACTGCATCACTGCCCCAAATTACAGCAACACTAATTAAAATTACCTTGTAAATTATGGATTTTTAAAATCTGTCTCTTGTGCACTCCCATGAAGTAAACACAGAAGATTTACAAAGGGAACATACTCTGATCTGACAGCTTCATTCTAAATACAAAAGGGAGATGAAAGCAATAGCTGTAAAGAATTTTCAGAGCCTCATTTTATAATTTTTTTCATATCTTAGATAACAATAAAAAAAGAGATATTCAGAAGCTGACCACATTCATTACAAGGATGGGTTAATTCTGTTCCTCTGATGTACCTTATCAGAGCTTTACAAAAATACATTTCTATACAGAAATGTCATTCCTCAAAAAAATAAGTCAACTGACAAGCTCTGTCTTTTTTAATACAGGATCTTTAATATTTTTTAATCCTCTGATTTTATTTAAATAAAGTGATATATATAATTGTCTGTCCTCTTCTTTTCTTGGTACTCTTCTGCCTTCATTTGAATAAAGATTCACATCAATCAATTATCAAAAGAATTTGAATAGTCTGCAAATTTTCAAAGAAGCATGGTATTTGCTGTTTCTATGTGCTGGCTAATATGTTACAAATGTAGAGGTATATACTGAATAATTTAAAAAATGTATAAATTATGTATACATTATGAATCCTGATGTCAATAGTAATCCTTATATTTTGCTCTTCCCCATTGTTTTCTCTGGTTCTTCAAAGTGAAAGTTTTATCCTCTGCTTCTCAAATTCTGCAGGTTCTTTGAGGCATAAAGGGTCTGCTTCTCTGTCCCCAAGCCAGATACCATATCTCCACTCCACATTAAGATAATACAGTTACACACTATCCTTATGCAAACTTTTTCCTTCAGGGAAGAGATGATGGTACACAGCTCTGAAGGGGACCCAGATCTCAGAGCTGGGGGCTGGAGACACACTGCAGCTGCGCCTGAAATGAGGTTTAGGTGTTGTCCAACTGTGTTCAAGAATTCAGGAAGAAAAGTACAAAGAATTTCTAAATTCCTTTCAGAAAGTGTGGCTGTATTTTGTTGGTACTCTAGAGCCCAACAGAAAGTCCATTTAATCACTGAAAAAGAATAAACAAGGGACTAGTAACTTCAGCATAAATACAGAAAGTTTTAAAGGTTGTAGATATGCTTCAATAGCCATCATTAACTTGATCTAAGGAAAAAACCCAACAATTTTTCAGTTATGTATGTAGGATAAGTTTGAGTGGTATTTGTCCACTTATCCATTTGTAATTTTATTTCCAAATTCAATTTTACAGCTTGGATTGTAAGTAACATGCTTCAAGTCCTTCTATGCCATGTAAAACTAAAAGATAAAAATATATTGAAAAAAATTATTGCAAAATATCAGAACTTACATCTTTAGAAAGCCTGAAAATCATCTGAACAAATGATTTACAAGAAATAATTGACTTGTTTTTGGGTTTTTTTTGTCGTTCTGGAGATTAACACAAAGTTGTAGAATATGCTCAATAAGGTACATAATTCACTGAATACTTCACAAAAATGTTTCTTATTGCAGGGAACATTCACATCAAATTGCAGTCATTACTACTATATGTGCAATTAAGACTGTTTAAATTTATATTGGTTATGTTATAAAAAATGTGTGTTGCATTTTATTTCCATATTCCCAGTTTGCAATCCTCATTGGCTACTGTAAGAGAAATATAATCCAGAATGAAATGCAAAGCCATCTGATCTTTGAGATGGGTCAAATTGTCAGTTTCACAACTGGACATTAAAAGCTGAATTTATCATAGAAGCATTGTTTGCTCATACTGGTTGTTATTCATTATAGTCACATTTTTGTTTCACATGCCATGTTACTCATGGAACTGTAAGTTCATAGGAGGAAAAAGAATCCTGACAATTCAAAAAATGTTTTTGAGTTTAAAATAAAAACAATTTTTTTCTCCTGAATTCCTCCTGAATATATGTTACATTTATTACACTTACTTCACAAGTGGATGAAGAAAAACAAAGATCTTTTTCTCAAGGTTGCACAGAAATCTAAAGCATTGCTGGAAAGAGAAATTCTAGATTTATCTTGTTTCTATCTAGAAGTAAGTAAGAAATATACTAAATGAAAATACAAATTATGCATTAGATTATCAAAACTACTAAGGCAACCGTAGGTAAGTAGCTAAGCACATAGGTATAACAAAATTTGAAAGCAAAGCTCGGCTGCAGAGTCACACAAAATGTCCATTCCTCTGTAGAAGTGAAAAGCTGTGATCTTTTACATATCATACTATTAGAAGAATTAACAGGGTTATTCTGCAGCCAAGTTGACTGTCACATGTGTAATGCAGGTCTAAAAGTGCTTCAGAATATTTATGAATTCATTTTTTTTGCTGCAGAACTGCACAACTACATTTTTGTGTGTCATCAGAAGAGTTAAGCAAAAATATATGTTTGAAAAATTCATGCTTCACTGAGACAAGTCACCATCCTAAACCAATTGTCCCCCACGAACTGCATGCATACTGAACATGCTTTGTTATATTACTGGTCTTACCTATTTCCTTATTATGCAGTAAGTCAGAATTTGGAACTATTTTAATAACATTGGGTTATAACCAGAGTTTGCTCTTAGATGTGTTGATGCCCACTCTACATCACATGACAAAACCCTTGCTCCCTAGTGAAGAATTTTACCTTGAATGATGGTGGACTCCCTTTACTGGGAAAAAATCAACTGTCTAAAAGTCAAATTAAAAGTCATCATTCGAGAGGAGGAAGAGGCTATAAACCGTGCAAATGCCATGGAGAGTGTTTAATCTAATGCATGGAGGTGCCTTTTCTGATTTGACATTTCAATTTGAAATTCTCAATCTCAGCCAGATTTCTGCTGTCTCACAAACCACTGCTACAAAGAGCAGGATATTTTACTGAAACCCTTAGGGGAAAAACAAAACCATCATGAAATTATTGGATAGTCTTTGTGCTTTTGGTAGCCTTTCATGCTGTATCTGTATTACAGAGCTCAGAGTATTGTTTCCCTCGACTTCAGCAAGGCTTTTGACGCTGTCACTCATGTCGTAGATAGGGTCAGGCGCTCAAAAAATCTCACGATGTCACAGAAAGCAGCAAGACTTCTCTCCCCCTAACTTCTAGTGATAAAAAATCACCCAAGAATGTAGTTCCCCCTAACATTAGTAACTTTCTACTCCTTACTAATCAATTACAGTAAAGTAAGACTCCCTAATGTAGAAAAAAAAACTTTCCCAGTATAAAACACAACAAAACAAAACAATAAAAGTCTTGAACTGTCCACCATACTAGTACCTGCGTGTGTTCTTAGCCCGAGTGACCCTAAGCAGTAAGTCGCCGTGCCGTTTCCTCAAAACCAAGTCACCTCACATCAAAAAACAACACACCCATAATATCCCAACAGGTAAGCTCAGGAAATGCAATTAGATGAAAAGAGAGTGAGGTAGATCAAGAACTGGCTGAATGGCAGACCTCAGAGTGTCATGATCAGCAAAGCAATACTCAGTTGGAGGTGTGTAGTCAGTGATGTTTCAATACTGGCTCCAGTCTTATTCAAGTTGTTTATTGACGACCTGGACAAAGAGATAGAACCTGAGCACTTTTGCTGGTGGTACAAAACTCAGGGCACTGGCTCATACACTTGAAGGCTGTGCTGCTATTCAGCAGGACCTAGATAGGCTGAATTATTGGGCAAAGAGAAACCCAGTGAGGTTCAACAAGGGTCAGTGCAGGGTCCTGCACCTGGGGAGAAATAACCCCTAGCACCAGCACAGACTGGGGCTCAACCAGCTGGAGAGCAGTTCTGCAGAGAAGGACCTGGGAATCTTGGTGGGTTGCAAGCTGACCATGAGCCAGCAGTGCCCTTGTTGCCAGAAGGCCATTGGTACCTCGGGGTGCAGCAGGAAGCAGGAGCTCAGTGGATGGAGTAAGTTGATCTTGCCCCTCTGCTTGGCCTGAATAAGGCCACATTTGAAATATTGTGTGCAATTCTGGGCCCCTCAGTAAAAGACTTAAAGAGAGAGAGTCCAGTGGATGATCACAAATATGGTGAAGGATCTGGAGCATCTCTCACATGAGAAGAGATGGAGGGAGGTGGGTCTGTTTAGTTTAGAGAAGAGAGACAAGGGTCTTATTAGTGCAAATAAATATCTAGAAAGTGAATGTTAAGAGAATGGTGCAAGTCTTTCAGTGGTGTGCAGTGACAGGATGAAGAGCAATGACCATAAACAAAAACACAAGTAGTTCTACCTCAACATGAGGAGGAATTTCTTTACCTTACCTAGGCATGGGGGTTGTATTCAATGATCTCTAAGGTCCATTAGATGAGATCCCCTTTCAACCCTAATGATTCTGGGTGTGGAGGGATAGAATGTAAGAAAATAAAGATAGTGCAGAAGGTAGTCTCACACCTGAGGAGTTGCAGCTGTACTAATCACCAAAGATTAGGAACAGGCCTGCCCTTAATAGGACACAACTGTGTCCAATAAAAAGACGAGTGGGTTAGCTGGTTGAGGAGAGAGTTGGAGTTTATTGGTTGTGCTGTGAGGAGAGATGGAGTTTTGTTGGCTGTGCTGTGATGAAGAAAGTGTCAGTGCTGAGAGGAGATGTCCATGAGAAATCACTGAGAAGGTATGGGACTTTTGAAATAAGATGACAACATCTGGCATTCTGTGATATGCACTGCTCACAGAGTATTTCCTGCACTCCAGTCTTCACAGGAGGAAAACAACCCGCCCCTGTTCTGAGTAGCAGCCACAGTGTACTGCTTTAATACATGCCCGTGCAGGATAACCAGGAGACCACAGTCCACTTCTACGACAGGACCCACTTTAGCAGATAAATGATGGCTGGGAGGGTCCTCTCTACTGCCAAATTTGTTCCCAAAAAATGTTTGGGTTTGACCACATATAGTGTTCACATAATAAGCCTTGCTATATAATCTAGCTCTACTGTCTGGTAAAACAGCTAATAAGAAAGAAATTTATGACATAGCAAAAAATAACAGAGAATGGAAAAAAGTGTTTCTCTTTTACATATTGGAGAAAATAGCTAGAACATGAGGAAAAATCAAAGTGAAAAATAATTTAAAGTTATTATTCTTTCATTGGAGAGGTCCAAACTCTGCTAATCAAGAAGTCAAATCACTAAAGCCTGGAATACAGGTAGCTACCAGCTGCTGCCTCACTGCTGGTGACCACTTCATCTTGTGGCCTGTTTCATGGCTCAGCCTGTGCAGTGAAGGTTGGGATAGGTCAAAAGCCTCTTCCTTGGGCAAATAAGAAGAATGAGGCTCAATTTGAACTTGTAATTTTTTCCCAATCTCCAGTAAGTTATCTTAGCGAAATAAGCATACAGTATCAAGTAAAACTTATTTTATGTTTCCTTACTGAACAATACAAAAAGAATTTGTATTCTAACTTAACTGAGACCCCACTGGTAACAGAGCTGTAAAGCAGAGCTATCTGGAAGTCATTTACAGTCCTCACAGGGGGTCTGTCTGCAGACTTAATTTCAGATCTTCAGCATGCTGTATCAGTTTATGCCTTTTAAATGATCATCTGATAAACTCAACAAAAAGAATCTTTTGTACAAAGAATAAGTTGTAACACATCTTTGAGAATGATTGTTTTTGCAAAGGTTTGTGTTCTAAGGAGCTTAGTGGGAAACAACTGTTATTACATTCCAGTGGTTACAGATTGTGCAAGTAAAACCTGACAGAAAAATTATATAGTATTTTAATATATTTTAACATTGTTTTATGTGTTTTTCTTGCACAATCTGTCTGAGGACAGAAATCTAACAAAAGAAATAAATGTATCCGCAAAAAACTTCAGCACAATTGAAAATTCTCTATTTGTGAGATCATTTTTCACCACAAAATATTACCTTCTTCTTTAAAACTAACTTCTCTATGAAGAAAAAAAAAGATACACGTTGTTCTGTTCAGCCCTCTCTTAATAGTAAAGGCCTAATGAATATTATGGTGTTGTTATTAGTATTATGTTGGTACTTCAGCACCAATTCAAATAGGTTTGAATTCCAAATAGTTCATTGTCCTTCTTTAAAGAGCTTACAAAGTAAAAAAGCTGAAATAAAAAGGAAGAAATTAGTATAACCAACCAGAATACATCTACAAACAGGTTGACAATGATTTTTAGTGGCACACAATACATCCATCAACAGCAGACATAGGGGGACATAAAAAACAGAAAAAAGGCAAATGAGACACATATGATTGTAGGTAAAGCTGTAATGGGAATGAGAATTGTTGTTTTCTTTGGTAATAAAACAGTACAAAAAGCTTTCTCCTGAATCAATTCTTTAAGAGAAGTCAAGACACAGATAGGTCAAGAAATGTGTTTCTAGTATGTTAATATCTTCTTTATCTACTTTTTTCTCTTTATTTTACCCATGAGTCTGTAGGTGAGTACATCTAGAAGGATTCTAGATTTTCCGGTTGTGGATGGTGATGTTTCATGTCTGAATACAAAGCTATATGTGTGTGTGTATATATATATATATATATATATATACATATATAGATATATATATATATATATCACACATGTAAATATATATATATATATATTTACACACACACATTTTCTAAATGATAATAGTAATCTTAAATCCCCAGCCAGATATGATCAGAGAGTGGAAAGTAGAATTATTGTGATTTATGTATATATAGATATGTACAGTGACATTGAAAGAACTGCTATACTATCTAATCAATGGAAACGTTAACATATTTTTACATATTTTAGGTCAAAACAATTATGCAAGACTTAAAATTGCCATGATAAATCAGAAGATGATACAGGACTAAAACATATTCTCTTCAAGAGTGATACTTCAAAACAATTTTCCCTAAAGAACACTAATATTAAAAATTATAATTTCTCAATTAAGGTGACAGCTGAATATAAAAGTTCATTATGCATAAAAGGTTTTTTTTTTTTAAATCTTGCATAAGTGGAAAACAAATCTCTGACAAATAATTTACACATTAAAACAAAGGACTTAAGGAGATTGCCTGGTATTAATTAGAAGAAAAATAGTAATTTATAAGGCCAAAAAGGGTTTCAGGAAAGGAAACTATGCATAAAGTTTTTAAGTGGAGAACTCTCAAACTTCATGGATGCTTTTTAGTGACATTTCTGAAGAAACTGTGGACTCAAAGTTGAAGCAGAAATGAAGTTTGGAACAGTTATTAATTTATACCATAAATTCAGTGCTGTTAAGAAAAAGAGAAAGCTTTGTATTTTATAAAGTTTTATTTTATAAAATTTTATATTTACAGACATTATACACTGTATCAAATCTCATGTTTTTCTATACCCTTCCTGTATGTACAGCTATAACATTTATTCATCCTCCTCATCTGGAAATATAAAAAAACAATCCCCTCACTTAGTGAAGTTGCTTATTTCACAAAATTGTAGAATCACAATCATGGAATAAGCTGAGTGGGAAGGGGTCCACAAGGATCATTTAAGTCCATCTCCTGGCCATGCACAGCACCATCCCCAAAATCACACCATGTGACTGAGATCATTGTCCAAATGCTTCTTGATCTCTCTTAGGCTGGTGCAGTGACCACTTCCCAAAAGGGGAGCCTGTTCCAGTGCCCAACGACCTTCTGGGAGAAGAGTCTTTTCCAAATATCCAACCAAAACTTCCCCTGACATGGCTTCAGGCCATTCCCTCAGGTCCTGTCACTGGTCACCAGAGAGATGGGATCAGTGTCTGCCCCTCCTCTTCCCTTCATGAGGAATTTGTAACTGCAGTGTGGTCTCCCTTCAGACTCCTCCAGGCTGAACTGATCAAGGGACCTTAGCTGCTCCTCATGCAGCTTCCCCTCAAGGCTCTTCACCATCTTTGCTGCCCTCCTTTGGACACTCTCTGATAGTTTAATGCCTTTTTTATATTGTGGCATTCAAAGCTGCTCCCAGCATTCAAGGTGAGGCTGCCCCAGCTCAGAGCAGAGCAGGACAATCCCCTCCCTTGCCTGGCTGTGATGCTGTGCCTGATGCACCCCAGGACATGCCTGGCCCTCCTGGTTGCCAGGGCACTGCTGACTTATGGTCAAATTTCCCTTAACCAGAACCCCCAGGTCACTATATGCCATACTGCTCTCCAGCAGACATCCAGGATTGTCCCATCCCAGGTGCAATATCCAATAATTTTCCTTGTAAAACTTGATATGGCCAGTGATTGCCCAGCCCTCTAATTTTTCTCTGCAGGGTCTCCCTGCCCTCAAGAGTCAGCAGCTCCTCTCAGTTTTCATCATCTGCAAACTTGCTTAGTATCCATTCCAGTCTTACACTCATGTCATTTATGAACTTGTTCAAAAGCACAGGACTGAAGATGGAGCCCTGCTGAACCCCACTTGTGACAGGTTGCAATTGTGATGTTGGCCCATTCACTATAACCCTTTGACCTGACCTGTGAGCCAGTCACCCACCCATTACATGATGTGTTCATCCAGCTGTGAGCTGGACATTCTGTCTAGATGGATCCTGTGGAGAGAGTATTGAAATCCAAAATCATAACATCAACTGGCTGCCCTTGAAATGGGTTACCTCATCATGTGAAGAAATCAGGTTTGGTAAGCAGGACTTTCCTCTCACAAAGCTGTGCTGACTGGGACCAATGATTGCATTGTCTTTCAGGTGTTTTTCCATACCTCCCAGAATAATCTTCTCCATAAGTTTACCAGCTGCTGTAGTGACCCTTACAGACCTGTAGTTTCTCTGGCCCTCCTTCATGCCCTTCTTGAAAGTCAAGACAATCTTTTCCATCTTCCAGTTATCTGGAACTGTTCTGGATTCCCAAGACCACTGTCTTTGAAGGGTGCCTTGGTTCCTTAAAGAATAATTTGTCAGGATCAGTGTCCTGCTAGGAGGTCTATACTAGAGTCCCACGATGACATTTGTATTATTTGCCCCTTCATTCTTATTCAGGTGCTCTCAACTGTGGCATTGCCAACTTTGAACTTCATACGTTCCACTCCTTCTATTACATACAAAGCCACCCTTCTGCCTCTTCTGTCCTGCCTATCACTCCTGAAGAACTTGTAACCATCCAACAAGGCACACCAGACACAGGACTCATCCCACTAGGTGTCACTTATGCCAGTGATGTCATATCTCTGGGACCAGACCAAAGCCTTGAGCTCCTCTTGTTTGCTCCCCAAGCTGCACAAATTGGTGTAGAAACATTTCAGGTGTGGTACCTTGTAGTCAACATAGCCAACACTTTGAGAAACTGATTGAGGGATCCCATCAGTTCTTGTTTCCTCAAATTTTGGCATACCATGCCATCTCTCGTAACTGGCAAGCTGGGTTTTGTCCCTTTTCTGCTTCCAAGCTAGTTGACAGCTCTGTCAATGAGCCCTGCTAGCTCTTGTGCCAGAACTCTTTTTCTTCTCTGAGACAGGTGCATCCTTTCAGATGTCAGTCAAGCAGGTATTATATAGATCATTCCATGGTCAACAAACCCAAACTTTTTCCATTGACATCAACCTCAGAGCCATGAATTGACTGGATAGGTCTGCCTTATCCTATCAATATTATTCCTTGTTCATGGAAAAAATTGAGAAAATAATTACCTGTGCTCCCGATCCCTCTACTAATCATTATATGGCCCTGAAGTCTCTTGATTGCCCCCAAACTTGTCTTTGTTATTTTGTCGTTGCCAGTTGGAACTACTAATAGTGGATAGTAATCAGGGGGTTTTGGTAGACTGAAGAGCTTTCCAGTGTCCCTTATCCATGCTCCTAGGAGACAGCAGACTTCCCTGGGAGCTGTGTCTAGTCTTCATATTTGGCCCTTTATTCCCCTGGAAGGCAGTCTTTTTTTACAACTACTTTTCTTTTCCTGTTAACAATTAAGGTCTTGATGCTGAGTACTCGCTAATTTAATGAAAATATAAGTAATTTGTACTAATTAAAAACATTTCCAATTAGCACACAAAAGTTCTGGGAATGTTACTTGCCATAAAGAATATTCAAGATTTCTCTTTTATTATATATATAAACATTTCAACATACCAGTGGGACATATATGTTGTGGTTGTTAATGTTGACTGTCTCTTTGAATGCCCAGAAAGGTTTATGGGCATGATGTTGGAGGAAGGGGGGGAATTTTTTACAGTTTTAGTTTTGTATTCTAAGTTTTAACATTACAGTGATGCTTTGAATGTGAACTTCTCACACTGCCTTGGCACCTCCCATAGTCTGTTGTGCTTGGCTTGTTTTCTGTAAGGGATAATTTCCAGGCTGATTGATCTGATCCATTACAAAACCAGATACTTTTAAATTATATATATTTTGAGTTTGTTTGTATATTTTCTATTTGTCCCATGCCAAAGTAGAGTTGTAAAAAAAAAAGGTTCTGGAATTAATAATTTTAAGTTTGACATTTGATAAAGCTCTTGAATTTTCATTTTTATTCCTTTCCCTGTCCCAGGACTACAATTTGGTAAGTCTATATTTCCCAGTGGATAAATAAATAGATAGCTACTATCCATCATTGTTACAGGGCAGTACCACTGTCAGACAGAAGTGTAATAAAGTGGCAAATATTTATCTAAACTGCAAGGAAAGTATGAGTCTTACATAATATTTTCCAGAATTTAGATAATTACTTTCCTAGGTATTTTTCAAATATATCTTTGGGCAGGGATCCTTAAAAAAAATTAACTTTTCTTTTTACTTGCTTCTGTGAACAATAGATTAGAAAGCCCTCAACAAACAGTGTTGGGTTAATCACTACTATTTTACTGAGAAGGATTGAATGATTTATGTTACTTCCTAAAACCAATAAAGTTAGTTTAATCTGATTAGCTTAATGCTTCTCACCAAACGCTATTATCTTTTTACTAGTGACATGTATCTTTTTCCAAATTGCAGACTACTGAAGTGCAACCTTTCATTTAGCTTTTAAAATGAAATTCATATCTGTGATTACATAATTCCATTTTGGCATTGCGTAATGAAATAGTATTGGAAGTGGTGTAGACTCTGGAATATAAGCCTAGGTATAACATCTTTGGGAAAGATCCAGAAATAGCTTAATACCTATTTAGATTGACTATTTGGAAAAGTTTCTTCACCAAAAAAGGCTTTCAAGCCTGAGGAAGTTGATGAGTCACCATCCCAGGTGGTATTTGTGTACATGGGGCACTGAGTTATCATGCTTAAGTGGTGAAGTTGGCAGTGCTGAGTTAACAGTTGGAATGGGTGAACTTAAAGTTATTTTCTGACTTAAACAATGCTATAATTCTATATATTTTGTCAGGCTTTTTGCTGTATCTGATATCTGGTGGTGAGGAAGTCAAAGCATGAGTGGCATACTGGCTTTACTACTGTGTCTCCAGGTTTTAGAAATGCTTACGAATATTTCCCATACAAATCTGTTTTCTCCAGAACATGCATGGGTGAGAAATACATAGTTCTGATGCAGGAACTTGAAGAATTTGAATAAAAGCATGCCACTCACTGGCACATCTGCTGATTCTGTCTTTACCCCCAGAAACTTTATGACCAGGGGAGAGTGATTTAGTACTAAATTTGTTTTAAAAATTGACAGTTAAAAAAGCACATATAGAAATGTGCCTTCAAAGCACAGAGTAACTTCCCAGCCTCTCCTTCCTTTGCAACATCCTTTGAAGAATCAGAGATGTTCAGTAGATCTGGAGAGTGAGGGGTGGTAGAGGAGCCCCTAAATATGCAGTCATGGAATTAGTCATCCAGGGATCTTATTTGAAGCCTCAGATGGGGAAAGGAGAGCCTGGGAGGAGTCAGAGTTTGCTTCTATTGAATGCTTAATTTTCACTATGTTGATAGAAGCAGAGACCAGAGAGGCTCTTCACTTTCAGAGCGGTCCTACAATCACAGCTTCTGTTCCTCCTCCTATATCCCTGTCTATTCGATAACATTTTATTGCTATCTATATCTATGCAAGCCTTTGGAAATTTGCAGGAGTAATTACATCTGGCTGCCTCATATCCTGAGTGAGTGAATATAACTGCTTCTGTCTTTGTGTGGGGAAAAAACCCCAGACAGATTGTCTTCATGTTTTAAACAAGGGTTTAAAAAAAAAATAAAAAAATCTGCCAGAGCCCTTCTGTGAGGGTTGGAAATAGGAGTCCTAGGGAAGTCTTGCCTGTTGCATTCTCAGTCCAGGCAGGTTCAAGAGCAATAAGATTGAGCAACAAGAACTCAAGAACAATAAGATTGAAAGTACTCGGCTGTTCTCACTGCCAAATACTTGTTTCATCCCTGTTGGCAGGAAGTGGTTAAAAGTAGAAGAGTGGTGAGGAGGGTGGCAGATTTGTTCAAGTGACCTTGCAGCTGAGAATGCCAAAGCCTGGAGAATAACAGTGTGGAAAACCCCACATAGGATGCCTACTGCTGTTTATCCTCTGTCTGTTTTGAGAACTAAAATCTTTGTGTATAGATAACGTGGATGTTTGGAGAGATTTGGAGGCACTCTCATGGACATGCTTGAGCTCCCAGTCTTAGGAGAGAGAAGATCAAAGCTCAGAGATCATAAAAAGGCTCAGAGGATAAATATGTACACGTGTGGGCCCTTGATGAATTTGTGCAAGCAGCAGGCCCACATCCCTGTCAGGATCTACTGAGCCTGATGGTGCCTGTGTTGCCATTTGTGTGTCACTGTTGAGATCCTCTGGTTAGTGGGGTAGTGAAACAAATTTGCTCTTTACCTATCAGCTGTGGTTTTGTAGTTGTTCCAATTACCTGCCTGTGTCCCAACACTCCCAACACTCTGGCTCTGTGTATCTCTTTTGGAGGTGACTATTTGTTGGCCACAGTGTGCTTTGGACAAAGGACACAAAGCCCTTGACTTCCAGGACAGGAGTCAGTAAAGCCGCTGTTGAGGATTATGGCACTATATGGTTAAGACTTTCAGCACAGAAAAATAACTTTTACCTCTAGCAGTCCTACTAGATTGAATCCCAAACTATAGGATTTTGGCCTTGATGGGTTTGCAGTGGATTAAAAATTACCACTATAGACTGCTTTCAAATTCTTTTTGAGCTTATTGATCAAGTGTACAGGGTGAGCCTCAACCATTGCTCTCCATGGCTTTGATACAAGTCAGGCAATGGCAACAAGGAAACAATCTTGATCTTGAAGTATAAATAGGAGTTTTTTAAACCTACATATAGTAGGCATAAAAAGAACATAGTTTAAGAGGATTTTTGGGCACACTTTTTTCATAGGATATTTCATTAAAAACCTGCTTCTGCCCTGGCCTTGAGAATTCATCTACCTTCTTCTCCCAGGAGTTCAGAAAATACAGTGGAATCTCATTACCCTGGACCTCGCCTACATGAGTCTCAGGTGGCTGAAAATTACTGCTGCTGTCTCTATTGCTCCAGCTACTGTTTACTGATTCCAGAAATAGTCCTGTGTAGTCTATACGCTCTCTGCGTTCTGTTAAAGTGCTCATTTTTTATTAAAAAAAAGAAAAGCTGCCACATGATTTATTTGTGGAATATACACCTGTATGAAGTGTTACTTCACTGGGGCTATATAAGCTGTGACAGGCTATGACACAGATGCAATAAGGGATTAACATTGTCAGTAGCTGTCATATTCCAATCTTGCATGTATAGCCTCAGTACCAGAAAATGGTAGGACAGGAGCAGGATCTTACCTTTCTATTTAACTTTGCAAAACTGTCTATATATGGTGATGTATGCTTCAAAGCTGACAATGCTGAAGAGGAAGAAAACAACCAAGAGGATCAAAGAGTTCCAAGGGAATTTTCAAGGTGGAAGAGCCTATTCCCACAGCTGCTGTGAGTGTGTTTATGTGTGAGTGTGCCTATGGGATTAGAGTTTTTGGGAATTATCTATAATAAATGTTCAGAAACTTGCATGGGGTTGCTAATGGTGTTTAAGTGTTCTGTTGTATTGGTTATCAGTATATTGCAGATACTGATCTGGAAATACTTGTACACAGACTGCTTGTCAATTATGTGCTGCTAATAATTAAAGAAACTACTTTCACAGCACCACCGGATCACATAATGATGAAACTTGGAAGAAAACTGGAGGTCACTGGGTGGAACCTCTTGCTCAAGCAGAGCCATCTAGAGCAGATTGCCCAGGACCACATTCAAATAGATTTTGAAGATGGAGATTCCACCTCTCTGGGCAACCTGCGCTGGAGTTTTACAACTGCCAAAGTGAAAAAGTGTTTCCTGTGTTGAGAAGGAACCTTTTGTGTTTAAGTTTGTGCCTGTTGCTTTTCGGCTCCTCTGAAAAGAAGTCTGTCTTCTTGCACAGTTTGCTTAGGTATTTACCTAAGATATTTATTTACATTGATGATATTCACCCTCCTAAGCCTTCTCTTCTCCAGGGTGAGCGGTCCCAGCTGCCTCTTGTCCTCATACTCAAGATGCTTCAGGTCTGCTAATGATCCTGGTAGCCCTTTGTTGGATTCTTTCCAGTATTCCATGTCTCTTTTGTACTGAGGTTTCCCAGAAGTGGCCACCAACTAGACTTTGTGCTACTGATCATAACCCTTAGGCTCTAGCTCTTTAGATGGTTTTCAGTTAACCTCATTGCTCATCCTGCCAGTATTTTGTCATCTTTTTTACGTGGATCTTACCAGACAGGGTCACAGGCCTGACTGAAGTCCAGCTAAAGAGTATCCACTTCTTTGCCCTCACCTGTCAGACAAGAAATTTTTTCATATAAGATTACCAAGTATCCTGTACTTGGGTTACAACAACCCCAAGCAACAATATAGGTCTGAGGAAGACTGGTTGAAAAAATGCTGAGAGGAAAATGGTACTGATCAACAGCTTGATGAATGTGAGCCTGTGTGTGCCTAGCTGGCCAAGAAGGACAGTGACATCCTGGTTTGTATCAAAATTAGTGCAGCCATCAGGTATACGACCTCTGTACTCAACGCTGGTAAGATCACACCTTAAACCCTGTGTTCAGCTTTGAGCCTTTCAGTACAAGAAGATTAAGGTGTTGAAGTGTTTCCAGAGAGGGTCAACAGAGCTGGTGAAGGGTCTGGAGCACAAATTTTATGAGGAACATCTGTGGGAACTGAAGTTGCTTTACTTGCAAAAAAAGGATACTCAGGGAGATTTTATCACTCCCTACAATTACTTGAAAGTAGGTTTCAGTGAGGTGGGGGGTGGTCTCTTTTCATAAGTAACAATATATACTAAAGAGGAAACAGATCCAAGCTGTATACCAGGATGTCTGTGTTCAAGATAAGGAAAATTGTCTTCACTGGAAGCGTCATCTAGCATTGGAACGGGCTGCCCAGGGAAGTGGGGAGTCAGTGTCCTTGAAGATATTTAAAAGATATGTAGATGTGATGCTTAAGGAAATGATTTTGTGGTGGGCTTGGTAGTGTTAGATTAACAGTTGGACTTAATGACCCTTTCCTAATCTAAATGATTCTATGATTAAGTTGGTGAAGCATAACTTCCCCCTGGTAAAGCTAGGCTGACTTTTGCCATGGCAAACTATTTACAAGCCCGAACGGAGACGCGACAATCCGAATCAGTGTCGTGAGCTGTTTATTTCACACATCAGTCTCAGTACATTGTTAGGACAATGGAGACAGCATGTTCACAGCTCTCTGATTCAAATGGAATGCCAAGGAAATGTCACGTTACAGGGTAGCATAAAAACATCTCAGCCTAGGTTTCAGCCAATCAGACATAGAGCAAAACATATTGACAATAATTCTATCCAATCATATGAAACACACGTAATGGTAGTTAACACAAAAGGATTTATTTTCTAACACAATGGCTTGTTTATGAGAGACAAAGCACAGAGACTTGTTCATACTAACCTTCTAAAGATATATATTAAATAACCTTGTTGCAACCTATAAAGACAGATCACAGGAGCTTATTGCTCTATTTCTCATGTCTGCTCTACTGCTTAGAAAACTTTTTGCTGTATTAGCAATGTTCACAAATCTGCTGTCTGAGGCCTGCCTTTTTAACCACTTTCTCAAAACCCTCTAATTTTATAAATCCCAACAGCTGACTATTGCTCATCACCTGCTTATCCTTCATCTGTCTAGGAATGGATTCCAGTATTAGCTGCTCTGTCACCTACCCAGTAATCAAGATGAATCTGATTGGCTTGTATTTTCCTGCTAGATCCTCCTTTTTGCCTTTTTTGAACATAGGAGTGACATTTTCTTTTTTCTAGTCCTCACACACCTCTCTAGGAGCCTTCAAAAATAATTGAGAGTTGCCTTACAATGACACCAGCCATCTCCATTAGGACTGTGGTTGCACCTCATCAGGACCCATGAACTATTACCCTTAGGTCAAATTTGTTTGCTTGATTTAGATGGTGTGAACTCAGCAGCTTTTCTCTTCAGCACACAGTTCTTTGTGCAGTTATAACTTGGAAATGCAACTGAGTCAGTCTTCAAGAAAGAATGGAAGACACCTCTGATTTTTCCCAGAAAACTGTGAATAATCTGTTTATTTGTTAAGAGACTGAAGTTTAAATGAAAAGTACATATGGCTGTCTTTTAAAAATGTAATTCAATATTAAATTATAGGCACTCCTGGGCTTTTATCTTAGTTATTACATTAAGGTATTTTATTGTGACCATTTTTGTTCCAGGAACTGCATATTGTAACATTAATTAAATAAAAAACCCTCCACCAATTACTTGATTTCAGTCTCTGCATTAAAAAGGAAAAAAAAAAAAAAAAGAGAAAAAAATAAACCCCACCCCCTACAAAAATGTTATTTTACATTATAGCTTTCCAACACAATTTTGAAAATGCACATAAGTTTTGACGTAATATTCAGTAAATTGAATCAGAAAGTACTTAGCTGCATGACTGTTCTCTAAACAATTTGAATTCTGCTGCCACTAATTTTAAGAAATATTGATTTGTTTTTCATTTTGTCTGTGGCTTTTGAGAAGATATGTCCAGTTAATATCCTATAAACTGGGTGAGATGGATTGATAGTGAACAGTGTTCATCTGTATGAACATAGTTACAGTGAGTCAGGGTTAAGAATTAGAGAAGTGTTAAATATTAGTTTTCTGTCCTTTAAATTAGTTTTTGGTTTGTCTTAATTGTGTGCGCACGTTTTGTCTTTCCACCTTTGCTGTTCAGATCCTTTGCATGATAAGTAGACAACCATCACATTTAGTTATTTTCCTACTAGTCATGTTTTTCTATATGTGGAAACACTAGGTGAAATCTCAACCATGAAGCAACAGGCAATGGAGGCTCCAACACTGGTAATTAGTAAGAATAAATCATCCAGAAATCCCCAGTAGACTTGCACCAGTATTGATTTTTCAGTTTAAGAGTGGAGAGCTTTTACATCCCCAACAGGTCCTTCCTAAATCACTACTATCATCTGCCAGAATTGCAGCATCACAACATAAATCTTCTAGATAAGCCCTGTGCATGTCAAGAACAAGACAGAAAAAGGCCACACAGCATATTGCAATATGGAGAAATTTTCTTCCAAAATCTAGTGCAGTGATCCATTGAACTCCTTGTGAGGATCCAGTATGCCTGATTTATTTATGCCAGAAGCTGACAGACAGATCCAGGAATCAATGTCTCACCCTTAGAAGTTGCCTACATTTGTCATGCATCTTACAGGAACAGGAATCAGTCACGGACAGCAACGGGTATTTCCCCACCTGACCCTTAGACTTTGGTATGGACACATCGGTGACTGCTGAGAAAGCTTGGGTCTTACCCATAAATGCCATTCATCATTACTCAGAGAAACAGCAGAAGCCCCAGGAAGTGCAAACTAAACTTATTTTTCCTTCTTCTTCCTTTCCTCTTTCCAATATATTTTTCCAAGGTCTCCACATTCAGAGAAGTTCATCTTAAGCTGACTAATGAAGCCTTTTTCTTGGGACATTTTTCTACCAGATTTATATGAAGTTAGTGGTCAATTCTTATTCTTATGATATCTGTGTCTTGAAAGAAGAATGATGAAAATAATCCCAAAGAGATCCTTTTAGGTTTATATACTTTTCTAAGGGATATCACTTACAAAGTACTTAATATTCATTTTATGATGAACTTTGAGCTCTTACAACCACTATAGTATGGTGATGAATACTATCTCTGATGTTGTCGTGTTTTTTCATACATTAAATTTCTGATAAATTTGCTGGTTTGATTCATAAAAGAAATAAAGGAAGACCAGATTCCTTCTCTCTCTTGAGGTTTTTTTTTTCCTTATGGAAAAAGCATAATTTCAGGAAGAGACCAATAAGCTTCTCCAGGTTGCAATATCTACTCACTGGAGCTGTAATGTAAGTTAGCAAGGCCTGAAACTGTGCTGATGCTACGTTCAATGGTAAATCACGAACTGAAAATGCACAATATATCATGTTACTCTAAAGAAACAGAGTTGTCAAATTTATGAGCTACTATGTATCTGAAAGTGGAAACCTTTTGCAAAATTCAGGACAACATACAGAAGAAATACATTTTGCTCAGGAACGCAATACATGTGCCTTTTCCCTTTCATATCATGATTCTGAGAAAGTTTTCACTTCCCATTAAGTTGTCTGAGAAAGAAAAAGTATATGTCCACCCCATCTATTTTTAGGTATAGAATAGCTTGCAAATATGAAGATTGTTTTTATTTTTGTCTTTATTACCTTCTTGCTTGCTTCCAGCCACCAGGGAAGTAAGTTAAATCTGTTCATCTTGCACTTCTAGTTTACATTTCTTCTCAAATAAACCCCAATATATTGTGTTTTATAGACATTTGTTTTCTTTTCCTACAGATTAGTATTCATCTGGCTTTTTAACAATTATGTAGCTAGAAAAGTATAGCAAGAGAACAAAACACAAACTATAACGTCCTTATGTAAGTGGAATTCCAAAGAGGAACTGTAAGCTTGAAATCAGAAAATCTTTCTCCCTATACATATTTAATTCAAAGAGATTGACTCTTTTTCCACAAAGAAGAGTATTTTCTTATACCAGATTTGATCTGATGAATAATCCATACTCACATACAGAAAGAGTGACGCAATGAAGTAAAGCAGAAGCAATATCTAGGGCATCAGCATTTCAGAAAGCTGAGTACTAAAAAGCTGAATCTTAGTACTGCATTCATCTTTTTACTACATGTGGAATTTAGGAAACTCGGATGATTCTGCATGTCTGTTTTTTTTTCTTTTTAAAGCAGAACTAAACAAAGGTAGAAGACAGCAGAAGTTACTCTGTGTCATATGATTCAATAATGTTCCATTTGGCTGTGGAATTCCTGGAAATAACTGCAAGATAGCTTGGGAAATAAGTTTCTTATCATAAATATCTGACATAGTTCAGGGATTCATCAGACTTACATAAAGAATGAGATTCTCTTCTTTTAGAAAACAAGAACATAGAGAGGAATGCCCATGACACAAGGAAAATCCTTTTTTTAAATTAAGTCTTGCTGAGTAGTTTCAAATATAGCTGAGTAGTTTCAAATATATCTGTTTGGCTTTGATACTGAAGATGGACATCCTGAAATTTTGTACTCTCTGAATTGCGACAGACAAAATACCTTCCCAGAGACATGGATTGACTTAGAGATCGTTCAAAAAGCTAGACTCCCCATTTCATGTGATAGTCCTGATATTTTTTTTAAAAAAGCAGACATTCTTCCCATTTTGCATTTGTTTTACAATCAGTTCTGAACTTCCATTTTCCTCTCTGCTGTGTGCAAATCTTTAATGCGTAAATCTGGCCCCAGTATGCTCCTCATTCAACTGGCTTTGTTAGCCTCTCTGAGCATCCTTTCACTCATTCCAGGTTATCAGTCCTCTATTCTACTGCATATCCCAGTTAAGATTCTTCTTAATTTCAAAAAAATCTGAGTTTTTTATGGTTACCTTGGCCATAAACAGTAATTTGCCATAAAAAATAATCCTACTTCCTTTTTTATCTTTCAGAGTAGATGCTTTCTCATTTTTGTTCTGGTTAGAAAATCTACAGGGAAGAAAGTAACTTCACTCCAGTTGCAGGTAGTACAGGGTAGTACCAAAATGCTGGAGCAAGTATTGTAAAACTCCTTGCTCCCACTATTCAGGAAAATGAACCTACATTATTCTAGTTTTCTTTAAAATTACATTGAGTCCTTCTCTTAAATTTCTTAAATTTCTTGAAGGTTGATATTTAATGGGCATAAACTGGAAACTCATAATGTCAGTGCAAAAATGATACAGTAATTGCATTTAAAACTGTTACTGTGCTTATTTCTTTTATGACCTGATTTTCAGGAAAACAAGGCCTTTCAGTGCTTCAATTCCCTAAATTGAAATCATTATTTTAAATATGAATTAAGCTTTCCTGACTCATTGCATTAAGAAGTTTTGCAGCAATTCCTGCTTTTCATTGGCTCATTCTCTCCAAGATAATTTCTTTCTTCCCAAACTTGGTATAAAATCTCACTACTTTTCTTACAAATTTACCTTTCCTATTTTCAGTTGTATAGTATACAATTGAGAATGGGATTTAAGGGAGGGTGTCTTCATGGCTCAACAACATCAGCTTTGGGTCATGGCTTAAACACTTAAAAATGTATGGCATAGTTATCCTTGATATGTTCTTAATCATTGTGGATGATTAAGAATGTATTTTATCTCATGTGCAATGAATGATCAATAGTAGTCTTGATTAGATAATGGCTTTACCAACACCATTATCAGACAGTTTTAGCTGTGGAACGCATAAACAAAGAAGAGGGAATTGTTACCAAAAGGTAAGGCTTTAAAAGGGAAGGCCTTGTAACATGGCTTTGGCATGTAGCTCAGGCTAAGTAGAGGGCAACTACGGGAGAGTGACTCAGTTGGAATAGGGGAGATGTGAGAGACGTGAGACATGAGAGACGTGCTGTGTGACTGCCGCATGTCCACATCCTGGTGTATGGTGGTTGGTTGACTTGGGCTTGCTGTGCCTTAAAACTATGTAAACTGGTAACATGCTAACTGCTTTAAAAGGCTTGGTTTTTGGCAATTAAGAGCACTCCTTTGCACCTGCATGGGGTCCCTGCACCACTTGTTACTGCAAAAATGCACCATCCCCATTTCATTTTGTCTCTCTAAGTAAAATGCATAAATCTTCGATTGCATTTGCTTTTCAGATTTAAATTTTGGATAATTTGTCTTGTACTATTGAGAGTAACTTTCCCCAGGAAAAATATTTTTCAGGCTTTCAGTAATCACAGAAAGTAGACCCATAGAACAAGATACAAAAATTTTTAGGGTGATCTAATCTAAAGTCTAATCTCTGACTTTTTTATCACACATTATGCAGGTGTACAACACATAATACCTGTGAGAAGAGTAAGTCTTAGATACTTTCAAAAGTATCTAAGACTAAAATGTATTAAAACTCCTGCAATATGTGTGTTGATTGATTTGTTTATTATAGGGAGCTATAACTTAATTATGTTGCTTTTCTTATCTTAGAAATTAGAAAAATATGCAAAGCTAATATTACATAATTAGAAATTAAATTACAGAAAATAACTATATAAAAATGGGACAGAGCTCAGTACAATGTAGAAATCAAATGAGACAAGTTAAAATAATGTAGCATATTTTTGATATGCTACATTAATTCTAATTCATAGTAATCCAATCAACAAAATACTTCTATGAATGCAAACTCACTTTTTCATGCCAAAGCCTTTTTGAAACAACCTGTATCTAGAACATGCAATGCCTGTCTCTCCCTTCTCTGTTACCAGATCACAAAGTGGGAGTGATGCCAGGGTAGACATAAAGGAGCCTGCTGCATCCAGCGCTACTGAAAAGGTTTGCCAATGTCCTCAGCTCAAGCTGTGCATCAGGGACTGATTGAGTATCATCCAGCCTGTATGAACAATTCATATCACTGCAGTCAACCTTCAAAACGTAAATTTGGATGAGAAACTCCTGGCTTCCATTACTGCATTGTAGTTTTCTACATTTATAGATTAAGGAATAAGACAACCTTTCACGTAAGGAAAGGGAAAGAGACTTGAGACTGTTTAGCCTAGTGTCAGAGCCCTCTAACCAGGCTGTTTTAGGTATTTCAGAAATGTGGAGTATGATGTTTAATATGAGATTTACCTATCTGAAGAATATTGATGTCCTCCATAATTTCTATTTTACCACTTGTGAAAATACAATGTAAATTTAAGTTACCCATAGAAAATGACAACAATTGCAATACAGAATTCAATCACAGTGCAAATGTGACTGTCACTACTGTATCATAGAATTTACTCATCGCCATAATGCTGGGTGTCTTCTTTCACCTAAAAGGAACATACGCTTTCCTCTCATGCTGGTCTTGGCAACTCAGGGAGATATTCACACAGTTTTAATGAACTCAGGGATAAATATCTGTGCCACCTGTTGATCCATTCAATTGTTGTAGCTGTTTTGGTCCCCTTCATATTGGGAAAACGTTGTCTTTGTATTAGCTGTGGTCAGTTGACGCTGTTGAGTCAGGGATGGAAAGAAAGACTCCAGTCTTCATGTGGATCAGAAGGCTCAAGAAGAATCTTTATTAGCAAGAAGTTGTGAGCTTTATAATCTCACTTGCTAAGTGGGACCTGATTGGTCTCAAAATAGAAACATCTCACATTATTGGTGACTATGACTAGCATGCTGTGGAGAACCGTAACTATAAAAAATGGTTACAGAAAGAGACATAATAATTGTTTGAATTCTTTTGTTTAAGATTCCCAGTCTTAGCCTGGGAGAAATTGTCTCCTTTCTTTGACTGAACTGAGAATATCCATCACACATTTCCTGATCTTCATGGGATCATCACCCTCTCCCACCTCCTCCGAGCTTTGTTTCTTTGAGTGGTTTATTTGTCACATCTAAAGAAAAGGACTCAAGGATTTCTATGAATTCTCATAAATACCTGAAAAGATGGTGCAAAGAAGATAGAGAAGACTCTTTTCAGGGGTGCCTAGTGTCAGAACCGTTTTCAAAGGTCTTGAACCAGAAACAAGAGGATGTCTCTGAGTACAAGGAAACACTTTTTCACTGTGATGGTGACATAGCAGCAGCACAAGCTGATTAGAGCGGATTTCGAATTTCCATCTTTATAATTTCCATCTTTAGTTATCTGCAAAAACCATCTGCGCATGGTTCTGCTCTACATAGCCCTGCTTGAACAAGGGGTTCAAGCAGCTGACCTTTCAAACTGGAAACCAAGGCTGTACTCTTAGCTGTGGAGACACTTTCCATCACATGAGCTTCCTTCCGAGTTCAACCATTACTTGATTATAATTCCTCTGCAACATTAATTCTGTGTTGAGTGTTAGTACTGAAGCAGTCATGATGTCTCCTGTCAGCAGCAAATGGCAGGTTTATGGGAAGAGTTAGAGAAACATGTGGGCTGGTGGGTTTATAAGCACTAATTCTGGCATAAAATCTCTCTCTGTGTTAGTCCCCTTTTGTTAGTCCCTCATATGACTACAGATTCTTCTGTATCAGAAGACTTCAGAAAGAGAAGCCATTTCATGACACATTTAGCTTCCCAGTATGGATGCCGACACTCAGTCTGTTCCTTTGTGATCCCAAACAGCTATTCAGACAGCTCCACAGAAGGAATTTCATAATTTCAATCCAAATTCATAATGCCATCATTTCAAACACTGGAAATTTAAGCATCTACTCTAAAATGCCATCTAATCACAATCCTCTTCAGTCAATGAGCAAGTAAGGTCTCCAGAATCTAAGTTACCTATCCAGTTTCCAAACCTTATCTAATATCAGGTAAATCTCCCATCTCTGACGATAAAAGAAGCCTTAATGACTGACTTGCATTAAATACTAAGCTTCAGAGGCTTTTAGGCATTTTAGGGAAGATAAATCTGCTCTTAGGATGAGAAAACCTTCCCTCCACCCACTAAAACCACAGAGAAATCCTCTCTTTACCAACGTATTTAAATATCTTTAGAACAAAAGACCAAACACATAAAAACATCATAAATATGCCACTAGAAGGGACCAGAGGAGATCAGATACAGATAATCTTAAAAAATTTAAAGTAGAGATGTCTCTGCTAAATATATCTGCTTGATCCTGAAGAATTGAGGAGATTATGCTGCATAATCCAATTGAAGGTTTGTTCTTTTCCACATATTAATTAGCTCTTGCTGATCAACAAGTATTTATCCTGTTAGTGATGGTGTTAGGACTGGTTTCCTAAAAAATTTCTGTCAGTCCATTCTTTTAGTAGCCCACTATTACATTTCCAGCTATATGGACATCTTCCTTTTTCACCATCTTGCCTTGTGATTTCCCTTATTGTTGGGGAGAAGACAGTTTTGCTCTTGCTCCAAGAGTTCCTTAAACAAAAATTATCTTCTCTGTGTTGTGAACTCTGATTTATGAAGTATTTTGACTGTAGATCAAATCTATTATTTTGTGGCTTTTAGTGCATTCTATGTATTCTGAAATCATTTATCCAACACTTAATTATTTTGCCTAAAGATTTCCAGTTAAATTTATGGATTTTTTTTTTTCATCTAGAGGAGTGTGATTTGAATAAACAGCATTCAGGCATCTAAGTGGTTCCATGAGTGCTATCACAGGTAGTACTTTCACATGTCTTGTAGAAAGGCTTTAATGTCTGCTCTTCACAGGTGAGAAAAACTAAGGTATAAAGAGAAGAAGATGCTTGCAATTTGCTATACTGAATTTAGTTAGGATACCAAGTGGCAGTAAAATAAAATCTGTTGAGTATGAAGCTAAAGCTATTCTTGGTTCTCAGCAGACATGAACACTGGCAGAAATTTCTTTGTAAAAAATATATAAAGGTTGGAAAATGTTTTAGAAAGGTACATTTTGTCTCAGAAAGAATGTGACCACTTGTTTGGATTCTGTCTAAGAATCACAGATAACCTGTACCACAAACTACCTACAATAAAATGTATTAAAGCATAATTCTTGACTATGTTTTAAATAAATTAGTCAATGTAATTAATCAGTATGCATAATCAATTGTGCATTCTCATGACACGAGTCAGAATAAATTTTTTTTAAAGCCCAAAAGCTATCTGATCTTTAAACATCAGTTTCTTCAGGTAACCTGGGGTCAAAAGTACTAAAAGCCCCACTCCTGAATTTACGCTTATTGCATGACATGCCTAGAGAATATGTTTTTTTTAATCCTTAATAAATATACAGCATCTCAACCATCTTTCCTTCATTTCCTTTGAGCAATGCATAAATTTAACACAGAAAATGGAATGTTTCAGTAAGTTATGAGCAAGACAAACCCCATTTTAACATGAAAATGTTTTTGCAAACTTCCCATGACACATGGTAGCATTTTCTTGCCAAACACATTGTACTAAGAGTATAAAGTCACAGTTAAAATCAAAACATTTTGTATGAAATTGCATCTAAGTTTGTTTCTAAAATTGTATGCAAGTATCTTCCATATGTATATATATAGCATGGGAAATAAAATGTATGTGCTTAACTCAAACCTCTCTTTGGCTCTTTGGATGACTTTTGCGCCTAGCACAAAATCTGCAAAAACAGAATTCAACTGTATGGGTGATATTCCTGTTAACTTAATGTTGAATATATAATAACTCTACAGTCCAATTTATTTTGGTAAGTAATAAGGATAAAATTATGCAAAGACTATCTTACCCCGTTACTCTCCCAAAAAACCCCCACAAAGATAAAAATACCCCCAAAAAATCAACAAAGAAGCAAAAACAAGCATAGAAAAAACCAATCCAAGCAAAACCACCAGCCTCAAAACAAGAGTAATTTTAGATGTAGCTGTAAAAGGATCTTAATAATAAACAGAAATCCATAATATTTTTTATTACTATGTACTATTTATATTCAAAATGGAAGGTGTACTAAGTGTGTCTTATCTCTGACAGAGGCAAAGGTTGTAGACACAAAAAAATGTGGAAAGGAAACCTCTTAAGACAGCCATTTTTTAAACTTTTACTATATTAGGGATTTATTTCAGTAAGCAGAAGATTTATTTCAGTAAGCAGAAGCTGTTAATGTGATCAATAATTAATAATTAAAACAATAGCTTTAATATTGTGATAGTACAGGGATGACTCAGTAGCACAACATGGTGTATGATGTATTCAAACACCATTCTGTTGCTTTTCATCATGTAACTTTGTCAAAGACAGTTTTTAAATGTCTAATTGGAAGCAATAATATTACTATGAGGAATGTAGGTTTCAAATTCTGCATATAGAAATAGATCACAAACCTTAGACACAGATTAATCATCCTTTTACACCAATACTGTACATTTGATTGCTTCTCACTTCGCTATATCATTACAATAAGGTATGATATTGTTCCTAAGAGAGACTTTAACAACTGAGAGGGCCATACTATCAAGCTCACATAAGATATCTCTGGTTCAACTAGGTTTTTGACATTTACTCCAATGTATTTTATATTCTCTTCTTAGTAAGTCAAACTGTTTTAAAAGGCTAAATCCCTATTATTTATATTTTTTTCCCTTCATTCAAATCTATCCCATATTTTGAAATGTCACTTCCACAGGTCTTTGCTGTATTGTCTCAATAGAAATATAAATTATACTTCTGGAAAGAAAAAAAGTAATAAATATTCCCCCACTCTAGTCTCCTGAAACATAAAGAGCTATTTTAAAACCAAGTATTTTTAACAGAATCTTATTTTCTCTGCTTCTGTTTAGGGGCACTTTTGAGAACATTAGTTTTCAGCAGCACTTAGACAAAGCTCTGACTCACAGCTTCTATGTATATTTTTGTGCTTTTTTAATCCAAAAGTTAGTGACTAGACATGGAGGAAGAGAAAAAAATCACCCATCAAAGCACAATACAAATATATAGCCATATAAATTTACAGAACTCCAGTGTGGGTCTGAAGGGAAGAGAAGAGCAAAAATAAGCAAAACTAGTAGCAGCAGGCTTTATACTTAGTTTCCTACAAAAGTTAAATCAAGCCACTTTTAAAGCAATCCTTTGTATCTTAGTATAAAATGTGGTTCTCTATATGTGAGAAATGTGAAAATGCGAAATAAGTGAGAAATGTGAAATACTTGATGTACTGCCTGAAAAAGCATTATTCTAGTCAAGTGTCCCTTGAGGATTTCAGCTAGGTGTTACAAATCTCACTTTCCACAAGCAGTTTGAAGCAGTGTTCCTTAATCTGGGATGACTGAAAGATTTCTCGGTTGGTGTGAATAGTTGCATTTTTTCTGCTAACACCACAGAAGAGACTTATTTTGTCATAGGATGGAAGTGGAATAAATGAAGTCTTATAGCTTAAATGTTTCTGTGTTTCTCCAAAGATCCTAAATATCTTTCTATTCTTGAATCTTCTTGGAAGTTATAGTGACAGCAGGACAACTCTTCTTTACTTTCAGGTAATCATGTGAACATCCCTGAACCTATTCCCTTATTACTTCAAAGTTGCAATTAAAAAACCAGAACCATACCAACCAAACAAAACCCAGCTAAAACACCTTTGCAGCTAATTGAGAAGGAAGTATCTGAAATTATTGTCAGACAGTTTTCTTAGAGGCTTGGTAAAACAATCTGAGGTTTTAACAGAAAGAGAATTTCTATCTTGCAGGGACATCTGCACTGTCAAAGTAGTTGAAAACCTCAGTTCACTCATCTGACCCATCTCTCTTGCAGATATCTGGATAGTAATATTAAGTAAAAATCACCTTTCCATTTACATTGAGTCTGGCATATATCCATCGTGTTCTCCTCTTGCCTCTCAGTCTTGATCTTAGCTATTTACTGCTTTTAAGATTAATTTCTGCAGTACAGCCATGAATAAGTCTGACTCCCCAAAAAGCTGAGAAAACTGCCAGCATCAGAATTTAGAGTTCAATGACAGTATGCCACTCTCCCAATTTCTATGCAGGCTCCACTGGTAATTGCAAAAAGCCCTTTCACTCTGCAAAGGAAGGTTTTGTTAGGGCTAAACCCTTTACAATCATGATGGCATTATCATATTATTATTATCAAAATATAACTCACTACAACTTGGAAATTCTGTTTACAGAAAAAAAAAAATAACCACAGAAAGCTTGCACAGTGCTGAAAGGAAGGATTTCATAATAACCCTAGATCATTCCAAGGCGGAATGAGGTTCGATGCTAAGCATGTAGTTAATACATTGCAAGACCCTGTTCCAGTTAAAATGATTCAGTGTTTTGAGAGAGCAATGAGCAGGTTGGAAGAGAGGCCTTAGTTACTTTCCTCTTTGCCTCACTCTCTTACTTCCAAATCCATGTATGAATATGTGTGTGTCAACACATACAGACTTAAACACACACACACACATAAACACACACACAAACTCATGTATGTCCTACCATTCAATGACAAAGTAAAATTTATGATATATTAGGTGAAAGCCCTCCTTAATTTCTACTTTGTGTGTAGCTGTGATTAATATGACCCATTACTTTGCAAACAAAAATACTTAGCAAACCAGTTATCTCTCTTTTATAGAAGTGGAAAAACATTTACCATTCCCTTCTCCCCGGCTGCAATAGCATCTGTAAAAAGCAATGCATCTTTGAGATCATAGGATATAAATCTTTTTGTGATAAGAAACTGCAGCTTACAGGACACTGCAAGTGTAATACATCTTTTGTGTCTTCGAACATCTTTCTTTTTCTTTTTAAAATAAAAAGTAAGTTTTTGTGCTTACAAAGTTTCAGGATGAGGATATCAGAAAAATCTTTATTGCTATAAATCCTTTTATCTGTTCCAGATCTATAGTGCAAGCACTGTAGCTTAAACTTCCTTAAACTGCGCTGCCAAGGTTGTTTGAGAATCTCCAGTTGGTCAATGTTGGGAAGCTAACAATGCTCATCTAAAGGGATTACCTTTAGAAAAAAAAAAAAAGTCAGCTTGAGGCCTATTGAGCTTGATGTGGGAGTCAGGAGACAAAGACATCATATGTTCTATGTATGGCTTTATTTTTAATAAAAATTACTTCTAGAACAAAGACAAAACCAGGTGAGACTTTGTAGTCTAGCTTTTATAATACTCAAATATTTTCTGTTCTGATCCATTCAACCCCACACCTGTGTTGATAGTAGGAGTTACCTTGACCCAGGTGCAGCACCTTGCATTTGGTCTTGTTAAACCACATAAAATTCCCTTTCAATCCACTTCTTGATTTTGTCCAAATCCTCTGGATGGCATCCCATCACTTAGGTGTGTCAACTGCCTGACTCAGCCTGGAGTCATCTGACAAATTGCTAAGTATGCACTTGATTCCATTATCTTTGTCATTGATGAAGACATTAAACTGTACTTGTCCCAGTACTGATCTTGTAATTTTATGGAGAAAAATTTGAGTTCTTAGGAGAAAAAAAGACTGTAAACAGAACTTATGTCAAATGAATCATATTATGTAATAGACCTCTAAATTAAATAGACCTCTTTCAACCTATTCCCTGCACTCAAAGAAGGAAATCAAAGTAACTGTCTAGACTGCATGGCCCAATTAGAAAAATACCTGAAGATTATGTATCTTTTGTTTTCAATAAAAGACCATTTCAAAAAAAAGCTAGGGGGACCATTTGTCTCCATAAAAGTTGGATCCTGTCACTTAAATTATCTTCTAGGTTTTTTATTTCATACTTCAAGAAAGTCTCTTTCACAGCTCTTTTAAAGAATAGTCTTCAACAGCAGCATTAATTCAGAAATCATCCTTCACCTTCACTCCTTACTGCTGGTATGAAGAACATGGGAGGAAAAGATTTTGAAAAGACAAGAAAAATAAATGGTCATCTGGAGTACATGGATAGGGGACAGAATAGTTGAAGAAGTTTCAATAGTGTCTTTTGAAGGCACAATACAAGGTTCTCAGAAATAATTTGAGAATTCTGTAATTTACCTTGTGTATGAACTGTTTACAAATGTAGTCAGTCTGCAGTCAGGTTGCCTGCACCTTCCAGTTGTTCAGGGCTGGCCATTAATCCTGCTAAGGGAGAGGATGGTACAGCTGTGTTACATTTGTGCAGTGCTCACACTGATGAATGATATGTGTTTATGTTAAAGGACATAAAAAGCCTACATTGCTGGCTAATCCCATATCCCACATACAGAAAAACAAGGAGTATAATGTTGTGAACAATCAATAATATTCCATTCTCTGTGTTCCTTTGAACCTTGGTATGTTTGTGGTATTCATTATCACTGAGAACCAGGGTTAGTTAGTGTCAGAGATGCTTCAACTTCAAAGGATGCAGAGTCGTTTCTGTGGTACACACTGGCCAGGCCTTTTTTCCCCCATTCTTTTCCTTTCATAAGGATGGATGTTTTAACTTAACTCAATGATGCCTTACAGCTCTGATTTCTCTAGCAGCAGTCATAAAGATTTCAAAAATATAATAGTGGTTCTCTAGCATGGTTCATTGGCAACACTGAAGTACACCCTCCCTGGGAAGATTTTGTTCAATGCTTTCAGTGATTGCTCATTTATGATCAAGAACACATTGTGTAGTAGGACAGGAAGAAATCTTTCTGATTGAATGAGCCTGTGCATGTAAAAGTTAGCAGGGTCTAAACCAAAAAATCCTTATGACATTCTGCAGAATTATTATTACTAGGAAACAAAAATTTGTCTGTCTCCAGTGTGAATTGAGAGATTGAAAACTGGGATCATGAGAACAGTTAGTGCTTTAAATAGAACTTTCTTCCTTGTTTGTACAGACAGGAACTACCTGCTATATATGTGGTGCTATATATCAGGTGCATGCCTCCCCCACTCCCTCTTTCTTGTTTTAAAGTACTACCATCATAAAGTAAAAATGTAATTCTGGATAGTTAAACATTTCAGAATTATTTTGCTCACAAAAGTGAGAAATCACTCTGACTTTTGAGTGTTAAAAGCTTTACATTTTTTTCCAAGGTGAGGATATTTTCCCTATATGATGCGGTAAGGAGAACAAGAAATTGTATACCAATTCTGTGTAATGTACAGTGTGTGTTCATGTTATTTATGGTGTTGTAAGTGAAAATTTATAATAGAAATGTTATTGAGGAGGTCTATTTTATACAAAAGTAGTTTTGGGTTGCTATTTCTGTCAATTTTCTTGACTATGGAAGATTAAAGAAAAAGTGCACAGTGGAGTCTTCAGAGAATTCATTAGGGTTTTTTAATCTCTGCATTTTCTCTTAAAACCAATATTCAAAATCTGTAATACTTACTGTTTCTTATTGCTTCTTCCTCAAACAAATAGATTCAATGATGCACAGGAGAGTACTTTTATGAACTCAGTAGAGAATAATTGGGTAGAAATCACAGAATGTTACTCAGAAGTTGGGTTTTTTTTCCTTTCAACTTATTCCTCTCAGAATGCTTAGTGCAATTACCTCATCTATAAAGACAGGCTGAGAGTATTGGGGCTGTTTGGCCCAAAGAAGAGAAGGCTCCAGGGGGACCTTAGAGCACCTTCCAGTACCTAAAGAAGAGCTATAAAAAAGTGGAGAGGGACTTTTTGCAAGGTCATGTAGTGATAGGACAAGTGATGAAGGCTTTGAACCAAACGAGGGTAGGTTTATGTTAGATATCAGGAGGAAATTTTTACTGTGAGGGTGGTGAGGCAGTGGAACAGGTTGCCCAGAGAAACTGTGAATGCCCCATTCCTGGACGTCTTTAAGGCCAGCTTGGATGGGGCCCTGCCCCACCTACCCGATCTAGTGTAAGATATCCCTGCCCATGGATAAGGGGTTTGAACTAAAAGATTTTTAAGATCCCTTCCAATACAAGACATTCTATAATCCTGTAATTCTATGAATTATTCACATCCCATTATTCACATTCCGCATTCAAAAAGGTCGAACCAGAACACAAGAAGTCAAAAGGATGATATTTTAAAACATTTTTGCCTATAGTTATTCTGATCAACTATGTTCATTTTTGTGCAACAACAAATGCAAGTGACTTGTAAGCTGGATCTCTGCTATCTATTACTGTGTATTGTGATTTGGTTTGGATTTTTCGGCAAAAAAGAAACACCAATACGTATATATATGCACATAGAACATTGTAGTAGTGTTTTTTTATTTTATTTTATAAAAAAAAAATTTAGAATGTCTTCAGATTTTCTACTATGCTAGTAAATGCCTTTCTTTTGTAGTCATCTCACTATTAACTGAGGTATAAGATATTTTCCTGAAATTTCTTAGTGTTCTTTAAGGGAGGTGTCCAGTTCCAAAGACAGATCCATCTCAGTCACATTGTCAGGAGTACATATTTTAATCAATTAGGGTACATATAATATGTGCTGGTATTAAAAAAAAAACATGGAACAAGTAGCCTGGAAAGATTTTAGTCTTATGTTCAATAATATTTAAAGCACAACTTAACATGGTCCTGGCAATCTGCTCTAGCTGACCTTGAGCAGCGGGGTTAGACTAGACTTCCCAGCCTCATTTATTCAGCAATTAAAGCATTAGTATTGTAAATTATCCCAGTGAACACTGCATGAAAAATGTTAACATAGTAACATACTCACATTATTTTATTGAATAACTATAGGCTCTTATATTTTAAAGAAAGAGCAATAGATTCATACACTATCCTCTGACAGAACCTGAAAGATTATTTCTAATGCTAAAAAATTACCACAAAAAATATTTCCTTGTTACCATATAGTCCTGACAAGAATTGGATTAGGACTCCATGAGACTTCGTGTTTAGTGTTAACTTTTCCTTCCTCCATCTTTCCATCCTGGAGGATGTCATGTCCTATAGGCTTGAGCTATGTAAATTCATATCTCTGCAGCAAATTAAAAATAAAGACAAACACAATTCACAAAAAAACCCATGAACTCAGCAACCTCCCCCTTAAAATCCCAAACCATTTTTTCACTTTTTTTAACCTCTTTGCTAAGTGGGTTAAAAAAAAAAAAACTTCATAATTTCACCTTTATTTGTAGATTATTTGCACAGCTTTGCTATTTTTAATTACCCAGCCTTGATATTCCTCAAATGTGTGATGATTGCAGCAAATAATTCTATAATCAGACTCCATTGACTTGACAGAAGGATTAATAAATTTCCAGCAAATTATAGAAAAATAAAGCTCCATCTAATTTTGCTGTTAATATTACTTATAAAATCCCTGTATCAGAAGATATTTCACTGAATGTTACATGTCCTGATTGACTGCAGAAGTTCTGTAGATGAAATGGTCAGTGCTCTCTGACCTTGTCTGTGTCAAATACTGAAACAAATGTACATTAGTAATAATAACTGTCTATTTGTTTCACCTTGCCAAATGTCACTTGAATTATTACTCTGGTCCTCAAAGTAAAGAATTTTAACTTTATGTTTCCTAGGGGAAAAAGAATGATCTATCCTTTTTTCGGCCTCCACAAATAGAAGCATGGCATTTGTCTTTTCATTGGTAACATTAAGCTTGTCTGATCTGAGTGATAAAAAGCAGAGATTATCTATTCCTGTCTGTCATTTTTGGCAAACTTGTGAACTTTTCATAAAAACAGAAAGATAAATCACAGCAGCTATTATTGTCTTTGTCTTAATCTTTCTAATGGATCAGTGTAATTTTTGGTTTCCTCTAGTAGGTCAGGGAGGTCATCGCTGTAGGAGAACAGCCTTGTCTACTTACTGAATGCTAAATAGTGGTCTCTCACACAAATCCAGATAAAGACGTTGCACAGGGGATTAAGCTGCTGGCAAAGCAGAGGAGTCCTGTGGATCTGCTCAGCTGTTGTTAACAGACTTCTCTGACATTTAGCGGTCCCTCCAAGGTGGGGGCTGGAGCCATATAGCCTAGGGAGAGCATTCCTGATCCTAATTCTAAAAGTATTCAGTGTGAATTTACAAATGCAAACATTAAAACATCTCACTGACATGTAAATGCAAACATTAAAACATCTCACCAGCATACTGCCAAAGTTTTTGATCAAGATAGACAGGCGAATTGCACTTATGCTTGTGGATAAATTTAAAAAGTTCACTGCAGACAAAACCAGGTATGATAATGTAGGAAATATCCATTATTTAAAAATTATTTGTGCAATTTGTGTCAATGCTTTCTTCTTCCTTTCAAAGGAGAAGTAGAGAAGAGAAGGGGGGAGAGGAGAGGAGAGGAGAGGAGAGGAGAGGAGAGGAGAGGAGAGGAGAGGAGAGGAGAGGAGAGGAGAGGAGAGGAGAGGAGAGGAGAGGAGAGGAGAGGAGAGGAGAGGAGAGGAGAGGAGAGGAGAGGAGAGGAGAGGAGAGGAGAGGAGAGGAGAGGAGAGGAGAGGAGAGGAGAGGAGAGGAGAGGAGAGGAGAGGAGAGGAGAGGAGAGGAGAGGAAAAAAATTTCCAGGAAAAGATATTTATATGGGTATAGCAATGAGCCATTACAAAAATGACAAATGCAGGAAAAAAATCCATGAAAAAATACTGATATTTACACTGAAAAAAGGGGGGAAAGTATCTTTCCTGTCCTTAATGGTCAAACTGTTATTCCTAGCAGATAAATTACTAGGTTAATACTCAGTGCTAAATCAAAATTTGTTTCCAATATTAGTGATCAAAAAAAGGTTCAAACTGTTCAAGACCCTCAAGTACTTCAATTTCCAGGAACTCCTGGTTTAGGCAGGAAGAACAAGGTACATAGATTAGACTAGATTCATTCCTCTCAAAATGACATAGCTTTTGACAAAAGGGCATGAAAAATGCAGAAGTAAAAAAAAAAAGAACCAGAGGGGGAAATGGTGGAATATTTATGAAGATGGATAAAAAGAAAAACAGATTATTTCAAATAAAAAGAAAATAAACAAATTACAAAAATAAAATGCTGGCACACTGCAAATAACTGGTCTGACCAGCTGTCTTTAATTCTGTCAATTCTTTCCCTATTTTTCAGTTTTATTATTTTCTTCCCACCCCTTCCCCTGAGTATTTCAGCTTTTTTCTCCCTTTCACTTGCTCTGCTTATCATGAAGAACAAAATCGTACTCCAAACCCTTTTCTTTGCATTTCCTCATAAAAGCAAATCTACCAACCTCTTCATTCCATATGCATGTCATTCTGTCTAAGGAAAATTCCTCTCAGATGGATTTAACCTAAGAGATTATAAACATCAGATGCAGAAATAGGAAGCTATTTTAGCCTTGACCTTTCAGACCAAATTTGATCACACTACAGCCTGATTGAATAGGGTTTAATCAGCTTCATCACTGTTGAAATTTAAGTTCTTGTGCAACTGAATATGATTTCAGCTGATTTAACAATAAAAAAGAATATGCACATGTAGACAACAAATGCTCTTTTAAATTTTTTTTGCAAGTTCAAAAAAACTTAAAAAGAAAAATCCAACATTGTAGGTTTTTTTATACTATTTAAGCAGAAAAAAAATTCTGTTCACCTGAAAAATATTTATTAGATATTTTAGATATTTATTAATTAGATATTTTATTAGGTTCTGTCATCTTAAGGAAAAGTTAAACTTCAGAGTACTTGTATCTAAACTTTCAAACATACAGCTGCACTTTTCAACAATTGCCAAAGGAGTGGACATTTACATTATAAGAGTGGTTATTTGCATTATTTCTACATCTATACAAAGATGAAGGAATAAAAAACAAACTTACAGTTTGTTTGAGCATTGTTGGACAGATCATTCTTACAGATAAGTTGCTCATCAAAATGGATTCTAAAAGTATAAAAATAGTTCTTCAGGCATAATTGCACACAAGCAAACAAAAAACCCAAATCAACTACCACTTATCTCAAGGGTCCATTACCGTTAGGATGTTTTTTCCCCTAAGATCCTTATGGTGTTTCCAGACTACACTTCCTTCATTGTGTAATGCACATACATTCGAATAGTTTGAGGGAACGAGAACTTCGTTGAGGATTTCTAGGCAGGTAGGATTCCATGCCAAGAACAAAAAAGAAGTCTTCAAGGTCTGAAGCCATGGAAATTGTAATACTGGGAATATGTTCAAGGTCTGAAAGAGATTTCCATTCCCTAGGATAGAACAATAATGTAAACCTGTTATTTAATACATACACACAGACATCCTTCGTGTAAGTAAATTATGTTGGCTTGTTTATCTTTCCATATTCTTTATACATATTCTTTGTACTTCAAAAAAGTTCAACTCAGTCCATTCTCTTGACATTGATTATAACAACATCTTATTCTTATTTAGTCACATAAATAATTCAATGTTCTAGTTTGTTTTTTTTTTTACTTTTAAGAAAATTAGCTTACTTTACTTTTAAGACAATTAGCTAGACAGCTAGCAATACTACTGTGAAAAGGCCTTGGAAAATGAGCTAATATTTTCCCGATATTTTCCTATTCTATAGTACACTTTTCAAGGCATCTTCAGCTTTATTTCTAGAAAATGATAAAAAAAGAAAACAATTCCATTGCTTGATTAAGCAGTTATGTCCTTTACCTGAAGTTTTTTAATTAAAAAGACTGAAAATCAGCAACAGATTTTCCTTAGAAATTGGCCGCTGAAGAAAAAGATATTCCAAGATAATTAGTAAATAGCTTGGGGAAAGGATGCAATTTATTTTCTCCAAATAAACCAAGTTCTTCCACAGCATTTCTGTTTCTGCTTATATTTATTAGTTTTACATAACCCTATCCATGTAATATTTAAAATTGCCCCTTGAGATGTAATTGTTAAGTCCTGCCTTTTGGAATACGAAACTCAAAAGTCAACAATGAGCTAGGCAGTAAGAGAAAGTTTCCCTACCTCATTGCAGTATGTCTAATACTTTGCCCTTATTATTTCTGAATGCTGCCTTCTTGGCAAAGATCTGAAGGAGTTTATTGCCTGTTCTAAAGAACAGAAACATGTCTTTTACCAAAGCACACTAGACAAAATAAAAGACTGAAATGGGCATGATAATTATCATTTATCAACTCTCAATTTCTGCAATTGCAGGTTAGCCTCTTTGACCAAGTCTCGGGGCCTTTCTGGGTCGCTGCGACCCCGACTGTGACTTGTTAAAAGTCTCTTTTCCTAGCCTGAGCGCTTGAAGAATGAGTCAGAGTTCTTCAGTTCTCGGTCTCAAGGTTTTTTATTGTGTCTTATCTATAAAAAATTTTCTCCTGCCCTGCCAAGGTCCATCCAGCAGGACAGTTCCAGGCACACTGCCTGCCGCCAGGGCGGTGTTATATTTTATACTAAAAACTATATATACAATGTTTACAATTACTTTCCAATACCTATCACCTATGTTAGACAGTGAGCTTCTACTCTAAACCAATCTGTAAGTGCCAACATCACAGCAGAAGATGGAGGCCAAGAAGAAGGAGAAAGGCTGGACACATCCAGTTCTCTCCATCTTGCCTCCTGAACCCCCATACCAAAAACCCTAAAATCTAATTTTCCACCCCGTGATAACTTCACTATTATTCTACTTAAACTGTTGTGGCTTGCTGATCTTCATATAAGGTTGGTAATTTGCTCCATGGGTCACAATCAAAACCACAGGTGTTTTGGGCTCTGTGCCATGACTTCTGAGCCCCCTGGCAGGGGTCCTGGCTGTCCCGGACAGTCAGAGATATGTTCTGGGTTCCCACAGCTGAGGGATTCTAAGTCAGCAAAGATGCAATGCTTTCAGTGGTATAGCAGCAGAAATTTTTGTATATTCCTTTCTCCTTGTGGGGTTTTAGCTATTAGAGCCCTTATATCTAATTTTGTGGATTTGGATATTTCAGCTGGAGGCAGGATTCTGACTAAGCAAGGATAAAACTGAAGAAAATGTGGATATGAAAACTGAAAAGAACTAGAAGGATGTCCTTGTACCTTTGTATCTAAAGTAGTGAGCAAGTGCATGTAAGCCTTGTACTCTTTAATGCAGTGAACAGCACTTCAAAACCTAGTGACCTTAATGGACTGACAGGCCGAGGATTGAGTAATCCACTGATGTGCCCTTTTGCACTGGTCAGCAGGGTAATGTTTCTCCTCCTTTTTAATCGACATATACGCCGCACCTCTTCACCTATTTTTGTCAGTAGGTCAAGAAGTTTGCTGTAGTCCTTTGTGCTTCATTGAAGATGAATCTCCCATCTAAGAAAATGTAGTATCCACTAAAACGAAGTCTGAAGTTGATATTTTTTTCCTAAGCTCTGTTTCCCAGCACAGACACAGGAGGGAGGCTGGTATCATGTGCTAATTTTCCCTTTTCTCTTAGAAAAGTGAGGGTTCAGGCCAGATTTGGGAGCAAAAGTTGGGAAAATATTTTCTATTATGTTAGTGGATCATTCTTATTGCATAACGACCAGAAAGTTCATATAATGAAAACATCATTACTGTCATGAAACATTACGCTTAAAATGTAGCCATGGCATAATTGGCTTTTAAAACACAAATTACTAATGATTGACTCTCAGCCAAAATAGTAGAAATTGGATTGGTATTGGTATGCTTTGGTCATCTTACATCCCTGTAATTTTTCATTGGTCAAAAATGAGAGGATTGGACATTTTTTAATAATATGAAATACTTGTTTTCATGCACAGGGAAAAAAAATGAAATCAAACAGTATTGAACTAGATTCAACTCATCTAATCCTTCCACAAGTAAGCTACTTGTGGCACCTATCTTTTCAGAGGACTTAGTATATTTGTGTTGAAGAAAGCCTTGGTACGTACATAAATTCAAAGGCACTACATTTTCCTTGTCTTGTTCTCTCTGATTTTTAAAGCTGAAATGCTTGTGTGTTACAACCTGCCCCTGAAGGCAAGGGCAACTGTGCTTGTTAATAGATCTCTTGGGGTAGATTAGAGTGATATGCTAAATGAATGTAAAAATACAGCAATATAAAAACATAAAAATAACAATTAAGAAAATGTATACAGAAGAGAAAGAGAGAGAAAGAAGGGATAAGAGCAGAAGGATAGCAAAGAGGAAAGATATCACCACCACCTATGGGCCCAAAGATAAGACTTGATTGTTCCAATCTTGATGTCAGTTGGAAGAATTGATGGTTGAAGACTTTAGGGGTGGGAGAAATCCATGAAACAGAAACTTCAGTGGGTAAATAAATGCTCGTGTTCAGGTGGGAACGCCTGAAGGGGGGAGTTTAACACTGTTAAAACAGTGTGGATCATGCACAGTCCTGTGGTGGAAGGGCCTAGATATGAGTGTATAATCACATCATGGCTTATGACCCCTTGAAAAACATGACCCCTGCCTCTCATGCCAGCATAGTCTAGCCAATCATGCCCCATCAGAAGGGATGAACACCCTCAAGCCTATGCATAAATGTCCCAATACCTCCCTTGGAGTGTACAGAGAGATTTACAGGGAGCCAGTTTTGTAAGGGAGAGCACTGGCTTGATAAAAAGCAATATTTCATTTTGCAGGATCTCCATCTTATCTTCTTCTTCCCTTATCTGGCTCAAAACCCAGCTTGTAGCTTCAGCAGTGAGCTCACACCCCCTCTGCACCTGGATATTTCCTTGTACATCATCAGCAAAGCACCCTCTTGCTTTGGAAATGGCCAATTGTTTGTGACATTAACCATCAACATTTCAGTCTATCACATTGTCTTTGTGCTGTATGATCAAATATCTAGAAGAAAATCAGACAGCAATTTCAGTCCCAATTTCATAGTTCAACATTTTTCTGAAAACTGCATTCCTGCTCTAGTCACAAACTCAAAACTAAAATCAGAATTACAATTGGTTCCTAAAGTAGAATGTCAGCACCTAAATTTATTGAGTCTGTTTCCTCTTATTTAAAACTCTCCAAAAACCACTTCAGTCTTCATCTTTGTCTCTGTTTCTAAAAGTAACAGATAATCTTTAAATTTTAAAAATATTCTATGTAAGGCATTTCTTCAAAACTATCTTCAGCCTAAAAGTCTCTATACTGCAAATCATATTTGAGTTCAGACTGCTTGTGCTATTCAGAACTACTGCTAGATAGTTTCATCTCTTTGTACATCACTCATAAAGCAAAATATGCAGGCAATAATATTTGTCCTCCGTCAACTTTCATGAAATTCCTTACATTTCTGCTTGTGAATTGTTGTACTTTATTCACTTGGGTTTATTTTGAAGTGTAAAATAGCTGAAAGAATAGGACACAAATAAAAGACAAGGCATTGAGAATCTAAGTTCCTTACATTTTTCTAAAATCACAGTAAAAGATACAGAACTGGTGAAAGCTCTGTTTATACTTAGGCTGGACTCTACAGAAATGCTGTCCTTTTTTGCTGAAAATGAAAAAATTGCTTCTACTATTAATTGCTAACTAATTGGTAACTACTAATTGCAAAGTAGTGAAAACTTGAGCAAAAGTGAGCAAAACTTAAGCAGTAATGTGTCAGCTGCTGTAAGTCAGAGAACTCTCACTCAGAATTGCAATTAAAGCTTTGTCCCAAAGATTCGACAGGAATAAAATTAAGAACAACACAACTGCATACACTGGTGGCAGACAACATTTGAATCAAACATTCCCTGTACTGGAAATGCTACTAAAATACCCTTTATATATACATTTATATTTTGTTTTACTCTGAGAATGACTTAATTTTGTGGTAGCAAAGAGATACCTCCCTACTATATTTCTGTATAAAAGTGCATATAGTGTGCAGCATTGTCTTTCCTAAAATCAGCCATTTAACACTACTTCTGATTCATTCCTTTTCATTCTGTGTTGGCTCAACAGTCTTAGCAGCAATTGTTAGTTGCTAAAACATGTAACACCTTTCTACAAAATGTGTCAAACTGCTTTGTAGAGATCTGTTGTATAGTACTTTACTATATTTCTTTCTTTATACCATGATTTTTTAAAAAAATATATATTATGTTGTTATTAGCTATCTACTTTGGTATTTCTGTAAGAATTCTCTTAATACTTTATAATCTAAGAATCTGAACATCTTGGCTTACAAACTTACTATACTTTTCTGTTTTTGTAATTTTGATTATAAACGAAATTTTTTCATCAGAAAGTTTTGAATTTTTTGTATTTTCATACCACTTGTTTATTCTGAACATTAACTCCACTGCTTCTCTCAGTAAGCTCACACATACTGATAGACGTATTTTTAAAGTAGAATTTTTAAAGTATTTTAACTTTTATTTGCTTAATGGCCATAACTAAAAACTCTATGATCATTCAGATCCTTCCAGAGTCAAAACTGTTTTGTATTAAAAGCAGGTTATCTCTGAAATTTTTGTAAGATTTCATTGTAACTCAGAAGCAAGGCTCTCTTTTGCTGAAATGAGATTTATTAAGTCTGCATTAGTATGCTGGAACTGCTTTTTTCAAAGTTCTAATATTCCCATTGATGCTACTCTGTTGGCTCTGAAGGCCAAGAAGGTTTAGAAGCAGACACCGAGAAACATCCATTCAGGGATTTATCAAACCTGCAGGCAAACAGCTGTCATCAGCTATTAGCAGTTCAGTTTTATTCAGCCCTTCGTGGCATTCAGGAAGATATTCTTGTTTTGGGACATATTGCTCAACATAGCTTGTTGTTGGATGTTTGATTCTTAAGAGAGAAGGGAAGAACACAAATAGAAAAGTATTTTTGTATAATATCAATACATCAACTTTTTGCATGCTTCTGAAGTCACATCTGCATGTTTTTTAACATCTAGCTATGCTGCATCTATTTCATTATTTTACTTGGAAATATATATTTTCAAGTTTGTGTATACACAGATGATTTAGATTCTGTTTAATGGAGAAATACCTCACTTGAGAGAACAAAAAATAAATGAATTAGGAGGAACTGTATTGTTGTATGTACAATATATTAAAGTTCCTATGGACCATTGGTTTCTAACTGCCCTGTGTGGTTCATTAACTTTTGAGTTGCAGGCTGTGCAATTCACATAGGTAGATAAAATTCCAAAATTAAATTTCAAGCTGACTTTTGCCCTTAAGTGTGCAAATAAAAGGAACAAATTTATTTTTTTAACTGTAAAATTATTTTTGCTAACCAAAGAGAGTAACCTATAATAACTATTAAGTTCCTTGCAAGACTACTAGATATCGTAGCAAGTGTTTAGCATGTTAGAAACAACTGGACCTTGAAAATGAATATGTTGCAATTTTTACAGCATACAAATCTCATTTCATTTTTCAGGTTAGTTTTGCTTAAAAAATCATGCAAAGATCAGCAATACAGAACAAATGTGCCATAGTTTTTTGTACATGTTTACTGCATTCTCACAGCAGAAGACAGAAAATGTGTGGCATGCCTTGTAGATGCCTGCAGAGAAAATTGAGAACAGCAGTAAAATGGAAAATAAATGCTCAGAATCATGAGTGGACTTACTTAAAAATGTCTATTGTTATGAGAAGAATAGAAGAAATGCAACAATTTGTATTATAAAAAACTTTCAAGATTAATATTTCATAGTACGGAGCAGTGTGTAAGAGAATAAGTTCTATTTTCTTCTAGTATGCCTGTGGTTTTTCTTCCATATTTTTTTCAGCTATCCAATTTGCATAATATCAAATCATGGTCAGAGGATTTGCAAACAATGCAGTCTTAATCCAGGATGGGAGAAATGTAAGTATGGGGGAATCGCTTAGGTATCAGCCCTTCAGAAATGGTTCAAATATTCAATTAAATATTCTCTGTCCCTCACCTTAAAAAAGTATGTATTTACAAAAATAAAGCAGATACAGTAAGTTCTGCATGGCTCCATGATTTTACTTCAGACACAGTTCTTATATGTCAGTTTTATAAAAGACACCAGAATACAACTTCTGTGGGTAGATAGGGCATTTCCACTTTATTCTTGAATGCATTAACGAATTTGCATTAGCAATAGTAACAGGCTGAGAAGAAAATGTAATTCTTCAGCCACTATGATTCCAGTGCAACATTTGAGTATTCCCTGGAGACCAATATATGCCTTCGAACTTGGAGTTTGTGAACAAGACAGACACAGATGATTAGTGTTTCTGACCACTGCTCTAATGAGCAATCCCTTAAGTTCATTTTCAAGGCCTGCACTGTCTATACACTTGAATTTAATCTGCAGTAAAACTTAGCTGTGCATATACTTGAGAACTGCCTCGAGAATTAACCTCTGTTAGTGTAAAAAGATAATGACATAAAAAACTTCACTGAGATTTAGTCAGGGTTACCAGAAGACACCAGACATCTTGAGGTAGAAAACATCATTGTACTACCAGAAAACAAGTTGAACAATGTTATATTTACAGTACAATGAATTTGCAGCACTGAAGCTGTTGCTACCTATTTGTCTTACTGTGATAGAAAATGGTTTCAGCCAGCTGTTTCACATAGATAAAACAGAACAGAGAGAGAAAAGAAGCTGCAGCAATAACTTCTGTCCTGAACTTGTTTCTGGAAATCTCATGTTAAGATCTTTTCTCCTTACTTACTAGGCTTCCAGGACTGCATCCAAACTGTGGTGGCTGACTGAAGAATATGGAGTGGAGCAATCATTAAGTGGGTCTGAAGCCCTCAGGTGAAGAAATGATAGATGAGGAGTTTTGTATTTGAATTTATACTCAACAAAAATGCATTTTCTGTTTTTCTCCTGCAGAAAGTTATGCTGACAACCACCCCCTGTCTTTCTGACTTTTATTTCAGAAAGAAACATAATAGTGGTCTCCATGAATGTAAAGACATGAAGTCACAGTCAAGAGGTTGAGAAGAATTTGTTATACCGTATATAGTGGGCTCCTAGTCAAACCTTGGAAAATAACTTGTATTTTATATCATAGTGCACACTGATAAGCACAGCTTAAAAGACTGAATGTGTCTCAAACATCTACAAACCTTTAAAATCACTCATCTGCTCAGGGAGGAGACATTAGACACCTAACAGAAGTTTTCATGCTTGAATAAAAACTCTGAATAAAGACCAAAACTGAAATACAAGAAATAATTTTTCTATTCATGTTACCAGCCTAGTTATGATATGATCCAACATGAGCAAATTATTACATTCAGTAGCTTTAAGTCAATTTAACAATTTTGGTAATAAAAATGAGAATATTTATGAAAAAAATACAGGGAAAGAGTTAAGTGTGTGTTGTTTCAACTGCTGCAAGCCACAAAAATGCTGATCACTTCTAATCCCCCAGGCTGGCAAGAATGATTATAGACCTGTGATAATCAGGTCAAAGAGAGATGGAGCAACATTACCTATCCTTTTATCAAGCTCTGATATAAAAGAGAGAACAAGGAGACTGTAGAGAACCCAACAATTCTAATGTGTAAAATTCTGAGGTATTGAGAAAAAAAGCTCTCATAAAGGGTCAGTTTAATTTTTCACCTGCACTGACTGACACACATGATGAAAATTGACCACTGGATGCAAGTAAGGACTTTCAAAAGGCTCCTTCCTAGCTTTTACAATCTAAATGCAGCTCTGGGGTCATATATTCAGCTTAATTGCCTATTACATGCTGAACCACCTTATCAAGAAGTTTCTGTATGAAGCTTACAGTTGTTTAAAGCTGTAGTTCATTGAAGAGTCTTCAAAAAATCTATAGTATGGTCCAGCACAATTGTTTGAGTGTTCAATTATCCTGTCTGCCAAAAATTTTTCCACTTCATGTCAATTTATATGGCATCTTATTTCCATTTCCTACCTGTCACTGCCACTGAGCCTTCTCTTTGGGGAAAAGAGTCATCACAAACAGAAATGTTTTCGCAGTTTATCTCTGGGGAACATGAGCACATTAGCTATGATACTGATATTACTGGCTTCAGAAAAAAATGCAGTCACTCTCCTTTATCTCTAATTTTCATACACCTTTCCCTGTGCAGCTTGCACCTACATCCCTCCAAGCAGGAATATTTCTGCCATACATGGCTACAAAGGGGTCTATGATCCTTTCTGGATCCATCTGAGGGCACATAAGCTGCTGTACAGAAGAGAAACACTTTCTACAACATACTTCTTGAATGAAAGATATGCTCTTAGACTTTGATTGTCTTAAGTGGCAAATATCCACGACATATTCTCCCTTAAAACTTCCCAACTCTCCTAATATCCTTAACCTTCAATATCAGCTCTGCTCATATGTTTACCCATGAAGTAGCAGCCCCCTGTCCCCTTGCACCTGCCAATTTCTCGGTTCTTCATGAACAGGTAGAGTTCAGGACACAGGTGTATGCTGGTTCATACACCCGTGAGTTCAGGAATCAGGTTTAGCTTCAAGATTTTTCTACAGTTTGAATTTGTAATAAGAGTCTGACTTTCATGGTAATCTGGTGAACACCCACTCAGCCCTGGCACCCAATGTGCAGCACCTCAGATGGATGGCTGTGCTTCAGCAGAAGCATCAGGTAACATCTCAGTAATAACGGCAGAGGACATGGCTACATCTCTCTGTGTCTGGGCAGAAACACCACATAGCAGAACATCTAATATGCAGGCAGACAGAACCAACAACCCCTACATTGCAGGCTGCAGGAGGCATGGCAAAGAAGTGTCATGATGTTAGTGATTGTCTTACAGTACAAACTGTGCACACTGATCCTCTCTAGACCTAAAAGCACAGTACTGTCAAGAGAAACCTGTTTTCTGATGTGGACCTGCCCTCAGAAAATCATCAGTCCTTAAATTTTGGGAGACATTCACCAAATTGTGCCTCCAGCAGACTGTCAAGGACATTATCTGCAAAGGAAGACCTTCAGATTCCTACATACAATGAACAGGCCAGTAGCAGCATCAAAAGCTGTCTCTTTCATGACCATTACCAGCAAATGTAGAGGTGACAAAAATGAAAGAAGTCACCAAAATAACAAATATACCAGCACCAATCTGTTATGCAAGGAGCTAAACAGAGAATAACAAGGCATTATATTCTTTGTGGATACTGACTGTCCTATGCACACTGCACAAAAGCAGTGCATGGTGCAAACTTGTGTCCATACAGATAAAAAGCCTGTGTGATATCCACTGAGCCATAAATGCAGCCAGATATCTTTGGAGCCAAGGAAGATGAAAGTGATCTTGTGGATGTGCTACACTCACTGGGCCTTGGGAGCCAGGCATTCTTTTTCGAGCCTATTCTATTAAGCAGTATAGGTCTAGACAAAACTTCCTTCCCCAAAAACAGTAAACAAAGGCATCCTTCTGTAAGGAATAAACCTTTATAATTACTGTAGAAATTACACTAAGGTCAAATTGCTTGTAACATCTTTACATGAAATAATGACAGGTCAATTGGCAGTAAGAAGAGAGAAAAATTGCATAAAATGGTACCCAAATGATTAGAACGTTTACCAAAAAGGAGAGAGTTCCTTAATCCAAGCTTCCTTACAGAAATAATTTGTAGTTGTGGCACTAAACTGCCATTACATAAAACATGCACACAATTTGGGAAGTAGTCATGCATTGCCACCTAACTCTTACTATGGCCACGTCTCCAAGCATGATTTAAGAATAAAGCTGCTTTCCAGGGTCTTGAAAAATATGCCAAAAATATGTCAAAAAATACCTCAAACTTCACCCTGATACTATTTCAGTAAAATCTAAGGAATTTTCCAATGGTGTTGGGTAGAATCTTGATGTGCCAGCGGATTTGGCTTTGCTGAGATAAATAGATTCTATTACTTTATTTAAGGCAGCTAATCATTCAAGCTTAAAGCTTTTCTGATCTCTATTCCATGATGGCTGACCCATTCTTTTGCTCTCAGTAGAGAGCTTAGTTGCTTTTTTCAGAGCTGCCAGAGTCAGGTCCCTACATACTTAATGAATGGAAACCTATGTCTCATTTTCTTGATATTGATGGCTATCAGCTCTCTCAGCTATTAGATATTACACCTTTCTTATAACTGACACATTAGCTTCTCCTTTTCTGTATGTTTTTAAAGACCAAAGTAGAATATTTATGTATATTGGTATGATTTGTGAATTTTGCTTAATCATTTTAGCACTTTTAGTTAATATCAGCTTTTGATATTATTTTTACATTTAATTTGTTCTCAGTAAATTTATAAAATTTGCTCTTAATTCTTAAGATTCTTAATTCTAAAGGATATACATAGACTGTAGTACTGCATTCCAGAATTTTTGGTCTCTTCTGAATGCTTCTCTTTTTCTGCATGTTGTAGTTTTGTAAAAAATATTTTTATTGCCATTTTCACATCTAATTTTAACTAAGGTGGTTATTTTACTGAAGTACTCTTTCATGACCACAAAATTGTGGGAGGCTTTGACATTTCATAAAGTATTTTTAAATAATTCCCAATCATAATTCATGCTTTTATGTTTCAGTATTTCCTCCCACTTGATTTTGTCCCTAACTGTTTTCAACTGTGTAAAATCACCCTTTTCAAAGAATCAGGTCTGTGTTTTAACTGGTCAGGATATGGCTTTGCTACTATTCATTTTCAGTCTGAACTCAATCTATTGTCTCAGAAGATTGCCCTTTAGCAGAGATCGAAGCCATAGAGAGTGAACAAGGACTCTTTAGAATGATGTAATGTGTGATATTTCATATGCTGTGTTCATAGTGCTAGACAGCTCTTACGGGCATGTTCTTTCAGCCAAGACAAAATAGTATTGCAGCAATCATCAATTTACAATTTGTTTGGAATAAGTATATTGTTGAAAGGAATACATTTTGAATTTGTTGGCATGAAGTGTACTGTTTGGAAGCACCTTTATTTAAAATATATCTAGATTATATAATAGATTAATGGACTTTAATTAGGAAATCCTGAACACCTTCCATTGATCCTAAGAAATGCAATAGTATTTGTATTTTTTTTTTAAATCCACCATGTCCTGAGGTTTTACATAAAGCCTAAGAAGTGGGAAATCTGTGTGCATAAGACAAAAGTTGAATACCTTATTTGTTCAAAGACAAAAGTTGAATACCTTATTTGTTCAAATAATTAAATTTCTTTTGCTTAAGGTGTTTCCTACTTTAAATTCTCACCTTGGAGCTCTGTACAGCCTGAAAAAGAAATACTTTTAATATTTGAGCTCTTTATCCCCATTCACTCCGTGTGATTTTCGTTTTTGAATAATGTTAATACAAATCTGAAATCTTCTGTTAATGCAAATATAAAATGAAAATCCAGTTCTGATTCAGTTCTTGGGTACACATGGTAGGAGGACCTGCTAGGCACTGCATCTCAAGATAGACCATCAGCACATAGCCAATTAACAGAATGCTAAAAGATTTTCCATTCCTTTTCTGGTCATTTTGGTAGGTAGGCAACCGGGATGGTGAAGAAGAGATGCTTAAAGAGCTGAAGGTAGTGATACTTCTGAAGATCAGGAAAAGTTATGAGATACCAAGATCTGCTAGTCTATCTTGCCACTGTATGAAGACTGATTAGTTTATCATGTGAGGATATGTGAGGATTCAGCTAGCCAGCAGGTTTGAGTCCCCAAACTTAGCAGGGAAAGAGGCTGCTAAGAAGACATCACTGTGTAAATTGGCCATTAATTCATCTAGTGTCTTCCCTTATACCCGTTTGGAAACCATTCCATAATACAAATCCACCTACCTCAACCAGTAACCCCATCTCCAGCCACAGATCATGACACTAATCTTAGTCCTTAACCATCTGCTCTAAGCCTACTGCAAGCAAGGTTTACCAGGAGCACAACCCTTCTCTGCTGATTTTCAGGGTGCAAGAACGTCCCCAGAGTCCTGTGAACTACTGTAAGGCTCCTTCCAGTAGATGAAATGTAAAAGAGGCAGACTGCAGAAGAAAAGTATCAGACAGGGCCCATTAAGCAGGTGAAATGATGCAGGATGGTTTCTACCATGCAACTGTACCAGGTTCAACAAGGTGAAGTTCAGGGTCCTTGGGATTGTGAGAGGAATGGCTAATGGCAACTCACAGTGCAAGAAAACATCTAGAAGCTCTCAAGAATTTAAATACTTACTATCATTTTTTTAAGTGATTTTCTGATAGTGACAAAACCTCCCTGTTTGTCAGTTCCACTCTCAGTCCTTCTCTTCTGTGGCAAGAGAAGGGCAAAGATGTCTGCCAAGATACCCATCCCTAGGATTCCCTTCCTTGAGGGCATGCAGCAGCAAATCAAGTAGGTACCTTATGGAGAAAAACACAACACAATACCTGACAACTAATGAACTTGTCCAGAAAAAGTACTAAAAGCTACTGGATGTAGCAGAGAGCAATATTTACATCTGGAAGATCATGCAGTGTCTGTGATGCCACAGTGGCGGTGGTGCTACAGGTATCACAAAAGTACAACACAGTCCCATTGAAAAGTCTTTGGGCATCACCCTCCCAGGTATCGTGGTTGCCACTGCTGTGGAGGACTGCGCTCTCCCACTGTCTGTGCGAATGGATCATCAGCGACGATATCGTTGTCAAAGGACCTGAGACCATCAGCCTTTTTCCCTTCTCCCCTCCATTTGAAAGACTGAACATGTCTAATATTCCTTCACCAATCACCATCAGTAATAGAAAAATGTCTTCATAGGCTGAGATTTGGAAGTGATTTAGGCAGGACCTTGAAGGAAGGAAAAACCCTATTGATACCACCTGATGGTACAGGTGTGGATTGGGGGAGAGACCATATAAGAACTGAAATAAATCAAACATTTGGTTATTTACAGAATATCTTTATTATATAGTATGTAACTTTGTTATAAGCCAGTTGTATCATTGTGTGCAGTGTTGGATGTATACCCAGATCATAGGTCTCCTTCGACAGGGAAGTGATGACATCCTGCACACCAGGCAATCTCCCAACTGTGCTGGAAGAGGATGTGTGGAGGTTGGAGGTGTGGGGATGGAACAAGGCACATAGTCACAGAGTTTGTCCCCAGCATCATTCTTTTGAAGCTCATCCATGCCAGCTGTAAACCTTATACAAACTTAGCATACAGGGAGGAGAGGGGAAAAGTAGGACATTTGCAGTAATAACCTTTTTTTCCCCTTCCTCTAAAGAGCTGTACATGTGCAAGTAAATATACCTAATTAAACAGGCACAGTGCATATTGCTTCTGATGAAACAGGTTGGTCTATAGAACAGATGTGCTTACCTAATTCTCAGCTTTATAGAATTATTTAAATCAGGCCTATAGTCTAACTGGAATTTGTCCTTAAGTGCTATGCATTGTAGTCTGTTGTTCTGTCATCTTCTAAATATATTCACTTATATCTTACAAATAAAAATAGATAATTCCAGGGCTTGTTATCAAAATTCATTTCCATGCTGTAAAGATGCCACAGAATCTTAACATTTCTTATCATTCAGAAGCTGAATACTATAAGATTTATCCTAATTAAATATATGCCAATGGAAATGAACTAACTAACAGCTTGAATTTGTGTGTTGGATGATGAACCATATTTGAAACAATAGTTTTCAAATTGAGTTATATTTGTGTCTGAACATCAAAAAACATTTGGAAGTGACAATTTCAAAGAGAAAGATTATTTTAAATATGTAAGTGGAAAAGTTACACTTTATAGATTCTAGGGTATACAAAAAGAAAGAGGCTATTAAATACAGTTATTTATTGGTGTTATATGAAAAGATGTCTAGATCAAGATAGGGTGCTTTTGAAATCTTTGCCAATAACTAAGTTGGTGGTGGAAAAAATATGCCTTTTTTAATGTATTTTTTTATCACTGATTCTTGCATGATTACCACTAAATCTTGGTGTCCTTGTGAGTTTACACGCATACAAGCACAAGACACTTAATTTTCCAAAACTCCACTACACACATATAAATAAAAGATTATTTTGTTCTCAATACCGTTTGCCTTTCCTGGGTATGAAAGCTCTTATTTAAATGAAACCGAATTCTGGCATTTGTTTGAAAAAACGTCTGAGTAACTAAACTATTATATCAGAACTTAACCCTCATTTTTCCCCCTCAAAATTGGTAGTCCTTTCAAAAGGTGAACAAAATGTATATTTCAGGGATAAGTGGGTAGGAAGTTTAATATGAACAATGTCAAACAAACATACATCTTTGTCACACAGAAATCAAAATGACTACAAATGAGTCTGATTTAATGATAACAGCTGAAATTAAAATGGGGAAAGAAGAAGGCAGACAGAAAATAATTGTATAAAGCTGATTCTAATTGAAGTACTAGAAAAAGGCTTTTGTACAAAAGTGTTGTGAGTGAACACTACTGAACTGTGTAAGAAATTTAACTTTGAAATAGTTGTTTTGCCTTCTAAAATTCCAGTTAAAATGTTAATGAAGAGTTACATATTGATTGTGTTTCATTAATGTCAAATTCTGACATTATGTTCTGTGTATTCATGAAAAATAAATAAAAGTTGGATCCAAAATCTGAACCTAGAATTCTAATTCAAAGTAGCTTATTGTTGGATGGTTCAACATACCAAGAATTAAGGAATTAAATCAGCACCTACTGGTAATGCATGAACTAGTACAAACCATAATTTTATTCATCCGCTTTTCTGAAGTACTAAAAGTTACTGAAAGAAACAAACACATATTTGTATCACTAACAGATTGTGGCAGAATATGCATATATAAGTAGTGCAATTGACTGGAAAAAATTCCTTTTCATATATTCACAACCTGAGAGCTTAATTCCTGCTTTCTTGAATAACAATAACTTGTTTCCAAGCACATATTTCAGTGGAGCTGGAAGCAAGAAACATGGTTTGTGTTCTTTTGCAGATTATTAGTATTTATTGTAAGCCTAAGAATTATTCTGCTGAAAAAAATACACAATCCTCTTAATTCCAAATATGCTTTGCATTGTGGCTTTACTGCTCCCACCAATACAGTGCAGAGGAATTCCATTTTTTGACAGTAAAAAAGAAACATCATTTAAATTAGGATCAAAAATCGTGAAGGGACCGCAACCCAGCTTCTCAAAGTAGAGATGCACTCTGCTTCCATTTTATCTATTTGCAAACGAAAAATAGTCACTGATGTAAGAAAATGGCCACTAATGACTGATAAAAGCCGTAATTATTCAATAATCTCTGTGAAACCAAAACATGTGTAATTTAATGCACAAATTGTACAAAAAAAAAGTTGGACTAATTTGAGGCAAATGAAAATGTTGTTTTTCAAAAAAAAAGCCGTGATGGGAATAAATCAATCTGTTTCCAGTAGTTCTCACAGTAAGTAAACTCTGCATTTATCTTTGAAGGAGAAAGTGAGTCCTGCATAGAATGCTGAAAGAAAGCTGGAAAAAATAATAAATGCATACAGACAGAAGAGATTCAGAAAATAATTATTTTTTGATTAATATTTTTAAAAGGAAATTATAAAAGATGTTCCACAGATCAAAAGCACTCCAAATGAGATCTGGCAAAATTCTTTTGAATATCTCTTTCTCTGATATGCTCTTAACAGTAACATGATAAAACTTGTAGCTCTTCTCTAATTTGTACCTGTGCATGTCAGACACAATGCTGGATACAAAGCAAAAATATCAGAAGGATTGCATTCATCCTTGATCCCCTGAGAGGTGCTTCAGACAAAATTCTCAAGACAAGCAATGATGAGGCATGGGTTTACTTTCAATTTCAAAGTGTCAGTCTCTCAATTCAATCTCGCTACTATTTTTTTTTATTGTTTTGTTCCTTTTGCCATAATGTTTATGTTGTACAATATTTTCTCAACACCCTCCACGTCCAAAGTCCAGTCAATACATTTTGGAACACAGAGATTATGAGTTTCTGAAACTTTCATGCAAAAGTAGGAAAATAAAATCTCTTTTCCTTACTGTCTCACTTGTAGCCACATTTTTTTCCCTAATCTTAATATGCCATCCTTTACATCCATGGAGATATCTGAAAAATTAACAGGAACCTCTGTAGTAATTCTGATGAATGAAAATTCATGTAGCTTTCTACAAGGACTTGTACAATCCAAAAATTTCTTCTTTGTAGCTGAAACTGCTTAATATAAATATGCTTTCCCACTTTTGCAGTCTTCTTTCCCCTGCATCATCATGCATAGATGAACAGTAAGCTTCTTTTGCATAGTGCTGATTGCAATATTTCTTTTTCCGTGGTTTAATCCTAACTGGCAACTAAACACCAGATAGCCACTCACATTACTCACTCCCTTTCACTGGGATGGGGGAAGAGAGTTGAAAGTTTAAAAGTGAGAAAACTCATGGACTGAAATAAGAATTTTAATATTTTCATAATAATGATGAAAATAGTATTGCAGGGAAAATGAAAACAACAAAGATAGAATAAAGTCCAAGAAAAACAAGTGACACAAATGAAAACAGTTGTTCGTGATAAACAACCTATGCCCAGCCATTCCCTGAGCTCCAACACTTTACCATTCCCCTCGTAGCAATGCAACAGAACAAGGAATAACTCGTTTTGCTGCTAAAAACTAGCAATGCATATTGGATAGTTACTAGTCAAAATATAAAAATTATGTTAACTTCATGTATTATTTTTGAAGGGTTCATCTAAATCAATAGTAGGAGTGTAAAATTCATCCATACACAAAAACAGATGAAAGGTATCAATTAATTGTCTTTAATCCCATGTTTCAAGAATAGGCATAGCTTTTCATTGCTTTGATATCTTCAGTATTCTTGGTGGTTCCTGGTGAAAACATATTTCCAACATGCATCTTCAGACACCAGTTTAGGCACCAAAATCAGATGCAGAGTGAAACTCATGAGGTGCTCTATGGAGTCAGGGAAGGAGAAGGATCTGCTTCTCCAGAAAGCAGATCAGAACAGACACCTGACCGTGGTGCTCATTTGCATTGTGAAGGAAAACATCTTCCTCTCTCTTTCCTTCTTATCATAACAGCAGTATGACATACTGATAAAAGTATGTAAAGGCAACCAATACAAATCTCTCTCATGTCTTATCTTAATATTTTTTACCTACAATCCTTTGCTTTTATTCCCCATAATTCTGAGTAGTCTCTTTGAATATCATTGTGGGGAAAATACCCCAAGTGCAATGATATGGAATTAGTAAATATTTAATGTCTCTTTTTTGTATTGTTACCCAATTATATCTGTGCTCTTTTTGCTGAAATCCCTCCAATTAATTTCTAACCCTCTAATTCCTAGTTCCAAATGTGTTATACAATTTAAATATATAACATGTATTAAGCGTTCCTAAGGAAAATGAATGAGAAAGAGAGGAAGAAGGAGAGGGGGAGTGAACTGGGGATAGGGAGTCAGAGAAAGAGGGAGCTAGATGAGACAGGAAAGAGAGAGAGGATAACAGCTGGTGATATGATGCAGCTGAACATCAGATGTTGGAGTCTATTTGACACCAAGCAGAACACCAGACATGTATCCTGGAAGATTGCTAGTTGCCCAGAGGCCACAGATCCTAATTTTTTACATTCCATTACCACCATGCTCACTTCAGTGCTATCATCATTTGATTACTTAGATGAGAAGAATTATAACGTTAATGAATTTTCTTCACTTGGTATACATTAAAATTTGTATGCTGCATTTGTGGGAGAAAGCTTTCAGAATTGATGGGTTTTGAACTTTCACATGTAACCTATATGCTGGAATGGCCAGATTCTTTGGCATGTGACCTGAAGTTGCATAAGCAGGACTTTTTATAGGGAGTAGATTTTCTTTCATAGTTCCTTTGTAATACACATACTTATATGTCTCAAGTAAGGCTTTTCAAACCTAGGACTCCGAACAATTACTTTAAAAAAATAAAGTCTAACTATATAAGGAATATTAATTTGAAAGGAAAACTACTCTAATTTTTTGTTGTTGTTGTTCATAGTTATCATAATGAAAGCATATAAACCCATTAAAAAAAAAAGAAAAAAAAGGATGTAGAAAATAAGACTATGCATTAAGAACTTTCTGAAGCTAACCAGAAAATCTAAGAGTCCAAAAGTTTTTCTGGAGACAATTTAGTCAGTGGAATTTTTCAATTTGCCATGCAAAATGAAAACACCTGAAGAAGGGAAATACTTTTAACATTCAGAGAAGGCAAATAATTCCTATGCTCTAACTACTTATTTTGATCATACACATTACAAGCTCCAAAAATTTTCTGAGATAGTAGGATATCTCCCTAGATCTCTGTAGAATATATTCACTCAGCTAAACTCCACTGTACATCTCCTCTATCTTGAGAGCGTAAAATAACCTAAGCATATAAAAAGGTATTTAGAAAAAAATTATATTTTCCATCGTATATGATGAATATACCAATTCTAAGACAGTGAGGAATGAAAAAAATTATGATTATGCATATACGCATTTTTTTAAGCATTTCTGAAAGGAAATTTAACCTTCTTCCTTCAGAGACATCATTATCGCATTTGAGAAAAATTAGAGTTTTGAATGAGACATTTATTTACAACCAGAGACTTTTTAGTCATTTACAACCTCCAAACAATACATAGGAATGAATGGTTTGATGCCAACCTTTCAAATATAGGTAATTAACTCAACAATTAATTTTCTGCATTCTACAGTACATGCTCAGGAACAGATATCTTTCTCTGTTCTTAATGCTAAACTGTCAAACAACCTCATTAGTGGCATTTCATGCCATTCTTTTATTTATCTTATGAAAGTTTTTGATAACAGAAGGGCAAGAGAAGATTTATTCTTTCAGTCTGCTCCTGAAATACATTTAAAACAACAATTTAGATTCTCTGAAGACACAAAACATTAATGAATGCAATCCATTTCTTGGTGGGAAACTGTAAAGGTCAATGTAAAACATATAATTAATTTCTTCAGGTGAGAGAAGTCAAACTCAGGTTTCCAGGCAATTACACACAATCAAATAGTCCCAGTCTAGATTTTTGAAGAGCAATGAAGATAAAGTATTCTGTAAAAAATGCCATTAGAGCTGTCATGGTAGCTGGATGATCATGATGGTAGTGGGTTTTTGTTTTTTTTTTTTTTTTTTTTTTTTTTTTTTTTTTTTATGTCAGCTATTAGTCAGAGAAATAGAATCAAAAACTTTGCCCCAGACTTCGGAATGATACATTGCTCTTAATTCACACAAGTTCTCTGACCCAGAGTCAGACCACATGGCTAACAGATATACATAATATAGAGCCTTAGTCTGTGCAACTTCTTAATAATAGTAATAGTAATAGTAATAGTAATATTAAGTAGTAGTATTATAATTTGCAAAGTTTGTGTCTATACTTAAAAACATCACAGTTTGAGACAATAAATTTATATTCAGGAGTCAAAAATAAATAAAGAAAGAAAAAAAAGCCCTTCACTACTAAGATTCATTTAATGATGTACAGCTGCCCACTCTAACAACTTGGAGGAACTATCTATTTTAGGATTATTTAATGACATCAAGATATTTTGGACAAACTTTTTTATTTATAGTCTCAAAAGTATGTAACAATTACAGAAGAAATAGCCAAGCTATTTCTTGCTCCCTGCTCTGGATAGTCTTTGTACAGCCATCATAGGGCAAATTGCACTGACCTGTTAGAAGTTCCTCTGGCATTTCTCCCTCCTGGCAACAGCTTGTAAAAACTTTTTGGAGCCAATACTGCAACACTGTGTTTTTTGCAGAGAGGTATCAAACATATTGCTTGCTCTTCCTTCATCTCCCTCTCAGCAGCCCTGGCCCACCTGGGAGGTCAACTGCAAGCATCTGGCCAGCTGTGGGACCTCCATTTGATGTGCTTTCCTCAGACATCCTGCAGAGGCTGCACTAAGAAATGCATACCATGCTGATCTGCCCTGACCCTCAAGATTCACACCTGCTCCTCCTGCTTCTAAAGAGGTATTTCTTCTTTTTGGCATTAACCTCACAGCTCCTAAAACCTTAATGACATTCTTGTTTACTTTCTTGTACCTTGCAGGAAATAAAACCTCACCTGGGGTTTTGATATCTCTTTTAGGTATACCCTACAGACTTCAGGTTGAAAAAATAAAATTAAAAAAAAACCACAGAAAAGTAAAGGAAGAGAAAAGGAAAAGAAAAAAGGAAAGGAAAAGAAAAAAGGGAAAGGAAAGGAAAAGAAAAGAAAAGAAAAGAAAAGAAAAGAAAAGAAAAGAAAAGAAAAGAAAAGAAAAGAAAAGAAAAGAAAAGAAAAGAAAAGAAAAGAAAAGAAAAGAAAAGAAAAGACAAAAGAAAGAAAAAAGAAAAGGAAAGATGAAAGAAAAGAAAGCTTACCCTCATGATTCACTTCAATGTTATCATGTTATCTCCTCTGCCTTCTACCTCCGGCATTACAAAGGGAAAGGGTATTACTGATAACAAGTATGACTGATGGCTTCTGGCATGTCTCCTGATCTTTTCCCTTAACCAGAGATGGAAATCTATTAATCTCTGGCCACAGTATTTAAACACATCATCTGGCCATAATTCTCTTGAATAAGTTCTTTAAATGTGTTAAAGATCATTTTAACACACTGAAATTGCACCATGGCATTGTGTCATACTGATACTGATTACAGAGTTTACTTGCCATAAAAATACTGTTGGAAACACAGTTGTATTTCCAATACAAAAAAATGCATGCATATGGATCAGGTTTTATGGTTATTAGTCATCTGGAAAAAATTAAAGATAAAGGGGGGGAAAGCAGTTAAGATAAATAAACCAAAACTTTACAAAAACAACACAAACCTAGTTGTCCTACTGCTGAGTCAAAATAGAAAATTAGCTTGAAAATCTGCACTTCCAGACATCTTCCCACCTTTCTTTTTAAGTTATTATGAATTAAACTCATAGAGAATGGGAATTCTAAGTTCACTCACTCTCCAAAGCTTTGTGAAAAATATGATGCCTTTCTTGAGATCAGCATCCCATTTCTCAATTAGTATGTATGAAAAGGCTGAGGAATAAGATTTACTGAAAAACAGCAAACTGCAAATTGTAACTGGATTCAGGTGCTTGGAATGAAATTCTTTTATGGTGAATAACTTTGGGAATCATATTGGATGAAGACTAGAAAAATTATTATAAAAGAGATTTAAATTCTGATAAAAGAAGCTTACTTCATGCAACATTTATCTCAAAAAAAGATAAAATTTAAATCATCCCCAGGACGAGCCAATAAGAGAGTTTAATTTTCATAATATCTCCATTCTCCCTGTGACATGACTTTAAACTGAGAAAACAGATAGTGCAGTACAACCTACAAGAAAGGGGTGATCATTACAGAACAGTCCCCTGCAATTTCTGTAGCAATGGTTGGTTTCTTTCATCAAATATTTTTAAATTGATAATTTCTATAAACTCTAATTTATCTAATTTGGGGCATGTTTCATATGATAAACTTTGCTAGGTGTCTTTATAACACAGTTTTAAGCTAGTTCACAATTATTTCTACAGGATCAAAACTTCAAAAGAAGTGGAAGCACACAAAAAGAAGGGAAATCATCAGTGTAACTCATTAAAAGAACTAAGAGTCACTAGCTGTTGTCTGTTTCAATACCATAATTCAAACCAACATGAGTAATATTGCAAGTGCAAATGCAGTCAATTAGACCAAAACATTTTTATTTGTTAAAAAAAAAGTAGAATGAAACACTGTTTAATATTTAAATAAGTTTCTATGGTTTTGTTTACCACATCTACTACTGCAAAATATATTGCATACACAATACGTTCTCAACTTTCAAATTAGTATTTGCATTAGCAATGATTAAAAAAAAAATCTAAATGCCAATAACTAGATTAACTAGGAGTTAGAAACAAAACTCCATAACTTTCAGAAGTTTCACCTTGAGTTTACCCTCTACCTTTATTTTGAGATGTTTATGGTGTGATTCCATTCAAAATCCCAGACACCTATAGAAGAGATAAGCTAAGCATATTAGACCAAAAACTGTCAGATAAAAACAAAGTTTTATTTTACATAAGGTGTTCCTGAGAATTTTTTGCACAAAGATGCCCATTTGTAATTTAAAAAAAGAAATTTTTGACACAAAGTTCTCATATCGAGTTTAGAAAGCAATAGAGCAGACTGTCTGTTTTTCTAGCCTCTGCAGCATTTTCTTTGTCACGTAGAGTCAAATTACTTGAGCCTTCCATGAATCCCTTCCTCATAACTCAGCAGCATTGTTCTGCTTCTGGTAAGGCTACCCACAGAAGCTGAGCCTGAAGGTGCTGCCTTGCTGTCACTTCTCCACTCCCTGCTGATCTGCAAGAATTTGTAAGCAGGAGCAGGGCCAGCCTACAGAGAGTGCACCAGAGGCAGAGCACCCTTCTCCGGGTGTCCTCTGGGTGCATGCAGAGCCTTACACAAAGTCTGCTCTAGGTTTTTGTTCATTTATATAAAGGGCCCAAATTCTAAATCAATGGCATCAGAAACATTAAAGAGAAATCCTCGATAATGGTGCAAAGGAAAAGGTAAATAAAGCATATGCTTTCATAGGGTCTTCTTCCTACCAACTATCATATATGCTGGTGGAATCACTTTAATTTGATAATGTGATTGTTTCATAGGCACTAGTTCAGTGAAATTTTAGTCTTGTAAATTTTAAGTTTCATTGAATATGGAAGAGAAATGAACTGTCTGCTGTAAGTTTAAGTATTATATATACAGATAATAAAGAAGTAAAACAATGTAAAGCTTTCTGACTATCTTCATCTACATCTATTCAGATCCATTTACAGAAGCAGGGGCTTGAAGTAAAATGAAAATATGATTTGGTAAATAAAAAAGCATCAAGTCCTGGGTGTCTTTTTGACAATTTCTTTAAGTTAAGGCTGTATGAACAAATATTACTTGGGCATAATAAATAATTTGCAAGTTACTATAGATAGGCTCATATCTTACATAATATTTATATGCATACTACAAAAAATGAGAAGAGATAAACAAATATCAAAATCCCTTGTTATATAATGCTTCAACAGCAATAAAAGAAGTTTGTGGGTTTTTAACTTGCCCACAGTAATTTTAAACTTGACATAGGCCAAGTATACATTTGTATTATTTTACATACTGACAATAAACCTGCCTAATCTTTCTACTTCAGCAACTAAACACTTTAAATATTATTTATGAATAGTACCACTAAATAATTTTGAGAAGTGAGTCTGCTGTAAATCCCTCTGATTGGCTATTTGAATTGAAACATTTAGTGAGTTCCACTTTGGCACGAGACTAAATGATGCTCTTAAAAATATCTTTTAAATATGACCATTATTTTTCTCTCCAAGAGTATGAATCAAGCTGAGTATATATAAGCCTGAGAAATTATTGAAAGAAAATGTAGTGTTAACTGTTTAAGGATAAAAATTTCTGGTGCTGGCTAGGTAGGTGGCAATGTGTTGAACTATTCAGGATAACACATGTGTGTGCAGCTAGTATAGCGAAATACCATTTGACACCTTTATTGTTTCTTGGCAGGTCTGCATTCCTTAGTAATGTTACAAGTATTGTTAGATGCCAGCAGCAAAGAGAAACAACAGCAACTTTCCAGAAGAAAGCATCACCTGGATGCAATTACAGAATTAGCAAAAAATTTAATTTATGACCCAATGTGTATTAATAAGGTTCATCTAAGGTGAAAGGAGGGGTAGCCACTATGCTATCTTCTTTTATGCTAAAGGAAAAGGAGATGTTACAGCTAATGGGAAATGCTATCAGACTCTGGGAAAATGAACAATACTATAAGGTTTTCAATTCAGGAAATGTTCCTTTTTTTCTACTTGTAGAATATCAATCACATTTCTGGCAAGTACTGAAAGATTGATAAGAAAAAGCTCCTGCCTATGTTAAAAAGTTGAATTCATACTGAAAACACCAATTGCTTCCCTAGGTCAGATGAGACAGCAGATCATGCTATTGAATAGACTGTATCCTAAAGAACAATTTGATACCTGAAAATCTTGGTTTATTTAAAAGAAAACAAATACTCATACCCCTATAATCCTAGGTTTAGAAAATATTGCAAATATAAATCAATTTACACTAAAGATTGAAAAGCAAGAAGGCAAACATAACCAAGCTGTAAAGAAAAGCCTACTCTCATTTTGTCAGCTGATTTTGATCTTTAGGGGATCTGAATTGCAAATGCTGAATACTTGGAGCTTGATATATTTATGTGAACCAAATTTTTCATATAGGTATTGAAAATTGTCTTTCCCAGTCTATGAAAAATTCAATCATTTCCACACCAAGACAGCTCTCTCCAGATAAAAAACTCAAGTTCTTTTTTTAAAAATAGACTGGAATTGTAGCAAAAATAATACTAAAAAGAAAAAGTAAATTGAATTAGAAGCAGTACTTATCTTTACTTAAACCTTGGATTTATGGTGCAGGTCCTGTAACACATTAGGATATTACAGCTACTAATCAGCATCCATATGTTTTAAAATTAATGCAAAGAGCCTGCATCAGGAAATTATCTACTTCATTTTTTCTGCACACCCAACCAAACATCCTTTCATTCTGCCAAAACTGCGTCTTTGTCACTCAGCACTCTGGAATTGAAGATCAATGAGCTCTGCTGATGATTTTCTTCTCCTATTGGCTAGAAGCCATGGATGCCTCTAACAGAGTGGCTGCAGGGCTTCCCAGTGCCCCAGCACCTTGAGGCCATTGGGACACCCAAGGGTTCTCTGCAATCTATGGCAAAAGCTGCCAAGCTCCTCTGTCACATAATTTCTGGCTGCGGGCTGATGAAGTTCATTCCCTGAAGAGTTGGTTGGTGGTGTTTGCTCTGGCTTCCTTCTTTCCTGCTGACGTTCTCAGCAGAAAGTCTTGGCCAGAGGTCTTCAATGGCCACTTGCCCCTCACATGAAAAGTAGCCAACAAGAACCTGTGCATAAAACCAAAAAGCTGTGAATTCTAGGTCAATTCTTGTCCCTGACATTAAAAAACAGCATGACAGCTGTTCGGATTATTTTTATGGAGCAGAGAGAAACAACAAAGATTAATCCAATACAAGCAGCCTCTGCAAATTTTCAAGAATAAACTCAAATTTAGTTCATAAGGCTGCAATGGGAGCTATAAATACAAAGCTTCCTAAACCATACCAGAAGACATTGTCAGGGCAATGTGGGCTCCAGGCCCGCCTGTCCCTGCCCTCCTCCCCTAGGACTCCCTTATCCTGCCCAGGACCCCATATCTTCTCCCCAGAAGCTACCACTCCCTGCCCTTGTGCCAATAAAGAGTTACAAGGCTGAGCATGAGATCAAAACTGTCATAATGTAAATGTTGACTGAAGTGGTATTTTTTAGAAGAAACGAACACTTTGAGAACAGAAAAAGGGAAAAAATAGAAGAGAGGACACATTTCTCACAAACTATAGCAATCAGTGTGAAATATAGTGAAGAAACAAAACATCTGAACATGGCTAATATCCATGCTGGGTACCTCCTGCTATGCCCATTAAGTATAAAAAAAACTCTATGACAGGTACATCCTATAGGAATTCCAATGTGATTTCAACAGGCTATGTTATGCACAGCTTATTTGTCAACCAAACACAAGATGATATTTTTAAAAGTAAAGGAACTCTTTGACAATGGCTTATCATTTGAAACAAATTACATATAATGTAATATATAATACACTTTTTTTTTTACTTGCAGAAGTGTAACAGACCAATTTTTATAATATATAACAAACAAAATAAAATACAGAGCTGTTAGAAATAAACACAGAAACTTAAACAACCACAGGATTTTAAAACCATATCTAATTCTGGTATATTGGATCTAAAAGTACACAATAAAAATCTGTCATCTTGCATGTCTAGAATAGGGCTTGTACAGTTCAAGACCAGTTTAAAAATTTTAGAGAAAAATCTAATAGATAAACCAGTGGATTCAATGCTTCTACTAAAATTACTAATCAAACATTTATTAGTGTTTTTTACTATGTGACAGATTCTTTCCTCTGCTTTCTAGGCTTCTACTAAGACTTCTGGACAACTTTCAACACTTAAAAACACTCTTGATCACTCTTTTGCAATTAAGGCCTTTAGCAGTTTGCAGGGTGAAGTAGGTTAAGAATACTCTGGTGGATGGAAAGGGATCTAATTTGACTTGTAAGAAGAGATAAAAGACACCACAGGTAACTGGCCAGATATGGTAAATGCTGTCATTTCCTCAGCAAGAAGCACTAACTTGCTCATAGTATGCAAATATTTCCCTGGCAATTCCTCCTGCTTCTGGTATCTGAAGAATCTAGGTGGACAAATACACAAAATTCATTCGCTACCAAGGAAGACCTGCATCTATACCAAAGGTTCTGAAGTGTGAGACACTACCTGGCTTGTGCAGTAAAGTTCTTCACAGCTAATGTCCCAATAGCAAAACAAAACTCTATTGTCATTTTTAGAGTCTATGGCATGATCTGGCTGAATTAGGATATTGCACTTTCATCATGAAGCACACGCATCTACCTTGTCAATGACTGTAGAATGTCAGTGTTTGTCACAGTCTTCTTAGTGCTATCAAGACAGGTAAAAGAAAAATATAATAAAAAATGTGATTATTTGCAAACACAGTTTTTTTTATGGAGTCCCACTGATGTGTCTGACAGGAGTTTACAATCTTGAAACATTGCTTTTCAGTGTCAGCATCCTGCATATAAAATTTACATATCTATTTCTGTAGTGGCTATCTATTTCTGATTGAGGATTTTTTTCCTGATATTATAATCAATATCCTAAATATCAAGTCCCATGTCTAGCTCTGTGCATGTCTAGTCCTTTACCTGGGTTAATTTCTAGGTGAGCCAGTCAACCCTGAGACCTCTATCTTCTATCTCCCTCTTCAGGAGTCCCCTAGCTGTGGGTACAAATAAAGCTCCAAGTTGCTCCATCTCTGTTATTCCCACTCTAAAATACTAAGTCACAGAGGTAGGTTTTCTGCTACCATTACCCATTCCAGAGCTGGGCTACTCTGCTTGGATGCTGCAAAGCCAACTGAGCAGCCTTTGGGCCCGGGTTTAATTGAAGAAAGACCCTTTAAACCTAATTCCCAGTACAATAAAAATCTTGGAGCCAGTAGGCTAAACAGCAATCTGTTGCTGTACTTTGTGAGTCATGCTCCTGGGCCAGAGTTCTGAGACTTTTAAAAAGCTGAATAAAACAAGTATCTCAAAGTATACAGCTGTGAGTCACTTTGTACTTTACTTGAGCTTCCTTTGGGCTGGACAGATGGATAAGCATCCTAATTCCCATATGCTCATTTTAAAGCCACAGTTCCAACTAGGAGACTCAGAGCCCCTCAGATGGCAACATGGTGAATGGGCCATGTAGCTAAGTTGCTCATTATTTTTGAAGTGCTGCTTCCTCCAGACTTGATACTAGTTTTTGTTTCTGCACAGCAAACTGAGGTTTATAAAGCTTTGTGAATAGAGAGAATATATTAAAAAATTCTTACTAGTAAAAGCATTGTACCCTGTATCTTATGGAAGACATTTGTCTGGTTCCCAAGGTCAAACTGGATATGAAAGTGGTTATAGTTCGATGATATCTGTCTTGTGGGTGGTAATTTTTCCTTTCTTTTCTCATCCCGAGGGACTTTACTTTCCCCTTATTCCCACAATCATTTTAGGATAAATGTCTGTTGTTCCACAGACGGCAAAGCAGGAGATAAATAAATAGATGTATGTGAAGACATAGTTTTTCATTAAATTGCAAAGTATATATATATGTATGTATGTACGTATAGGAAAAGCTCTTTTCCAAGGGCTATTTTTTGTGAAGTAGTTCCTGACTTTCACTGCAGTTTTTAATCTATGTCTCTAATTATACAGCACTATCCGTCCCTTATTTAAATCTTTTATTGCCTTTCTGCTACTTCTGTTCGTGAAAAAGACTGTGGCGCTATTTTGAACCTTTATTTCAACACCACTCATGTTTTATTATCCCTGACGTGTGAAAGTTGAAAGCAGTCAGCAAATTGCTGAGGGAACCAGCCCACTATGTAACCTCATATTAGGAACCATTTTTCCTTAATAGCAACTGTCCAGGGTTTTTTCTTCCCTGGCACTAAAAGCATTTCTGTACTGGCCTTCTTCCAAATCCTGCCTTTCTGTAGCTTAGTTAGTGGTGAAATAGAACACAGGGTCTGCCTTCATTAATGAGGCCCAGGCTGTGAAACATCAGGGCAAGGGAGTGAAGAAGAAACTATGTTTGAAAAGCATAATAGTTTTAATGCTTTTGATTATTACTTTTTTTTCCTGAGTTTCTACTATGTCTCCAAAGTTTACTTACATCTGCATGTGTCCATCTTGAAAAGCTGTCCTCTCAGCTTAATGCATAAAACTTGCAATAGTTAAAGCTGCTGACTGTCTGAATAGAATGAAAATAACAGTAGAACGAATATGGGCAAAAGGAAGAAGGAGAAAACCAAACATGCCTTTTGCAGACCCCAGGTCTCTGCAGCTGTAGGCTCAGTGGCTCTCTGAACTCTAACCCCAAACCTAACGTCACTGGGGTCAGAGGCTGAGGTCATCATCATCTTGGGTGGCGCAGATAAGAAAGCTGTGGAGGGAGCTTTCTTATCAGTTCCTCAACCCCCTTGGCGTTCCTTTTGCAGCCACAATGCCCCTTGAGCTGTAGACTGGCAAGAAAACTAAGCCAACAAAGGAATAGAGTGACATCCTGGTCGATGCTTCAGTCTGAGCATGCTGGAAAGAGAGAGTTCGAACCAAACCAGGCAGGAGCCCAACACTCCCTGCCCCACCCCTTAAAGCTACAGGGTTAATCTTAAAGCTACAGCAGCCATTTCTGGAATAAAGCAGACAATCAGGGAATAAAGTATCATCATATAATCAAGATAAGGCAGTCAGTAACTAGTGAGAAAACTTTCTGCAGTACATATAACTGCCAGTGTCCATTTGTTCTCAAACTATCTTTCCACCAGGTTTCATTTTTCTTGATCTTGAATTGTTTTGAGCTTAGTTAATCAAAATCAAAATCTACTTCTACAATCTTTCAATCCCAGTCCTTACCTGCCCTATGAACAACTGGTTAATTTCTTCCATAAAGGCCACTCTGTAAGAGCCAATTTTAAGGCCTCTTAGGGCAGTGAAGATGAACATAACATCGTCAGGACTAACAACCTATGAGTAAAAAATGATCACAGCTGTAAGAGAAGTAAAAATTTTGAGAAATATGAGAGGAAAATTTACCTTTTACTTTCTCATGTCTGAGCAGAGTTTAGTCGTACCATGTATTTGTTAAGGTGTGCAACGCAATCCAGAATTCCTATGAGGTAAGGCTCAAGTCTGCATGTCTTTCTTAAGCGTGACTCAGGATCTCACAACTTAGTTGAATGGAAGTTCATTTGGTTCTTCTGCCAAATGACAAGACAAAGAGGCTACTGAAACGCTTTTATAGGCAATATCTTTGGTCTACCTAAGTCCTAACCTTCCCTGTACCTAGGGCTGCTGTGCAATGGGAAAAGGGTCCAGTGTGGCTGTCCTGGCTACTGTAACATCCCAGCTACACAGGGGAGGTATAACCAAGAAGTGAGAAAGCTGGAGTGAGCCAGGCCAGCCCTGAGCACTGGAACAGATGGGAGAGAAGAGACTGAGGGAAACTAGAGCTTGCAGGTCCCCATCAGGATGATAATCTCCAAAAGATGCATCTGCAGAAGATTTTGGCTAGACATGTGTCACTGGATTTTAGCACTTTCAGTCACCGGAGATTCCACATACAATAAATGAGCTTGAAAATCAAGAAATGTCTATTTAGAAGAAAACTCTATGTATTTTACATATTATTTAATATCTGTTACAGTTCTTGGAATTATAAGTACAAGAGAAAAGGAGAAAGTCGTGAAGAGGTGCCTGACTTCTGCTTGCTGTATATGCCTAAGTATTTGTCATGCAAACTTTTTTTTGGATTTCTGGAGTTTAAAAGAACTTCATGCATCACACAATATTATATATATCAATTCACATTGCAAAATTCAGTGAAACATTTCTAGCAGCCAAAAAATTACATGGTGTTTTTGTCTTTTTGTACCAATGAATAAAAAAATCCATATGTCAAATTCCAGTAGAAGGTGTACTGGGGAAAAATATCTATAGGTCTAATTTCCAAGTTCTGTGCTTTTTGGAATTCAACATGCTTCAATACCTAGAGCATAGCTGAAACACATGAACTTAAGGGGCACCAAATTTTCCCAAGACTGATGACAGTATTTTTCATTACCTGATTAAATTACAGGCATTGTTTTAAACTCTGCAAAACAACAATGCCAAGAGAAAGCACATTTGAATTCTGCATTTTGTGCCAACAGCGTTACATAATGAGATAAACATTGGTAATTGTGTTTAGTTCAATAACACTTTTAATTATAGTTGAGATCTCTTTTAAAGTATATGGATTTTACTGACACAAAGTAAACAGCTGAAAGCCAAATGAAGGCAATCTCATAGATTTCTACTGTCTAATTAAAGTACAGAAACATTGCTTAACCAATTCATACATTTTGAAGAATAAGGAAAAGAAAACCTCACCCTACTGGCACATTTGATACACATTTTAATTATTGCAAGAACTTAGGTAATAAAGTACTACATCAAACCTAACCATCTTTAGCATGGATATTTATCCTCTCTTTCTTGTTAAGCAGGGCAAACAAGTAATGAACAGCCTACAGTATTTGTGTACATAAAGACAGATAATCAAGGAAGTCCCATTATATCCTCTGAGGCCCTGGTTCAGCAATATACTAATTCCCAGTGCTCAACTTTAATCACGTCAGCAGGTCCTACTAAATTTTAAAAAATCCACCTGAATAATTTTTTTTAAAGTCGAATTAAGATGTAACTTCTGGCAACCAAGCTGCTGAAGACAGGCAGAATTCTCATCTTTTTATCCCAGGTTTGAAATTTCATGTGGTTCTTTGCTATGGGGAAGAGATTCTGCAGTATTCCACATGCAGAACTGTCATGCTTGGCACCATACACATGTACCAATCACTCCTTTAAAATGACAAATAGTTTCTAAAACTTTTATGAGCCCTTTACATGAAGGGGAAAAGTAATATCCAAGATATTAATTAGCAGTACGAATGTTTACAAAAGGCATTTTAAATTCAACCCAAAAAGTAGTTTTTGTTATCAGGTGAGAAGACATTTAATCCAGAATACCATCTGATTTGTTTCACCAGTAACCATCATGTGTCAGCAACAAAGAATATCAAATATTCAGAGTAAATTAAACATGATCTACCTCCTCTGGCTCTTCCTACACTAGGCTCTTTCTAAACTAGTAAATTAAATAGTTCCAATTCCTGTTTATAATAAAGACAATAGCTTTTAAAAGGTTACAGCAATCTCTGGCTCTAGTTTGATGCATCTGAATGCTTCAAAACAATTCCCAGCACATGCCAAAAAATATTTCCTTAGCAGTTTAGATAGTGCCGTATATATTTGCATGCCTGTTCTGGTTCAGTTCCCCAGAACTAAGCTTGCAGTCTCATCCCCTTCATTCCTCTTCAGCCTATGACTTGCATCACCCAGTGCCATAATAAGGAAAGGAACATTATTGAGGGCTGCAGAGACCTCTGGACTTGACAAAAGAGTGAGTTATAATACACTTGCAGCAAAAAAACAACCAGGTGCTCCTCATAACCTGAAAGAGATTTAGCTGAAAGCTAGGGAGATTTGGGGAATAATAAATTCAGCCTAAGTAAAAAGGCAGCACATGTAGAGCTTTTTAAATGGAAAAATTTATAAAAAAGGCAAAGCCTTATAAAGAGGCTTCTGCCCTGATGCTGATTCTGTTTTAAACATTTGTGCCAGTCAGTTTTCAACATGTCCCTATCTTCAAGGCTGTAACTGAGCCATTCACTTTGAGGGTTTTGGTCAGTGTCTGCTCTGTAGACATTTTAAGGTCCCTGCATGATGGCCTGTTACTTGTGCCTTCAGGGCAGTGGCTTTCAGTTACCAGTCTTCTTGGAAGGGCTCCATGCAGTGAATTGCTCTATCACGTCTTTGTCCTATTCAGGATGCCTTGATGGATGCAGCCTGGATCTGTCTACTTGAATCAATATTTGTCCTAGCTCTGACGAATTTTCATCACTGCATTTTATCAGTGGAGCTTCAGTGTTGTTGAATGGAAACCCTTGCTATTGGTAATGATACCATGAAGCTGCTGGAGATAAAAAAAATGTTTTTTTCTTTCTTACTGCTTTGCACATAATTGCTTGCAGACTGCTGTTCTGTTTCAAATATATGAGGGATAGGCAGGAGTGATCACAAGAACAAACCGCATTATGGCTTCTCTTGCACCATAAACATACAAACTACAGAAAAATGAATTCCATGAATTCAATATTGCTGGTTATAATGTCAAATACTGTCAGCAATTTTTAAGAATAACCTAAGGATTGCTTAAAGAGGGAATTAGAAAGGCTGGTTTTACACTGGATTCACAGGGGAGCTCTTAATCAGCTGTGCCACACTGAGAAATATAAAACAACTAGGGGGATAGAAAATGAATGAGTAGTAAGCAAGGAATTAAACTCAATGAAACTGAAGATCTGTTAGAGGAAACTGAGATTCTCTGTGAAAGAGGAGATACTTATGATTTATTGGGCAGACTTTTGAGGAGCTAGTCCAAACACAGGACTGGTTTTATAAGCATTCAGGATACTGCTACACACAGGAAAAAGTCTTTCTTTCCTAAAAAGAAGTTGCTGAAAGATAAACTACAGTGATCAGATGCCAAAGAAACAGAAATGTGTATGTAGATAATTTTTGGTATCAGTAACTATTTCAATAATCCATGACCTGCTTCACAAGTAACTGTTATACCTTTCTGGGTGCTCCCATCAGTCTTTTGTCAGAAGAGTAAAGTCAAGATTGGAGCGAAAATTAATCAGTCCAACTTTTTTTTTTTTTTTTTGCAACTCTGAAAAGCACATCAAAATAAGTTATAAAAGATTAGCTGTGATCAGTGATTAATAATCCTGAAGTGCTTGATAATCCTACATGTCATTATTGTACTCCATAAAACAAGATTGTGGAAGAGGACATAGGCCAAATAACCTAAGATGAGGAACTATTATTCTGCACCTTTTCATGACTAAAAAATTGGTACCTTTTTTTCCTTAATTTTTTTGTTTTGGGGTGTTTTGTGGGGCTGTGTGTGTGTGTGTGCGCGCGCGCGCGTGTGTGTGTGTGTGTGTTTATGTGTTTTGCTTGGGATTTTTTGTTTTTTTGTGGGGTTTTCTGCTTGTTTGGGAGAGTTGTGGGTTTTATTTAGGGGTTTGGGAGTTTTGGTGGCTTTTTTCTTTAATTGAAGGGGTTGCTCTGGTATAGTGATTCAAATTAGAAAAAAAATAGCAAAAAATAGTGAAAACTACTGTAATTTGAAAACAAATAAATATTTCAAAAGCTAAATATCTGCTTTAGTTTTTTTCAGGAACTTAATAATTTATGTTTAATTTATGCCATATGGAAGGTTTATAGTTAAAATCAGTTCTCAGTATTGTACATCTTCATCTGCAAGAAAGAAAAATGTGATATCTGGGCTCTCACTTTATCTCACTGTAAGGGGAAAAAACACAAAACCCCAAAACAAACCTGAAGATAAGCTTACAGCAGGGTTTTTTAAACAAGAAATATTGAAATAACCTGCCCTACTTAAAAATTGAAGTTGGACATTTTCCTTATTCCTGTAATCCAGACTGGTACATTGCATTACTTTGCCTTCAAGGACAAATTTTCTTTGGCAGCTTCCTGTGCCATGTCCAGCAATGTGCAATGAAAATTTTAGGACAAAACTGTAATCCAAAACAATAGTGTGAATGTTTAAACTAGACTGCAAGAATGAAGTACCACATGTGCCAATGTGAAGGAAAAGAAAACCCAGAAAAACTTTTTCCCATGTTCCCTAAATCTTTTTATCCAATGCTTGAATCATGGAAATAAAAGAATATTCAGATCTTCAAGCTTGACTATAAGGAAACTGGTGAAATTCCTTGGAAGGAAAACCCCCTGCTTTTCAAATGAGCTAAAAAAGTAGAATGACTATTTCAGATAAACCTCTGAGATGCATCCTAGATCTCAGTGTCAGAACAATTAGAAGAATTATAGAATGCATATAGAGAACCTCTTAGGAATCTTTTGTGTTCAGCATGAATTTTAGGTTTCTACCCTCCTCTTTGATAGAGGAAAAAATATAATTTTAAATTCTAGTACTAAACAGGAAACCTTGAAATAATGTGAAAGCTATTCAGCTGCAGGAGGGAGAATCCTAGAGGAATCCTGCTGTGTTGAGATAATTAGGGCATTAATCAACTCCCTGGATAGAGCAAAACTGACATTCATAAATGCCTAATGCTGGTTCTCAATTCTTTCTGCTTCTAATGCTAATAAAGCTGTACCATGGTCATGCTCACATCTCCTCCCCCCATTTGGCTGCCACCTACAGCTCCAGCGTGCCCACAGCACAAAGACTGATGGGCACCAGAGGTTAAGCAAATGCGAGCCCTTGGAAGGACGGGCTGAGGTTTGGAGCCTGAAGGATGGCGGAGGGCACAGCTCAGCTCCAGCAGACTCTGCCAGTGCTGGTGATGGATTGCTGTTTGCTGCTCTGCTAGCACTCCATGTCTAACCTCGCAGCTTCATCTGGAACTAGTTTGATTCAAATCCCTCTGCTGTCCCCAGATGCCCCATGCTGTTTCAGGTCTTGGTCCTAGCAGAGGACAAACGATCTAGTTCCACACAGCAGTGAAGCAGGTGTCCTGCTCCCACTGTGATCGCTTTCTAATGGGGACACGCTGTGCTCAACCCACAGGTGGCTCCTTTCAGGAAGAGTAATTAAGGACCATTTCTCTCCACCTTTTCCTATTAGTCACAACAGATTATTTATCTTACGAGCCACACTCCCTCACAGACTTTTATTCTTTTTGCAGGCAGTACTGGTTTCACCTTGTGCATCATCGTAAGTGTTAAAAGCTGCAGTCCTAAAATTCAAGAAGTTTTGTGTTATGAGCATATTCTCATTCGCAGCATGATGATTAAAGACATATCTGTTTTTAGCATCTGATTGGAATTACAGGCTAATGTGCCAGGTGAGTGCAGTTAGAGGAAAGAAAGAGAAACCTGAGCTGCGGGATTTATCACCAGAGAGAAGAAAACAGAACTGGTCATCTCAACCTGGAAATTTCCTGGGGAAGCAGTGCAATGCACTGCTTTTCTCACCAAAAATGTCAATACACTTACTGACAGAATCACAGGTGACTAGAGAATAAGATCACGTGTCACAGAGCTCACTTCCAAGTGTTAAAATGATCCTGACCATATTACAATCCTGTAGAGCAGTGCCCTGTGAGACAAGGGGGGTGGTCTATTTGCAGCATGCTGAAGCAAAGACCCTTGTGTAGGGGAGGTATGCTGTGAAAAATTGGAAGAAGAAAATGAAACAAGAGAGGAAAGTGAGTTCCTGAATACTCATATAGAAATGCGGAGTCATCTGGATTACTCCTGAGACATTCAGGGGTAAAAGTAGTAGTGAGAAAGCCTTGCACTCTCTCCAAGAATAATCTAAAGGCCAGATTGTTTCCCAAACCTTTTAGCACTACAATCCATGCTCAATACAATATGTCGAGTATCTACAGTTTACTCTGCTGTTTCAGTATAATCACCAGAGTTCATAACAGATCAGTTCTTCTACAGCAAGAGATTGAAAACCCATTATTATGTACTCTCTACTCTGATGGAAATTAGGCACTGACAGCAGCCAAAGGTAGCTAGGAGTTTCCTGGATAGAATAAATGTGTGCAGCCAGTATGCAATGTTTTCCTTATTCTCCACTACTGTGAAAAAAGATCTACTGCAGACTTAGGGAACTGAACTGCTGCTGACTGTTGCTAACAGTTGGCAATCCCCTTTGAGTTCTTTTATAGCCTGCAGTTTGAGAAACATTGATCTATAGGACCTAACTAGAGGCTGCCGTAGAGCGGTTAATGACAGGGGAAGAGGGAGCATTTAAGTGCACTTCATTTAACTCAGCTGAAGGCTCAACTGCAATGAATAATCACATACACCTAGGCTGAATAGCAGCACCTATTGCAAACTCTAGTCAAAATAGGATTTTGAAAGACTTTGCTTCTAATGATGGATGAAAGTTTTGAATAATACAGAGAGACAGGGTGACTATTAAACAGTCGTGGAGTTTTCCATTTTCCACGCATAAGACATAGAAACTTTATTGGTACCCTCTCAGCTCTTATTTCAGTGACTAATGCTCCACTATTTCCCACCTGTCAGATCACATCAAAAAGAAAGCAAACAATGAAAGTAAACCAAAAATTCTTCTACATCTTTGCCTCCCCAGAACACTGAAAACCTCATCACATTACCATCAGAGTGATGCAGAAACTTCATTAATATCTAAATAAGAGATTGTGATCCCTTCCATATTTATTATTGAGATCTGCTTCCCCAAAACTGCTGGGAGATTATCTTATTGCTAATAGGTATTTCAATTTTAAAAACTCTGCCAACCTTGAAATATGTAGTTTAACTTATTTCCATAACTGCATCCCTTTTATTGAGAAAATGGGCTTACTGATATAAGCTCTATCAGTCAGTAAAGTACAATATGCAGTAGGGCGCATGATGAGAATGTGTGAAACTTATCCACAGTCATTCTCTAAGGCATTAATGATCTTTAAAATAGGCTTGCCAAGGAGTTGTCTGATCAAGTTCATTGGTTTAATACATACTTTTACTTGCACCTTAGACTAGGGACTTGGGTATGCATTGTAACTCTGCGTCAAACTGTCTAATTACAAAGAGTCCAGTTAATTTTAGGATTAATTTACTTTAAATAGGTCATTGCTTCTTAAGTTTTAAGATATGCACTGCTTTAAGTTAGTAAATTCTAAGACAAAGCTCCAGTTCGATACTAAATGTACTTTTTTTCTACCCTGTTTTAATTACAACTTTTCTTGGAAGCCAACTGGCTTTGAATAATTAGAAAACTTTTCTAGCTGCAGAAATAAAGTTAGTCATTAGTAATTTACACTTACATTTGCTAGTAGGTGAGACCCTTTATTCACCTATTTGTACTCCAGAGCAAAATAGTCCTTGACATATTCTTATTTGTGGTTACATATGATTAGCTCCTTTAATTTGTCATCAAATGTTTGAGGCTGTACTCCTCCAGTTATTCCAGCTGTTCTTGAGTAGATCTCTTTCAAATTGCTTTACTCATTCTTGAAGGTGTTGTGAACATATCAGTACAACACCATCAGTGTTTGTAGAAGGTGTGTATAAGTTTCTTTTTTGGAAACTCTGCATTTACCTTTTCTTGTATCTTGAAAAAACCTCATAAAAATTCCTTAAACAGATAACCCACATACTTTATTCTGAATTTTTCCAAAATTAAAAATGTTTAGTTTACAGTCCCTCCCTGTGTTTTTTCCTGTTTCCTTAAAAGAAGTGAAAAACATGGAAATGTGACTGAAGGACAATTTCAACCATACATGTCACTGCACATCCTCCAGGTCCTCTCATTTTTTAATGTATCTTAAAACATTGCACTGCTATCTTTTAAAGTACTTACTGTTTTTTCAAAGGCTTTTAACAATAACAGTTAAGGTGATAGACAAATAGAAACCAATTAGAATTTTGTGGGGACAAATTAATGGTGTGGAGTTTTTTAATAATGAATATAACAGAAAAAGCATTTAACAGGTTGCCTTAAACATGACAAAGACTATGTTAATGAAGTGACAACAGCCACTAATTTTTTTGAGGTATGAATTTGTCAGTACAATGACAACAATGATATCACACCATGCAAACATGGAACATTTAAACAGGCATGCATGTATAAGCTCTCTGATGATAATTCTTTTAGATACTCCGATGCTCCACTAATCCCTGAAGTGATACATGTGTAATGTGAGTGCATTGAAGTTTCTCCATTGCACATTATGAGCAAAGTGATTATCACATATTTTAGATTACTTCAAAAGTCAAGTTGCTATTTTTAAATTCTGCTCTCTTTCAGAATTTTTATGCATCTGTAAATGCTTGGGATTTGTGGCATCTAGCAATACATACTGGATATTTAACTGTCTGCTCCACAGGCATTGAAATGTTGCATTTTCCCCCATCATAGTGGTTGTCTCAGTGGCGCTCTTAGTTTTGATATTTACTCTGGGTATGCCTCCATCAATGTATAAATGTAACTACACCTGATGACATGCAGTGTAGGAAGTCAGAGTTTTTACTTCTGGAGCTTTTTCAGACTTTGCAGTCTTCTTTTTTGGTTACCTTGAAGTTTTTGTACCACTTGAATAAACACACTAAATTAGTCACACATTTACCAATTGTCTTTGCTGAATTAATTAACAAAAGTTGAGCTCTCAGTGGTTTGATACACATTTATTTGCCTAGTGGATGGCTGAGCCGGCACCTCTGCAGAAAATAACATTATACCACCCACATAACGATTATCTTGATATGCTTCATGCTAGTCAGTGGGTTCCAGCCTAGAAAGACTAAACACCACTATCCTTCTCTGCTGCCAGATGAGGAGAGCAGCAGGATGGTTGAAACTTGCATGTGTGAAGAGCGGATACTGTGAGGCACTCCTGCTGTGAGTCTCGGCACAGTGCAGCCCATTCCACAGCTCTGCAAGAATGATAGAGATCCTCAGCACCATAATCTAAAAGTCTAAGCTGTCAGTATTTTACAGCACCATTACATTAAGAGGTGTTGTTTTAGGTGATCAAGACAACAGCAGAAGAAAGATAGGGGCAGCAGAAACTGTTGCTAATGAGCACATATTATATATGTGTATAGTAAAATAGAATCCGTGTTTTAGTAATTTGCGCTGGTGACAAATGTGCTTGTTTACTGATTTGCACAAAAAAAAAAATCCCTTGAACAATCCCCTTGGTATGCACTCTTCTTTTTTGTTGGATAGTATGGAGCTTGTCAGAAGTCACTTTTGTCTTTCTGCTACGGAGGAACCTGTTGTCTTTTGATATCATGCTATTGAGCTGGTTATTCAGTTTAGGTCCTACATACCAATGTCCAATGTATGAAAAGCCTTATCAGCATAAGTGTATTTGGCAATGTAATAAAACCATCTTAGTTTCAGGCCACTTTTGTAGAATCATAACAAAATTTCATAGTAAAAAAATGTTTCATTTCAACAAGATCTTGAGATACATAAAAATCTTATAAATCAGCAAAAGATACTTTACATCCATGAAAAAGGAAGTTTAAAATTTTAACAGCTTAGGTTGCAAGCATGCATGTATTAGCCTGTGCGGAAGTATGCACTTATTTGAGGTTTGTATAGGTGTATATAATTTTTATTAAGTATATATAATTCTGGCAATGTTACATCTATTTAGTGAACTTGCTGAGGATGCTATCATAAAAATGTTACACAGATTCTGTGCAGGTGCAATAAGAGTTCTCTTCTACATTGGTCTCTATGCAGAATGCAGGGTGTTGCTGGTATTTGTGGTACCAGCCTACACAGCTGACATTCATTCCTGGGTCATATGCATTTTATGGAGCCTCTATAGTCCCTAAGACAGAAGAACTTATCAATTACAGATTAACTGGTATCGTAGTGTAATATTTTTTGCAGAACAGCAATCAGGACCCTTAGAAGGATATACAGTAAACCAAGTATCACCATTCCCTTCTACAGATTTAAGAGGTAAAGGGAACCAGTATGACCTAGTGCAAATAGTACTGATTACAGGTGTCCCAGATGCTGAAACAATTTTATCTTGCAGAGAGTCCCCTTTGATAATTTTAAAAGGCAGCTCTCCACTTAGGTTGCAGTTGCAGCTGACATGTCTTTCTTCTTCATTTGAGAAGCTAGCAAACCAGGGGAGAGTGTTAAGCCAGGCAACAAATGATGAGAAAATGTGTGGAAGGAAGCAGTCTCTCCTTGTCAGCTGGCAGCATCACTGTTATCTTATATCTCTGTATCTCTGCTGGAAGAATGTCTACAGGACATCAGATAACAACCTGAGTTTGGCTGGAGATGTAGTCATAATTCCATCTCAAGAAGTTCTCTCCTGTTTCTGGTTACCAAATGGAAGAGCGCAAAGCATCCCAAAAATGGTAAAGTGATCCTAAACCCAAGTTTAAGTTCTCAGTTGTGAATGAAGACCTCAACACCATATAGCAGATTTGTACCAAAGGGCAAAATTTACTTGAGGCTTCTGTCTCTACACATGGAGAGGTCAGAGGATGCATTAGGTTGTCAGCTTAGCTTTAAGTAGTGATGGGTAAAAAATGCACAAAAAAAAAGTTAATCACCATGCTGGTGCTGCTAAGTACTAGTGGTGAGCATCTATATAACACACGCTCATTTCAAGGATTTCGCTTGAAATGGGACTAGCATGTTATGAAATAAACCGCAAACTGTGAAGCAACAGATCAGCAAACAAGGCCAAGTGCTCTCTCAGATGCATGGGGAGAAAATGTGAAGTGCTTGCTAAAATGTGTAGCCCTAGCTGTACTGAGAGAAAAGATCATGGGAGTATTGCTAAACCACTATAAGGGACATTTGAAAAAATGGCTGAGTTTTCTGGTACAACCTACATTCCTCTAAGAGGGAAATGCATCAGGAACTTATGACGTCCTGGGTACTGTGACTGCTAGCAGAAGATAATGGAGGGAGGAAAAACTGTACCTTGAGTACTTGTTCTTAATGAGCATTTCTGGGTAGAGAGTTCACTTCCCCACAGAGTGAAAAGGCAGTATTAAATTGGCTTGATATCATTAGATTTGATAGAACATAATGTCATTCCCAAAATGAGCAGTGAGATGACCAAATGCACATTTCACCTCCATCCATCCTTAAGCAGATAATGCTTGGCTGAACAACCCATGTGACCTGAGCAGTCCAGGGCTTATCCCTCCAGCATGGGGTATACAGATTTTCTCAGGAGTCATATGGGCATTCAGACCTGTTAAGAGATCTGATTCATATAGGAAGAATGAAGTTGCTAGCTAAATTTTTTTTCATTTTTCCAGAAAACATGGGTGTCATGACATTACACAATAAATAAATCTCCCTTGATGGCCCCCCAGCCTTGTGTGACCACAGAGCAGGAATGCTTTTAGTATGTACAGTGAAAGTTCAGAGGGCAAGAATGAAAACCTTGCAAATGGCTCCAGACATCTGGTGTCAGGATGGAGGTTTGTGTGACTCAGTGCTCCCCAGGGGTACCTTTTGCAAGAGGGAGAACTGACTGACAGCCTGAGAGATCTCAATTGCCACCTTTCCAGCAGTAGGTTGCTGTAGCCCAGAGAGACTGATGACTGACAGAAGTCAGAATAGGTGCACAAAAAAGGCTGTAGAACATTATTATCACAGTGCCCATGACAGGCTCTGGCGTCTGAAACATGATCAGCTAATGACACTGGGAAAGCGCTAGCTCTTGGCAGAGACCTCTGGATGGCAGTTCTTGAGAATAAATTGCTCTCACATAAAATTGTTTATAACTGGCCTATGGCACAATCCATAGGTCCTACAGGACTGTGCTGTCTCTGGAGTACAGAACAGTATTATTTGAGTGCTGTGTTACACAACCTCAGCATAACTGGAGAAGGTGAAACCTCCCAGAGGTTGATTTCTGATGAGCAGAAATCTATATGAATGCTTCAATATTGCTTTAATTTTGCAAGCTGTGCATAGTGAATGCATGGTCTCTCCTGAAAAATAGTCTTTAATACTGAATTATCAAGCTGCATTCAGTAAAGGAATTCAGAGACAAGGAACTTGGTTCAACTGGAATAAAATAAACATTTACAATGAAGATTTTAATTTCTCTTTTTAGACATCGTTGCTTATGAATTACTCAGCTCAATTAAAAAAAAAAAATGTGTTGGGGAGCAGGGGAGGATTGGTTATGTATTCTGTTTACAGCTTTTTTATTAAACTAGTATTTTATTAGTTTTACAATCACATTTCTCAAAAGTGTAACCTATGTAATCTGGGAAGTGCATTTATCAATTCCCTATTACCATCTAATGAACAACATTTAAAGACAGCAAAAAGAAAAACTCAAAGGCTGTGAGTACACCAAGAACCCTGTGGGCTATTCCAGTCTGAATGTTCGGTATATAGGTGAGTTTTTGCAGAAAAGGAATTATTATACACTCACCAGGTCCATCCTGCCAAGCTGACAAAGTTTTGGTTTTAGGTCAATGACTGGTGTGGTTCTGCTCCAATGTCAATCTGCCTAATGTGATAATGGCAAAATTTTAGAAACAGGTTTTCTGCCACTCTCATAAATTTAAGTGTATTTAATTTCTCAAATAGCTATAAATCTTATTTGAAATAAGTTTTTTTTCATCTTTTCATCAGTTCTAGTCATGGAAGAAGTGCATTTGCTGAGATAGTCCCACACTGAATACACAGCTGGGTGTACAGCTACTTAGAGTCTCTTTGCCCTCAGGAGTATAAATTTCTTCCTGACAGATTTACACAGAAAAAACCCCCAAAACTGATTGCTGGGAATTGTACACAGATGTTAAGATGAGCAGTTTAACTAGTCTTGCATCTTCAAAAGATAACTTAATAGTGATATACAGTCTTTAAACAGGAGGCAAATATTGTGATTTTGTCGAGGCAACCATGCATTACTCTTCATATGGGACTTCCAGCACAAAGGATTTCAGAAGTAAATTGTTTAGTCCTTAATGAGATAAGAGTTTCAAAGTGATTTCAAGTCCCTGCAAAAAATAAAGCCTACAAAGGTAGCAAAAGGTATTTGCTAATCAAGCAAGTAGATAGATGGCCAAATAGACACATAATGTTGCTGACTTTTGTCTGGCCAATTCTCAAACACAGATTTTAAAGCTGTAGCTAAAAGACTTGTACTGTCAAGGGATATACTGACTTCTTATTAAAGAGTGGAGCTAGCTAATTCTGGGGCTCAGAGAAACCAGAGAAGGATTGCTTTTTGTGCTTATTATACTTATTAGGTCTTGAGTAAGACTGGTATTATGTGAAAGATGAGAGCAAAAATCTGTCCATCTTTGGAAGGGATTATTCAGAATTGTAACAGAACCAGTTCAGATGAGGACACTTTTCCTGTTTTTACTCTGTCCTTAATACCAGGGCTCACTCCCATACGAAGATTTTGTAAAAGATATCTAAAGATCCCTCTGGAGGAGTGGTGTCTACCTGACGTCCTTGAATACACCTGTAATGTCCTATTGCCTTGCCATTTAGGTAAAACAAAGTGCACATAAAAATTGTGTTTCATAATGTACCAGTTTGCATTTCCTGTCTAACATTAACAAATCAAAGTTGAACAGATTTTGCCATGAGACAACCTGACATTTCAGTTAAAGGAAATTGCTACTTGTTTGACCTGGAATGATCATGGCCATTACTTAGTTGAGAGTCCCAGTGGAATAAAATCTCTGGTTCACCAGTCTTTAGGAGGGAATTCAGCTGGCCACAGGAGGCACCATGATTATGGCATATTTTAAAGTTTGCCATCATGTAAACTTTTCATACTTGAGACACAATACGGGCAGCAAGAGAAGGTCTTAGAGACCTAGAGGGAATTTGGGCAGGCAGTGATCAAAACTATGTTAAAGCAAGATAGAATAACACATGGGGATGTAGAAGTACGGTTGTATTTTAAAAATCTTTATCAGATACTCTGCCTTGGCAGGGAAGTGTTAATGCAGGCAAAAAGCCACCCAGGAAGAAGTGAAACTATATCTGCTCTGGAAAAAGATTCTTCTTTTTCCTGAGGAAAGTATATTTCACTTGTTTGACAGATAAACTATATTTCTCTTATATCAATACAGATTAAAATAATCCTACTTGAAGTTTTTCTTAACAAGAGAAAAGCAACAAAATCAATTAAAATGTGGGAAATAACATTTTCCACATTTGTGGGAAAGATTGTCTACGTCAGCAAGTAAATCAAGAATCTTGTTTTTAAGATATTTCCATTTTATAATGCTTCTCAGCAAACACTTAGTGATTACTTTGCCTCATAAGATGACTTCCTCTGTTCAAGAAATGCCGCTATAAGGTAGCACTATGCAGTACCCTAAAAAAGCTTAAGAGATAGATACAAATATTATCATAACTTCTTTTCAGATGATTTTAGGAGGCAATAATTTTGAGATTAGGTCTGTCACATTAGTTTTCTGGCTTGAAAAATGTTTTTATTCAAATTCTACTATCAGATGCAACACAAAATGTAGTGACCCATGAACTTCCTTCAGTCAGAATAATGTAAGGAATGCCTTTCATAATAAAATTTGTGACATTTTTTGCCTTTAATGCAGAGCAACTGCAACTTTTGTTCAATAATAATTTTATATAATCTGTTAGATTAATATCTCCATAACTTTAAATAGCTCTTATTTGTGTGTATTTCATATACTTTACATGTACTTTTTTATAACCTGGGTATTTTGAAACCTTTGATGTGGAATTATTGAACTTCTAGCATTACAAAAAAAACTTTCAGAATTGAGGTTTCTCATTCATTTTACAGCATTTCTCTTTTGCCCTATGCTTTTGCTTTTTCTGTAAGAGGTGACTGTGAGGTTCTGAAATAATGTAATGCAAAATAGGCAAAAAAACCCCAAGTTGATTATGCATGTTTGTTAATAGTACATATATTTGTTTCACAGCGGCACACACACTACAGGCAGAAACTGTGTATTTGATGTTCTTTAATTCCAGTATATATTACAGATTACTCTGACAACTCTGATGAAATCTTGGCATGAGGAAATCCCACCAAAATTAATAGGAATTCTAGATATTTGTTAAGTAGGGCTCTAACAGCAGCATGTAAAAGGGCAGAGATTAAAGGGGAAAAAGTGATGCAAACTGAATGAAAAGTGAAGAGAAAACAGTAGTTTAAAAATTATGCTCTGAACAGTTGAAATACACATTCCAAAACAGGATATCTACACTTTTAAAGAAAAAATTCTCTTTATAGAATGCTACTGACACTGGTTCCAAGTTTGAACTAAATGCATATTCCACTTTAAGGGGAAATGAGAACATTTCCCATCCCCTCAAGTACAAAAAAAGGGAAAAAGTCACTTTACTTGTTTGCTTTAAAGAACACTGAGTAAAATGAAGTGGCAATATATTTCACTCAAATTAACCACTACCCATCAGGTTGACTCAACAGCAGATAAGAATAGATCATAATTTTAATTCAACTTCTTCCATATATATATATCCTAAAGTGAGGCATTTTGTTCTTAACATGGTCCATATGTTCAGGTTGAATTTAGTCTGTGAGGAGCAGTAGCACCAAGAAAATTAATTTCTGTAGGATGCTGGGAAGGCTTTCTATGACTCTTCAAACATCTTTTTTTGAATACTATATTAGCAGATGCAGAGTACTCCAGGAAGTTTTACCAGCTTACCTAATGGCAGCTTTGGATTTTATTTTCAGCTTGAATAGAGGAAAATAGTTCCTCTGGAATTGCAAATCAAATATTCTTTTTGCCATACTAGTTTTATCATGGAAAAAACATACTATAAGACTACAAAGTCACAGTGTATGTTGAACACAGATTATTATTATTATCTATTCTACTAAATCAAATGTGAAAATAACTTTGTAGCAACTTTGGAAGTTAATATAGGTAGCAGGCAAACTCAGAATAAGAACACAGATAATTTTGTGAAAGAGAATAGTTGCTGCAATTGGGATGGTAGCCATTTTTTATGCTGCAAAGGAAACTTCCTGCCTCTTAAAATTCTCAGATGTCTTGGTCTTTAATTTCTTTTTTCTCTGGAAAATATTGATCTCCTCAGATACCTCTAGGGTTCATGTAAGGTAACATACAGTCATTCAAGATTACACTCAGAGTAACTTTATATGCTATGCATGTTTTTAAGCAAACATATAACTAAGCAGAAGTGATGGTGCAGTGTCTAATTTCAGCACAAGAAAGTACTATGAAGCTCAAAATTTAAATAACACCTCCCACACCCTACCAATAGCATCCTTACTCAATGCAATTTGAGTCTTTTTTTAATCAGGACTATGACAGGAACCAGGAAGCTCATGGTCCTGTTGTCTGACTCAGAAGTGCACAGATGTTTTCAGAATGGGAAGCTAAAATTAGGACCATTTACTTCATTAAGCAGTACCATTATATAATGAGTAGAGAATCTCTTTATTCTTGAAAAAATCAAGGGATCCCACTGCCCAGCTGCCTTGCTTTACCCTCCACCAGTTTAGGCAACTTGGAATAGGCTGAAGTAGGTGTCGGAGCATCTTACTTGAGAGAAAAAGTCAATGGGTGCTTTTGACCACGAAAGAAGTTGACATCAATATACGCCATAAAAAGGTGTTGGTATTGGTGTCCATTCCTAATTCCTCCCTTTGAGAAAAGCAACCAATGCTCACACTATTTTGATATGAAGGGCATTATTAAGAAGTTCAGTCTTTCTTGTCTGGGCATTCTTTAATCAGCTTTAGCAGAAAAAAGTTGTTCTCCTTTGACAGCAAAAGGCATATGCAGGTAGCCTGAGAAAGAATTTTTTTTTTCCTTGTATGTCTTCACCAGTGCAAGGTTGCTTAAAAGATATTGCCAAACAATTCCAACCACACCCATATTTATATTCTTTCAAATTAACATCCCGCAGCTGTTTAATCTTTCTCCATTGTCCTCAGTTTTGTTATTTATTTGTTATTTATGGTTGCCTCACTATCTTCCTCATTGATCAGAAATTTTCTTGAGTTGTTACCTTAAATTTTCTGTTATCTCCAATGCTTCTTCTTTATTTTCTTATATAGTTATCACCCTAATAAATAATTTTACTTTACGCTAGTGATTAGCACTGAACCTGCCAAGTATATATCCTGTGTTGTTTCCCTGTGGTCGGAGCCCTGGATATTTCATCTGGTGGCCTTCTAAAATCATATTGGAGCAAGTATACCATCTTGCATGATTTGAAAAAAAAAAAAAGGGTGTAAAGGCAGCTTTGCCATCTCTTAATAAAAATGACTTTTATAGCATAGTGCTTGTGTCTAGTGAGGCCTTGGGTGTAGCCTGGCAGACAAAAAGTTTGAAGGATACCCTGAGAAGCAACAGCGTCACAGTTCAAAATGACATAGTAATATCTATTTTAGTAAACAGAAATACCCCTGAAATGTGAACAGGACCTGAGAATTTTAGGGGAAATATTAGCTGGATTGAAACAAATTTTGCCAGAGAAAAAGCTTCCTAGAATATTCATGTTCTATTCTTAAGAAATGTCCCTGGTAATGCTTAATTTACTAGAATAGACACAGCCCCAAGGTGTCTTTAATAATTAAAATTGTTTTCCTCTAGCTTTCCCTCTGGTACTTTCTTTTTCATGATTTCTCTTCAGTAAAATCAAGATTTTGAATGTAGAATGACTGTGGAAAGCATGATCTCAGTAAAGTAAAAGCAAAGGAAAGGAAGAGCTTTCATACTAGAACTTGCTATTGGAATACTCCTCTGTTTATCGGGCATCAGGGAAACAAAAAAGTGGTATAGCTTGTGTGGGCACAGAACAGTGGAGTGCTCACCTCAAGTGTTGTGTGCTGTTTTGGGTGAATTTAAGAAAGGTAAAAAGCTGTTAAAGAGTTTCCAAAGAAAGGCCATGAGGATTGTGAAGGGTTTAGAGATGAAGTCCTATGAAGAGCAGCTGAGGACACTCGGTCTGTTCAGCCTGGAGGAGACTGAGGGGAGACCTCAAGGCAATCTACATCTTATTCATAAGAGGGAGTGGAGGCGCAGACACTGACCTCTTCCCTGGTGACAGGACCAGAAGAAACACCATGCCCTGTGTCAGGGCATATTTAAGTTAGATATTTGAAAAACGTTCTTCACTCAGAGGGTGATTGGCTGCTGGAACAGGCTCCTTAGAGAAGTGATAACAGCACCAGCCTGGCAGTGTACAAGAAGCACTTGGACAATGTTCACAGGCACATTTTTGGGGTGGTCCTGTGCCAGGCCAGTAGTTGGACTTGATGATCCTTGTGGGTCCCTTCCAACTCGGGACATTCTATGATTCTGTGATCAAATAATAGCAATGTACTATATAAAAAAGATGTGGTCAGGCAATTTTCAAACGCCTCAAAAAATAAAATACTGTCTCAACCCTAGCAGAGGCACAAAATCCTCACCAGAATCTGCTTTCATACCATGATTTTCTTCCATTGCTGCTGTCTTCTACAAGTCATCTTTTGACATAGTGTTTTATCTCTTGAGTTTTCGAAAAAAGGATGGGTTGACCACATATAGCAAATAAACCTTGAGAAATCAGTGACTTTCATTACACAGCACAAGTAGCAGTAGCAATATTAACAAAACATTCATGGATGTGAAAAGAGGAAGCATTCCCTTTCCTCTAGGGACCACTGTGAAACCGAAAAGGATTCAGAGCTCTGTTGCAGTTGCCACCATTTTTAGGAGTGCTATTTTACTTCAGATTTAAAGACAGTACTCTCCTTTTATTTCTAGTATGATAAACACACTTTTCACTTACGACAGTTATTGAGACTGAGATATTGCTTTCTATTTTCCTTGTAAAACACAATTTTCTTTTTGCAAGTACTTGATCACTTTACAAAGCCATGATCTTGGACAGTTACATCACAAATATTTCTGCATCTGGACAAAATGGTTTGTCAATTGCACTAATAGAGCTGCTGCACATTTTGTGAAACTCCTATTTGTTATCAGTGATGGAAGCAATGATCCAAGTGATGAAAAGGAAGCTATTGTAACAGCTAGGAACTGACAGAAATATTGTAATTCTAGTAACTATATTTGCATATTTCTGAGCAGGTCAAAACTAGCGAAGGTAGTGTAGCTGTAGTCTATTATATTCAGTGGTGGTTTGTAAATAAAAAAAAAATCTGTACTCTAGTGTAAATCAAATAAAATCATACAGCTAGCTTTAGTTGTTGTTGTCACTTAGCAGATCACAGCTTCTAGCAAACAGTCAATTACACTGACTAAAGTATTTGAGTGGTGACTATAGCCTTATTGAAAAGGAAATGAAAAGTTCAAGAGGAATGACTCTAAGGTGATGATATTTTTATTTTTACTCTCTCTGCCTCTCAAGCAAGCTTCAACAAGCACATTATGAAGGTGTTGTGTAAACAAAGTGTGAAATCTTCCCACAAGATGCCAAGTACTTTCCTGAGTCAATTTGCAAATTCCATGATGTATAGCATTTATAAAAAGTTTTTGCCTCATAGGCATAAATTTTGTATTAAAATGTTGCCTGAGAAATGGAAATTAGAAGTTTCAATCAAGTTTAGAACTAATTCAAATTTACCAGCATTTTTATGTGTATATCATCAAATGAGAATACTGCAGACTCTTGTTTAGATCAAAGCTCCCCTAAAGGCTTACCCAGCTGCAAAACCAGTCTCAGCACAAGTCATGTTCAGAATATGGTGAAAATATTTCACCTGGATTCTAGTATTTACATGAATATTGGTTTGATTCTGATTGATGCAGGGAAATAACTGATTTTTTTTTCCAAGAGGCCTAAAATTCCTGCAATGTTTTATCATATTTTACTGTTCAAATTTTAAGGCAAGTATGGCACAATTTTTACCAAAAAGTAGTGATTCTTACTTTCTCTTCACCCTGACAAGGTACTTGCTTGAAAAGATGTTTCAGGTGGCAACAATTCCACATACTGTACACTAAGCAGATCTGAAAAATAGTACTTTAGCCATGCTAAATATCTTTCCCATTAGATATTTTTGTTTTTCTCAACATCAGATCTTCAAACTGAAGAGAACTCCTACATCATATGATCAGAATGGAAAAGTAGCTTTCAGAATTGTTTCCACAGTACTGTTAAATGTTGTGCTCAGAGTTCACTAAAGATCATTTCAGTTTATATTTTCTTCTTAAACCTTCAAATAAAATTCTAAATGCAAGAAGTTTCTGATAGTAAAAACACACATCTTGAAATGTGCTCCAATTCCTCTACTGCCATGTCTCCCAATTTATTCTTGCCAAAAGATAGAACAGCATTTTTTGTAAAGGATGCTAAATGAGACCGTAAACGTACCATAAAATTTCCAGATTTTTTTCTTTAATCAATATCTCTTCAGCACCTAGCACAACTTACAGTGTCCTCTGCAATTAACATACTCTCTGTTTCCTTCAGAGGAGAATCAGTTTCCTCATCTATATCAGTAGTCTGAGTCCTTTGATATGAATTCAAATCATCCCTGGTTGTCTCATACTGCTTCAGGTCTCAGCACTTTTACTTTATGCACTTGAATTTCTTCACAGGAAACCAAGTCTGAAAATAACAATGTGAACCCACTTCCACTGAATCAAAACTTACTGTGAATGTAAAGTACCAGAAGTCCTTTGTTAGGCACAGAGCAGGCATGAGCTATTTGACAGTGATGGCACCCACAGGAGCTACCAGAGCAAACCTTTCAGCTGATGTATGGACTGTACAAAGAAGTGCTGAGAGTAGCTTTCCATTTAGCCTCCAGTGCCAAACATCTACAAATTCACTTCTTGGACAATCCTGACCTTACATCTGCTTGTATCTCTTTCGATATTTTGCATCTTTAAATCATATTCCTGTTTTACTTTGCCTTCTCTACATTGTATTTTCATGCATTCTTTTAATTTTTCTATATATATTATCTTTATATTTCACTTTTCCTTTTTTTTCCCCTCCTAACTCAAGGAGATAGTTGTATACACTAGACTAATACTTACTAGCTACTAGCAGCACCTTTGGCAGATGCAACTTTGTTGTTCATAGAAATGTGCAGAGTGCTATTTTTTAGCTGTTTTTTATCTCAGAAAGCAGTCCTTGGGAAACAGGTAATTTCCTCCTTGCTGCTGGACATTTCAGAATCAGCTAAAAATTTTGCTTGAATTCAAAAGTAATTCAAGATAATCCCCAGACAGAAGTAATGTGACTGACTGTTCTCTGATTTGCTAGCCCAGGAGCTAACATAACACAAACACATGTGACAAAATCCAGATATATTAACCCCCTCCCCTGCACAGAGAATACCTGTATTCATCTTACTGCAAAATATCAGCAATTATTTTTTTTCTTGGGTTGGCTGTCCAGAAGCATTAAGAAAATTTGTGATCAGTTTGGGTAAGTGATAATCACTTCACTAACACTTTAAGTTAGCATTTTAAAATTATTCATGTCCAGTCTCTCTAAGTTTCATTTGTCTTTCATTTCACTTAAAAAAATATTCTATTCAGATGTATTGATTCCTGTATCATGGCCAAAATGACATTACAAAACATATGCTGTTTGCTTTTTTTTTTATTTTATTGTTCTTCCAGATACAGTTTAGACATCCTTTTTTTATTTTATAAGCAGTAATAAATATCAGTTCAAGAATATTTTTTCACATATTTTCCTAATATTCACCAGATAGAGGGCATGCTTTTGTCTAAATTTCACTTTCTGTTATCTATAAACAATTAATTCACCAATTAATTCACAACAATTAATACCCAAATATGTATCCAGCAGACTTTTAGTGATTTTGTCGCTAAGTACTGCCCTATAGGTTTTCCAGCTCTCTTATTTCAGAAATTTCCTTTCTTATAACTACACAGAGATTACAAAAATTATTTCCATTCCAAGTGAATTGTTTTCTTACAAGCAGGTCTTTTCAAAGTGTTTCAACCATTTTGAGACCAGAGAAAAATCTCTCATAAAAATGTAGAGAAACATTTTATATTAAAAAATAATTGAAAGAATTAAAAAGTGAAGGCTTTTTTACCCATCTTACTAATATTAAATGAAATAAAAATTAATTTTAAACTTTTTAAAATTTGTATTTTTTTATATTGTCTTCCTGCATATTCCTAGGATTTTAATGACCAATACACACGAGTGATCTCAGAAGAATGCATACATTAACAAATGTGCATTTAGCACTCTTCAAGCTTACAGATATAGTAATGTTAAATTACAAAGAATTTGAATTTTAATGCAATGTTTTTGTAAAGAAGCAATAATAAATATTCAGCAAATTTAGAAAGGCTATAGATATTTCCGGTATACAGAAATATCAGTGATCAGATCATGCTGTTAAACACTCCTGCATGAGCTATGATATTTCCTGCAATTTTGAGTATAAACAAAATCCAGATCCATATATATAGTCCATTAAAGAACCATTCTGCAGTCTCCTACCTACTCAGTAGCCACAGTCTTGAAGCAGCCTAGAATCTGATTTTAACTTCAATATATTCCGATGCTTCACGTTTGTCCACATTTGTCAAGACTCATGCATTGAAAGAAGTTTTGAGATGCTCAGTCTTTATTTTAGACCATATTTACCAGTGCATCACAAAAGGCTTTATCTGATTGTTGCGTCCCAAAACTTGTCCAAAGAACTGCAACCTGTCTGGCAGAACAGTTTGTCCACACCCTTCTACAGGAACTGATATGGAATCAATGGTGATTTATTCTAGTTAGTAATAAAAACTCTATTCTTTCTCTCTTCTCAATATATTGTTCATATTCTTACATGATTAAAAACAGAACAAGAATGGTGTGCATATTTTCTTTCTTTCAATTTAGTTTTCTCACTAGTGAACTATTTTCCATTTGTTGCTTTTCAGGAAGCATGGTTTTAAACATCACTTCTGCAAAATTTTTGGTCCTCCTGTTTCTTCTTTCATTCCTAATTTGGTGACTTTTTTTTTTAATTAGAATAATACTTTTTTGAAGTTAAAGAGGCTGGGAATTTTGCTTAGAGGTAGTTATCAATCATTGTTGCATCAGGTCTTACAACCGAGCAAATAGCTAACAAACTACCCATAACAGTTTACAAACTGTTCTTTAAAAAGTCAGGAATTAAAATAAACTCATATTGTTTTATATTTTGTTCCTTGTTATTGTGAAATCCTTCTGGTATTTTTACTTTTTGGTGCTGCCAATTCACACATCTCGAAGAAGTCAATTTGTAGTTTCTTATAAAGTATGCTTCTCTTTTTGTAAAAAAATACTTATAACTCCCCAGAGGAAAAAAATCCTCTTAGTCTGACAACCTTTATTCCAAGTTAATAACAATCATAGCATTATAAAACAAAATTGCAACCTTAGTCAACATTATATGCAGTGGGAAGATTGAGGGGGTGGTTATATGACTTTGCAGTTGAAGCAATGGGAGACTGATCAACTGACTAAATTGTTTATCAAAGATACAAGTTAATGCAAAAAACCATTTCATGCTAGAGATTTACCATGTGCAAAAGAGAGAAAATATATCCCTAACTAAACAAATTGGTAGGTGATGCATAAATATGTGTGCAAATATGGATATACTAACTAGGGATCTGAGTAAAATCGGGATTATAGATGTCTGTCAAAAAACCCAATAGAGCATCAAAAAAAAAACCAACCTGAAAACCATACCATTACATATATAACATAATAGAGAAAATAAAGTTTTCTTAAACTCAAGAAGAGTTAGTTAAACCAGCATGTCCTTTTTTTGCCTTAAGCATTCATTGATAAGACAGTATGCTTATTTGTATAAAACTAAAATATATTTTGTTCTTTGTGCTTCAAAATTGGTTTTCTGTTTTATTTATCCATCTAGAAAGCAAAAGAAAAAGCTGAGTTAAAAAAAGATGACAAAAACTAAGACTTTGAATTGTCCAGCTGTGTAGCCCTTAATTGTCCTGGCAGTTATAGGAAGTTACCAGATTCTCCAACAAGCTGGTCTAATCAGCAAAATGAGCAGAAAAAGAGCACTTCAATTTGTGTAGCTGTGAGAAGGTATACAGATATTTATAAATTCAGCAGAAAATAAACTTGGGGCAAGTTAGTCGTTCAGACTCTAAATGCTAGGAGAAGAAACTCTTTTTAAATGCATAACTTTGTTTTATTTACAAGGTAAGAAGTACAACTTTAATTTTTACTTTAAGTTCCTTAAATTACAACTTGGCAGGTTGAAAGTCAGCAGTTTTGCAAAATGATCTCAAATTCTACCCCCAGACCAAAGTAAATTTTTTTTCCCATTAATCCTCTTGTCTTTTCTTAGGCCACAAGTATTGCTTAAACCACAGAGTAGGTCCTTATGCAGGTGTGACTTATCACCATTAGTTTAGCATTTTATTTCTAATCTAATGAAATAATGTTTCCTGGTTTGATTTTACTTTTTCCTGCTATCAGGAAGGGGAAGAAGAGACTTCCACAAGTCATGTCTCGTAAAGAAAGAGTAACCTCTGCCCATGACTTAAATCTATGCATGAGAGGCAGCCTTTTGCAAGTGCAGCAGCTACCACAGGATCTTCTGTGCAAATTCACAGTACATTTTAAGTGCTGATGTGAATAGGACTTGAGCTCTCATTGGTATTTTCCACATGGAGAACATTTGTAAAAACACAACCATAGGAACCTTTTCTGTGACCGAAGTAGTATGCAGGATTTGAAGGGAAATTATGCTCCAAAAAGAGTAAAATTTCAGCATTTCTTCTAAAGAAAACTAATTATCACATAGGCTTCAAATTCTGTAAAATACTTAATTCAGAAGCTTTAAAGAGAATATTGAGTTCCTCCAGGTTAAGTATTATCATAAGTATCATTAAAATTCAATGCAATCATCTCAATACTTCAGAAAAAGAAAGATTGCATTTTAAATGAACAATATAAAGTTATTTAAACCTGATGAAGAATACAAAACTTAAATAAACACCTAAGTCTGTATTTAGAGGAAGGATTTAGAATTTTATTCACTCTGTGGCATTTAAAGCATATTTTTCATTATTTCCTCACTTGCAAAAACATATCTAGCTTCTGAACATCTTTCAGATAAATGGGGTTTGTATGAAAATTTTATACGTATCATTATAAATTTAAACTAAAATAATTTAAAAGACTATTCAGATGTATTGATTCCTGTATCATGGCCAAAATGACATTAAAAAACATATGCTGTTTGCTTTTTTTTTTATTTTATTGTTCTTCCAGATACAGTTTAGACATCCTTTTTTTATTTTATAAGCAGTAATAAATATCAGTTCAAGAATATTTTTTCACATATTTTCCTAATATTCACCAGATAGAGGGCTGATTTTGTAAAACACTTTTAAATTAGGTCATCATCACGGAAGAAACTCTTCCATCTGAAGTGTGTTTAGGCCTGTCATAGCATGATTTCAGCCACTAGTTCTTACATTTTTCAGTATGATACGAATTGACAGTGTTTGTCAGCTGTGTCCTTGCCTTTCAGCCTTGATATTATCATGTTGTACCAGTGGATTTTTTTTTCTTTGCAAAAATAGAGATTCTCTGAAATGCGACTCTGCTTACTTCTATATCTTACTGTGTCTTATTGTTGCAGTTCTTGATAAATTTTTTGCTCTGTTTTTCACTGCATACATTAACTTCATATATTTTTCAGGATAAAACTATTGAATCCTTTAGGAAACCACCAGGACAACAAGCTGTTTCTGCTACATTGCTACTATATTTTTATTCATATATGAAAAATCACTGATAGAAACGTAAGCGCCAATTTAACACTGTACATGGCTATATCCTTAAAAGTTTTTGGCTATATCCTTAAAAGATTTCTCCTACTGAAGATCCCCTTTTACTTTCACAGGCAAGACCGACACAAGGACTATTAGCTTTTATTTTCAACCAGTATGCCCTTTTCCTCCTGCCCTCATTCCTAATATGATTTCCACCACTAATTATCACAATAATGCAATTGTATACAGATAGTCAAAGATAAGATTATCTCATCTTGCATACATTTTTGTGCATACATAAATTCAAATTCTTAATGAAATAGAAACTATATTTGAAAATACTTGAAATACTAAATAATTGACTTACTAACTTTTTTCCAAAGATTAAGAGGGTGTTTATTTGTTTGGTTTTCTTTCATTTTATGCCAACCAGTTGTCAATGGCCTGATGGTACTTAATTGTCCTGATCAGCTTCTGTCAGGACCCTCACACATTCCCTGTGCCTATCATGCTGGTGGCTCCATTTAAGTTCAGATCTGACCTCAGTTCCACTGTACATAGAGGTAGATAAATTATTTTCTGCTGTATTGATCCTTGGATGGATTTGAGTAAGTTCTTTGCCTGAATAATGAAAAAGTGCTAAAAGTACCTGGGGGAGTGGGGGCTATTTTTGTAGGATGTGAAAGAGGTAATTTATATCAAAGGTTTTTGGAATAAAGAAAGAACTTTATTGTTTTGATTAATCTTTTAGATTGAGGACTTGAAAATTATTTTCTTCTCGTCTGATTCCATTGTCTTGTCCTAAAACTTTTATGTTTGAAGTTGTTAAATGGAAGCACCTTTCTCTGGTGATTGTTTCTGAGAACCTTCCTAACTTTTTTTTTTTTCAACAAAACATAACAGCAATGCTGTTTTTCTCATCTTCTGTAATGTTGCTAGACTTATTTAATAGTATAGTAACTACTAGCTAAACTGTCACTTGAAGTTCAATGGGAGTTCATAACTGGATTTGTTAGTTGTAGCCAAGTGATGCAGCTGGAAGAAACAAACCTTTTATGGCTCCATATTAACTTATATGACTTTTGAAGAGTAGGATTCTTGGAAGCGATAAGTAGTGAATGTTCTTGGTGAGTCCTGCATCCAAGTAAAATTGTCTTAACTGTAGAGGGTTCACTTAAAAACATAAGTGAATTGCAACCCTGAGTGGGACATTTGGATGTGTGTGGCAGGGTGTGGGCAATGACAGAAGTGACGCTTTCTGTTGGAATACCAAAAAGCTATTTTGAGTAGTGCAACACGTGGGAAAAGAAAAAAACTTGCTCTTACCTGTAAGCACAGCTTTTCCCTGTTTTCAAAGACTCTTTCCAAGGAGCCACATGGGCTCAGCAGGGAGTGGATTCTCCTGTCCAGTTACTTAGCCAGGTGACTAATGTATCATAATGTTGTGTCTTGCATGTGGCTTACATGGACCTACTTAGTCTTCCCACTATCTGTAAATTGTATTTAAGGCTGAGAGCTAATGGTATGGTTTAAACTAGAGTGTAACACTGGTGATGTACAATATCACACACACAGTGCTCCAAGTAAGAGGTCATATTTTTACTTTCATAAATGTCCACGCATTACAGCTATATTGTATGAGTTTGTATGCCATGTACTCAGTCAGCAGTTTTCACCCCCAGATAGCTATTGCTCATAAGGTTGTCTAATTGCCAGTAATGAACGACACATTTATTCCAGTCAGATGTTTGTGTCAGATGTGTCTCACATCATACTTGTTTCCGTTTTAAGGGTGTTTGATACATGAGTAGAGGTAAATGGAAAAGAGAATGCAAGAACTGAGGTAAGGAGGAATTTCACTGGCTGGTTTAGTGGCTATCCCTGGTTCTTCATCAACAGGAAGGGCTTTTCCCTTCCTGTTGTGTGCTCATGTCAATTGCAGATAATTGCAGCATCCTTACTGTCACTGATGACAGGTGTTCTGCGGCACTGTGAGAAGCCCATGTGTTTTTTAATTCCCAGTATGGCTGGAAATAACATGAATACTCTGCATTTGGTGTAGAGCCTAATGAGACCAGCCACCTCTTTCCCTTGATGATCCTGCTCACTTACTGCCAAGCTGCTTCATTAAGCTGTTCATTGGCAACTTCTCCTTTGTCCCAGAAATCTCCCTCATCTCTCTAGCTATCTAGCTGATGCTAGGTTTTGGATGTACAAGGAAGACAATTGAACCTTGGGAATGAATGGTACTGGGGAAAAGAAGTTATTCTAAATAAGGTGAAAGTCAGAGTCTGTGATGCCTGGTGTATACCAATTATACTTCTGAGGAAAGATGAGGTACATGTCTGAAAGTGTACTTGGGCCAGACAGAGACCTTTTAAACAAGTAGAAATGGTTATTGCTTAGCTGGAAGGGTCATATATCTTAGTTTAGCAGTATTTGACCCAGTTATTTTTACAGCAGGTAACAGTTGTACCCAGTATGACAGTATTGGGCAGTATTATATTATTCAGGAAAAGAGTGTTTCAAATACAGTCTGTTTTAGACTGATTCTGTTGAGTGGATGAAGAACTGTCTAGAAAGCCTTTTTAGTTGTGCTTACTGAAGACACAAATGTTTCCTTTGAATGAAAGCTTAGAGACAGTGTGATGTGCACATTTCTTACGAAAGGAAGTAATACTGTGCCATTCTGCTTACAAGGTCTCATTTACAACTTTGGTTACTGCAAGCATGACAGAGGCCATGACCCTTTGGTTTGCTTTATTTCCATTGCAATCAAGCAATTGAGTAACTTATTATAAGACTTTAATTTAAACGAACCAAAACCAAAGGTTTTCCAAAGGTCAGGAATTCAACATAAAGCAGTTCATAAGCAGATGTTCAGCACACCCACTGTTTTCATTAACCAGAGGAGCAAAGGCTGTACCAAGGAATTAGCGTAGACTGTTGTAGTTTCATAGCTCACTTCCATGGAATACAGCAGGAACTTTGGTGTCACCATTGAGACAGGAATGGGAAGGAATGCAACACACCCCATGCATTTCCAGAAAGCATAAGAACAAACTCCTGATATTTATATCCAACATTGTTCACCCATAAGCTGACTAGTTCTTAATAACACCTGTCACCTATTGATTAATTAGGAACCACCCTTTGGTAAACATCTAATGAGAAACAACTGTTCAAAACACCAGTTGCAGAGCCTTAAAATAAAATTGTTTTAATTCTTTTCTCTGAGCTTCTCACAGATTTCCCAGAATGTTTCCTGGGAAACTACCCATTTCTCTCTCTCAGCATGTACACTTTGGGGACACTAGTTATGTCAAATATTTGTGTAAGCCATATTTATAGTGATTTTTCCTTTCACAATCCCATGTTCATCAACTATCTCACCAAATACCGCCACAGAACCCAGAGTGCCAACTTCTATTTGCAATAGTTGTGCAGCACCACAGCTAACCTCCAGTACTGGGAGACCTGAAGAGGAACTGTTAAATTATGTAGACATAAATTACACTGGACTTCATTCCACTACAGAACTGGAGGATTGCTTTAGAAAAAGTTGAATGAATTTGATCCAGTAACATGAGTGTCTCAGTATGTTGTCAAAACCAAATTAAAGTCTTGAAGCTAGGGGCCTGGATGACATACTGACAGTCTAGATGGAATTAAGCACTGATTTTCAGGGACTTAAAGAATGCAACTGCAATTAGTTTGGACATGTCACCTTGCCTTATGTCTCAAGAAAAATGCAGTACTAAAAATGTAGACATCCTTATTTTTGGGCACTGCATGTGCCATGATCCCTTCTGTATTGACCACAGTCACTCACTTGCATCAACAGCATTTCCAGTTTTAAGATATTTAAGGAGAGCAAGTTTGGTTGCGGGATAACCAAGCAAGCATGGGAGCGTTAGGTTTAGAATGACATTTTGGGCAAAGTATGTAAATCTTGCAATTTGCCAAGACAGAATGGACACAACTAAAAGCATCCCTTCTTTTGCCTTGATTCTTTTTGATTCACACCCAAATTCCTCCGATGGCAAACTACAACGAAAGAGTGTATTTTTCTATCACCTCCTCAGAAGGAGCTGTTTATGCTTACTGAAATGAAAGCTTTGACAAATAAACAACAAACCAAAACAGGTAAACAAATAAAAAAGCCTCTAAAGAAACTGAAAAAAGCAGCCAATAAAAAAAAAAAAAAAGAAAAAGGCATTTATAGATGACAAACTGGATTTTTGCATTATAGTTCCTTGGGCTGCCCTGTAAGATGTCCTTTTCAGGGCCTACACCTCTGCCACTACACTTGACTGTCCTGGCCTTTGGTTGTTTCTTCTGTTTTGTAAAATCAAGTCACTTCCTTAGATGGAAAGCAAATGTGCCTTAGAATTGTCTGCTCCTGTCCTGGCTGAAGATCTTAGGAGGGAGATAATATGTTTTATAAAAAATACAAGGCTCTCTCTGCTTGTTCGTGTTTCTGGTAAGTTTTAGTTAGTGCTGTCTCCAAGATCTAAATAGGAGAGAGCCTACAATCCTGATAATGTTACTGTTCTACTAAAACCTAATTTCCAGACTCTCAGCTCAATCCAAACTCTCAGGAAGAAAATCTTGTGACATTGTGGGAAGAACAGGGATACTCTTGGTGCTGAAAATGTCACTACATGCCCTGGGGTGTTTAAAGACCAAGTGTAACTTTTCCTGTAGTAGCAGCTTCCACAAGGTGCCACCTTTGCAACTCTAGGCTGACTCAACAGTTGTAGCTGTCAAAAGGTAGAGACTGTGAACATATGCGGTGAGGTGTATGTGGCCAAAAGGTCAACGTCCGGCTAGCAGAGGGTCAATGGCCGACACCCCGTGCCATAAACTGCCAGCCCCCCTCGGCGTCGGTAGGCCTTAGGCTGAGCTGGCTTGCGGACGGAACTCGCTGCCGATGGGACGAGGAAAGGAGCCGCACACTCACTGGGGGTGAAGGTCGGTTTATTGATGAACCAGAGCAGCCAAGCAAGGAGCACCAACCAGGGAATGGCAACGAGGGGAGGGAGAAGTGAGGTTTTAAAGGAAGGGGGTGTATATGGGAGGGATTTACAGGGAACCAATAGGGAAGGGTGAAAGGATGAACTTAACATAAGTGACATAAGGGGGAAACCAATAGATACAAAGTAAAGGAGGGGCCCCGGGACCACAGCCAACCACAACCCCTAGAGAGAAGAAGATTCTGGAAAGCTGGGAGGAGTGGGGGGGTGATTTACTGGGCCCAGGGAGGAGGAACCAATATACATATAAGGGAAGGAGAGGGAGGAGAAATTATATAACCAAAAGAACTGACAACCCCAATGGCGGGAGTTGCCATGGGAATAACATAACTGGCAGGGCTAAACTGGGGGAGGGCAGAACCATTTACATTAAACAGGGGGAAACAATACATAAAATGGGGGAGTAATACAATAAACTTAACAACACACTACAACATCTCCCCGTTTTTTACCAAATAAAATTAGAATGAACGAAAAGGTCCATATTAAGCTTAAAATGCAGGGACCCGCAGCTGGTCCGGCCAAGTCTCACCCTCCTCAAGCTGGAGTCCGCCCGCCCACAGGTGGTCGAGGGGCGGCACGGTCACCCCCTCCTCATCCGCGGCTTCTCCGGCCTCCGAGGAGAGGTCCTCCAGCTCGATGGGCTCATTGAAGGGAACAGTGGCGTGGTTCACATTCAGCGCTGCTATTTTAGCCATCAGTCTTTTGACCAAACCGCGGATCAAAGCAACTAAGACTAAAAGTATAATCAAACTTAAAACAAATTGACATACTGACTCTAAAACTGAACTGGCCCACCCGCTAAGGCCCCAACCCTTAAAGATGTCCCCCAGCCAATCAGATGTTTCGAACTTCACTTGGTGAAGGAGGTCTTGTAAACGTTTGATTGAGTGCCTGGCGTCCTCGGCTCTTGAGGACAGGTTCATGCAGCAGAGGCCCTCAAACTCCTCACAATGATGGTGGTGAAGCAGCAATAGAAAATCTATTGCTGCCCTGTTTTGGAGCGTCGCCTTCCTTGTTATTTCCTCGTCTGTAAGGAGGTCGTATAGAGCAGCTGAGGTAAGATTGGCTTGTTTAGCCACCCAACACTCCAGGTGGCCCAATTCACCCAGAGATTTCGCCACTGATACCCATGGCAACAGGATGGTAAAAGCGACGGATTTTGAATGAGACCAATGTGTACTTTCGTCATCACAGTCCTCAGTGAGATCCTTAAGATCTCTTTTAGACCTGGCCAATTGGGACGTGATGTTTGTCTTTCTCCAATTAATAATTTGGGTGATGTTGGGGGTAAACAGCGTCAGCCTGCCAAAAGTACACGGCCCTCCGATCAGACCAGAGGGGATGCCTGCCCACGCTCGGTCGCCACAAATTAAAAACACTCCCCTGGGAAGGGCATAAGGGGTCCGTCCAGTGTTGGTGGGGCCACTGATCTTAATTACGGCCCTGCACCACTGGTTCGCTTGATATTCTTCTTTAGTTTGCTGGACCACCTCACTGACCTTCTCTATAGGGGCAAAGGTATAATCGAATTGAAAACAAACAGAGGCATTGGCGGAACTGAGAAGATGTAGTTCTGTGGGCTCGGAGGGTAAAGGATCCAGCCTAACCACTCCGTCTCTTCAGGCATTACTGGAATCAAAACTAGGGAGGATGGTAAGGCTCCAGGCCAAAATAGGGGAAAGGGCTGACTGAAAGGCAGATGGGAACTCGCCTGGAGAGAAAGGGATCCCAACAAGGCAAGACGACATTAGGTCCTCTGCTGCGCCGGTGTCAAGGCAAATGTGGTCCTGCCCTAAAGACTGAGCCAAGGCACACCAGACGTTGACCTTTGGCTGGGGGATGACCCACGGCTCCAAAGATGGCAGCAGGAGTCCGTAGGTCGTCAGCATCACCAGTAGAAGGCCAGGGTTGGGAGCCGGCGATGTCAATGCAGGGGCCATCGGGGAGATGTAACTGAAACAAAAGAGAGCAGTAAAAGTATAAGGAATTCACACAAATGGTTCTGCCCCAAATATCCAACTTAAATCTGAAATAAGAGGGGAGGAAGCTGAAGCGGAGGATCAGGACTCGTAAATAAATGGAAAATCAAAGGGTGGAGGGGAAGAAGGAGGAGATGGTTCTTCTGTAATAGAGGGGAGATCTGGAGAAAAAGCTGGTCTTCTGTGGGAGGGTTTCCTCCGCCGCCGCCAACACGCCACCTGAACCTGTGGCACAGCCCCTTTCTGCATCCCCTGCTTCGGGACCAAGGGCCTGACCCATTTCAATGGTATCCAACGGGGGCCTGAGGGAGTGGACACGCAAGCATATCCTCTCCCCCAGGTCACCAGGTCGAAGGGCCCCTCTGTCTGCCAGGTCTCCAGATCCTTGATAAGGACCAGCGGCCTGGCTTTAGGCTGCAGCTGCTGGTGACTGCCGAAGTGCCGGACCACTGGAGGATTCTGGTTGTTGAAAGAGCAGTTGAGAAAGTTGAGAGTATAGAGTGCTCTCGACAACTGGACGTGGGGGGTCTCCACCTTCACAGCCGCTTGCTGATGTGCTAAGATCTTTTTCAGGCTCTGGTGGGCCCTCTCCACCATGGCTTGGCCTGTCGGGGAATAGGGGATGCCGGTCTTATGCACTATCCCCCATTGCTGCAGGAAGCTCCGCAGTTCCTTGGACGTATACGCCGGGCCATTATGTGTTTTGATGGCCCTAGTGATGCCCAAGACAGCGAATGCCAGAAGCAGATGCTTCTGGACATCCGCAGCCTTTTCTCCTGTGTGAGCAGAGGCGTAGATAGCTCCGGAGAAGGTATCCACTGAGAAATGGACGTAACACAATCGACCAAAGGAAGGGATGTGTGTTACGTCCATTTGCCACACCTCACAGCTCACCAAACCTCGGGGATTAGCCCCCAAGGCAATGGTGGGCATCTGATCTTTTTGGCATTGTGGGCATGTGGCCACAATCACCTTGGCCTGGTCTTGAGTCAAGTGGAATTGCCGAACCAGGCCAGGTGCGTTCTGGTGGAAGAGTTGGTGGCTGATCTTAGCCTGGCCGAACACATCTGGGAGTGGGCCCATTGTGACTGCAGCCGCGGCCAGGGAATCGGCTCGACGGTTGCCCTCAGCAATGAACCCAGGCAGGTCAGTGTGCGATCTCACATGCATAACATAAAAAGGATGCTTGCGGTGGGAGACTAGGTTGACGAGCCTCATGAGTAGGTCAAATAACCTTTGATTGGAGACCTCCTGGAGAACTGCAAATTGAGCTCTGGACACTACACCGGCAACATACGCAGAATCTGTTACCAGATTTAAAGGTCCCGGGAACCTCTGGAATGCCCTGACGACTGCGTCCAACTCAGCGATTTGTGGAGAACCCTCCACAACGGCAACATCTGTCTCCCACTGCTGAGTCTGAGGATCCTTCCAAGTCATCACTGACTTGTGGGATGCTCCAGACGAGTCTGTAAAAACTGTCACTGCATCCAGGGGCTCCTTGCTTTGGACCTTCTTTAGAGATAATTTAAATTACGAATTAAATAATTTGTGGGCTGGCCGATTGACTGCTATACGCCCAGTGTAGCTGTCCAATGCAAAATGAAGATTTTAATTTGTTTGCAGCAGTTCATTGAAGGTCTTGAATTTTAGTTGGCCCGATTCCAATTCAATTGGTATGTAAATGCATGTGAAATCGCATCCTGCCAACTCCCTGATCCTCGATCTTGCCTTGAGGATCAGTTCAGCTACCAACTCCTGTGGCCTTGTCATTCTTTTGGACCAATGGTGACTCAGAAAGACCCACTCTATGATTAAGAGTTTGTCTCCCAAGCCTTGGTCCTTCAGGGTGTCGTCCCACTGATGGATTATGCCATGGACGTGTGGCAATTTATCCACTTTCCCAGTATGATAAATTTGAAAGGCAGGCCCGGATGGTAGCAATGGGCCTGCCTGGCCGAAATAGCCTTTTGGATCTTCTCCAAAGCTACCTGAGCCTCTGGGGTGAGAGCCCTAGGGGAACTCAGCCCCTCTCCCCCTTTCAACAAATCGAAAAGGGGGACCAGGTCTTGGGTAGAAATGCCCAGCCAGGGTCTCACCCAATTTAAAGACCCACACAGTTGGTGAATATCCGCTAGGGTCTGGACTTTCGTCCAGATAGCCAATTTTTGTGGAACAATGGTCCTCTTGGTGATTTCAAGGCCCAGGTACCTCCAAGGTGGCATCCTCTGAATCTTGTCCTGCTGGAGCTCAAACCCTGCCGCAACCAACGCATTGGTTGTCAGGTCAAGCGCATGGGCAAGCAGATCATCGGGCGCACACAGGAGGATGTCATCCATATAATGATGAATCACAACTGCATCCCCGAGGGCTGTACAAATAGGGGACAGCAGAGAAGCAACGTACCACTGGCAGATCACTGGCGAGCTCTTCATTCCTTGCGGAAGGACCCGCCAGTGGTAGCGTTTGTCTGGGGACTCACGGTTGATGGAGGGAACCGTGAACGCAAAACGCGGGACATCGTCAGGATGTAGTGGAATTTGGAAAAAACAATCTTTGATGTCCACAACGGCCAGATTCCAGTTTCAGGGGAGCATTGCTGGGGAAGGCATCCCTGGCTGGAGAGACCCCATATCTGCAATTTGAGCATTAATTTGTTGGATGTCGGTCAGGAGCCGCCATTTGTCCTTATTGGGCTTCTTGATAACAAATACTGGGGAGGTCCATGGTGACATGGTCTCCTCGATATTGCCCTTTAGCAGCTGCTCCTGAACGAGCTCATTGAGCGCCTTCAATTTTTGTTTGTTTAGTGGCCACTGCATGAGCTGTACTGGTTCATTGGTCAGCCAATTCAGCTTCCAGGTCCGGCGCTTCGTAGTGGCCACTGCCTGAAAAACCTGGGGAGCCTTTGGAAGGTCAATTTTGGCTCCCCACTGGGCTAGAAGGTCTCTCCCCCAGAGAGGCTCGGTGTAGTCCAAAACAAATGGGTGCACAGAAGCCAATTGCCCGTCGGGTCCCGTAATTTGTACAATGCTCCTTGATTGTTTTGCCAGTTGGAGCCCTCCTACACCCTGGATCGTGCCAGCTGCGTTTTGCAAGCCTCAATTTGATGGCCACCCCCGAGAGGGAATGATCGTCACATCTGCCAATAGATCCCATACAATTTTACGGTCCCCGCCCAACGAGAGCTGACAAGTTAGGCGGGGCTTCTCCCTCCCCACAACCTGCGCCCAGGCCACCGTTGGAGGTGATGAATTCCTCGATGACTCCTTCCAGTGATCCTTATCTGGAAACAGAATGGCCTGGGCAATGACTTGACCCTTGGGGAGGAAGAGTGGGGGTCAGACACAGTACAACCCTACCACAAAATGATCCCGGTTGGTAGTGACCAAACCCAGGACGATGTAAAGGTCTCGCGGTGTGTGCTTTGTGTCCCCGACGACAGTCCACCTGTAATGTCCTAAACTGCTCCAGCGACCTGGATGTTGGAGGTCAACAGACACCAGCTGTAAGTCACTACTGGGAAGGTGTAGGTCCCTAGTGAGCTGCAGCCTGTATGGAGAAACAGAGGACATGGTGTTAATTGCAGGTTGGGGCTGAATACCACAGGCGTTGAATGTCAAATCCGATAGAAAAGACAAGTCCGGTACTGCGTGCGGCGGCTCTCCCTTCTCTCCTCCCTCCCCGCTAGGTGTTCCAGTGCCCGCCACACTTATGTCATCGCGCAGGGAGGGGCTGCGCTCAGGGCCTAGATTTTTTGGCCCTCCCCTCCCTCCTCCCTCTTCCTCCTGTATTCTAAGAATCCCTGCCGCAAGGGTCATTGGGGCATCCAGTGGCCCACTTTGCCACACAGGTGTCAGGGGTGCGTCGCCGCTGTTCTTCTGCCGGACCCAGGTGTCATTGGTCCAGCAGCCGCAGCAGCTTCGGCGTCGATGTCATCCGCCTCAGGAAACTCGGCGAAGGCCACGGACGATCTCCTGGGGCGCGCTGCTAACAGAACCCTACTGGCTACTGCCTCTATCATGGCCTCTACAGTGGGCCGGGGGCTCCGAGGGAGAGATCTGATAGCCCGTCTGTATTCTATGTTGGCATTATAATAGGCCATCTGATGGAGCATCTCCTCTCTCTCCCTCTCTCCTGGCCCCTGAGCTGCCACAAACCTGTAGAGGCGTTCTATAAAAGCCATGTAGGGCTCCTGTGTGCCCTGCCGGATTTCCTTCACCTCCCATTGGGAGGTGGTGGTTGGGAGCTTGTAGAACGCTCGCTCCGCAGCCTTCCCGGTCTCTATAATCTTCTCTGTAAACACAGCCTTTGCCTGTGCTGCCCCACTTGCCCATTGCCCTGCGCCCACCAGATGGTCTTCAGACAGCACCATGCCATCCGCATCGTGAGACGTGGAAGGATTCCCCCAAAGCGTTGGGAGAATCTCCACTATCTCCCTCCTCCACTCTGCCACCCAGATCCTGAATTCCATGGGCCCAGTAAGGCTAGAGAAGAGAGCCCTCAGGTCCGCAGGCACCAGATCTCCCTGAGCAAGGGCCGAATGAAGGAGCCCTCGGAAGTACTCGGACTCCCGGGTAAACTCTCTTGGGGCCTTGCAACGTTCCTTGATCCGTGCCTGTGCCAAAGGTGTCCATTGGGCCTGGGAACTCCCCTCCCCGCTAAGATGGCATGTGACCGGGGCGGCTTCCAATATAGGCACCTACCCCAGCTTCCGGTCATCCACTCCCCCCGCCCCTGAACCCAAAGTGTGGGAACCAGAAGGAGGAGCATGGGAACCGGAAAAGGAGGAGGTTGAGGAGGGGCTTGGTACTGGGGCGGGGCGAGGGCATGGGCGCAGCACGTTAGCTTTCTCCGCCTCCTGGGTGGAGCTCGGAGGTGGAGCGAAATACGGAGGAGGACTTGGGGAGGAGGTAACTGGAGGCGGAACTGTGGGCGGAGTATGGGGCGGAGCCGAGGGAGGAATTGAGGGTGGAGTAATAGAAAAGGGGGTTGAGTCAGGGGAAAGGAAGGGGTTGGCTTTAGGAAGAAAGGGATTTTGGGTAGAAGAAGGGGCAAAGACGGGAAAGACCATGCAGTCTCTGCCATTTTGGGTTCCACGGGAGCCATCTTGGGTGCCTGATTTTCATGAACCTATTTTGTTTGCATGAGAGAGAAACCTGCTTACCACAGTTTATCACAGAGCAAGCTGCATATGCAGCAAGCTCAAACAATCAAAGTTTACCTGCCTGTCAGAACTCTTCAAACTCTTCTGTTAAAAGGAAGGAAAATGAGCTGGAGGTGTGGAAGCACATCAGGACAAGATCTATTTTTAATCTTTTGATCTTTATATTGGTTTGGTTCAATAGAGTGGGCTGAAAGAACCTCAGTGCCTAACTTCTGTTGTACAGTAGAATGCCATGAATGTCTCTCTACAACTACAATGCCTATCACCTGCCACATTTGGATTGGATTTCATGACCTAGTATTAATGTCACTGAGGTCTGCAGTGACAGAGATACACCACTGTTGGCATGTGCTGGCATGGACCTGGACAGTAACACAGATTGCCTGCCATGTGAAAGTAATTTCCATCTGGTTAATGGTTCAAAATACTATTTAAAGATACTGAGGCTTCCTGTTTTATCCAATACATAACATTTCCTAATCTCTGCTTAGGGAAAAAATATGAGGATTTATAATGATGAGGCCTTTCTTAGGGACAAGAGACTTTCACCAATATCTGACTGGACTTGAATCCAGGAAAGAGCTTTACTTGATTATCATTCCCAAAATCACTAGAAGGAAGAAGGGAAAAGTATATTGTCCTTTTCATAGCAAAATTATTTGGAATAAAGCAGGTTTTTCTTGTTGAAGAACATCAATAAATTTGGGACTTGCACTAAATATGTTTCATCTGGAAATTTGCTGTCATGTACGTAGTGTAATTCTGTAGAGCTAGGAAAAAACCCCAATGTTTTTCCCTTATCAACAGATTTGAAACACTTTCTATACAACTTCACCAATAGTGAGTGAGTCCTTTGGAGACTGCAGTCGTAATTTAAATTAATTTAAAACTAGGTTACTTGAGCTTTAAGATAAATTCTACTGATACTCTAAAACTTTTAAAATTCAGTCATTTATCAAGAATTGGGTGAAGTTGAAATGATATCCATCATTAATTAAATAACCTCCACCATTTTTTTTATTTCAGGATCCAAAAGCTCTTGATTTTTTTTAAGAACTCTATAGCCAATCTAACATAACACGCTTTTGATTGTGAACAGATTCTAATTGGGAGAATTATTATGGCAGTTCATGTTCAGAAGAATCAATGCTGTATGCTTTTGTTCCCTGCTGTTTTCAATTTTCTTTATATTCCATTCTCAGCTGGCTAGTTCACTGCTTAATATTATTATTCCAGATATGTTCTCTGCCTCCTTGAAATTATTTGAAAACCTTAAAACCCGTATTGAAATTCAGTTTAGCTTAATAAGTTAGTCTGATAACTGGCTGCTCATGAGCTGATCTGACCCTCTTGCCTTGGGGGTGATGACAGCTGTCAGAGGCACAGATGAAAGCCAAGGGCTCGTTCCTACTTCATCTATCTGTTTTTAATTTAACAGAAGTCTGCTAGAGAAGGAATTCAAATCACTGTTGCAACACAGTCACCTGCTCAAAACAGAAGGATTCTGTCATTTGTGTAGCTCAACAATGCCATGAGACTGTGAATTGTTAACAGAGCACTCTGGGAGTAAAAGTTTTTTCTATACTTCCCTGAAGCAGGTCAGGTGGATGGAAGGATCTGGTTATTCCTTCTTACATTGTGTTTAATCTAGAAAAATATTTTAAAGCACTAGAAAGCTTGAACTAGGGAAAAGGTATTGCATTTAGTTTTCAACTGATACTTACAGTGTTTTTTCTACTTTGAATTAGTTGGGCTTCTTCATAACACACTTTGCATTTTGTCTGAGTGAAAAGCATACTTTTTCAACAAATAAAATTAGTGTTCTTCCTATTCTAAAAATGCTATCCACTTTCATTGGTGTTTTTTGCAGTAGGAACAGAAGGACTAAACAATCATACTGAATGTTGGTCTCTCATTCTAAACAGGGAAGTACTTAGCTGAGAGGACTTTAGCAGCCCTGCTACCAAATTATGAAACAGCAAAACTCTTTGTCTGTCTGACTATGCCAAGTGCTGTGCAATCATGTTTAGGAGCATTTTGGAAGAATTTTTCATGTTCTTGTCTTATCTGCTAAGACAAGATATCTTTCTGTTCCTATATTGGGATTAGCTGTGTTTGTTCCCGAGCACAATGTACTGTAAGGTGTGAGCTTCAAAAAAGTACTGCTTGGGTACCAAAAGATGTCTGGTTGCAACAACATGGAAATATGTGCATTGATTTACTCTTCCCTTTGGCCAGTGCTTCCTAATGAAAGTCTTATAAATAATGTCAAACAAGCATTTAATTTCTCTTAGGGAGAAATCACTCTGAGTACATCAGCATTTGCGTAATAGTGCACTGGAAAGCATTTTTCTTATAAATAAATCCAAATGAACACATACTCATTCATCAGCTGAAATATGTAAAGCACAGTCTGGCAATGCATCAGAATACAAGCAAGACTGGAAAATTATTAGCTCTTTCTTTTTTTTTTTTTTTTTCCAGTGCGATTAACTGAGCAAACAAAGGCTGTATTGTTTGGAGCTTCTGTTTTGTAACCTGGTTTATTGATGAAGAACTCTAATGCTGAAGGAATCTTAAAGAACTGAAATATCTATTAATCCTCTGAGATAATTTTTCACTATCATTTGTTCAATGGTAAAAAATGGCAAAGATGAATTATTTTTTTCTCCTGACACAAAATTCTAGTTATTAAATCAAAACAACCTAATGAATACGCCTATAAACAGTGCAAAAATTCCAGGAATTATATGAGCTAAGCAAATTACTTTTTTGAAACTAATAAGCACTTAACATGAACCAACAGAATTAATTGTTTAATGGCCTCTGTTTAACAGAACTGTCAGAAAAATCTGACTCACTCTTTTTGGTTTTGGTTTTTTTTTTTTTATTCCTTAATCATTATTAGCTTTAGACTAATTTCAGGCCTTTAATCTGAATTTTCTGTCCACTTTTCTTGGGGTATACTGTTAAAAATAAAAAAAAAGAAGTTTATTTATATTTGCTTAAAATTGTTCCACAGCTGGTTACTCTGTGATGAGTTTTCTAGTGAAAATCCTTCATTTAAGAGTGCTTTTCTTCAAATATGTATTTTGTATTCAGTAATTCTTATCATTTGTTTCCACAAAAGTTGCCTTTTTGGGGAAAAATTTCTCTTAAAAAGACTTGGCAAACTTCTCCTAGTGCTTTACAAATACTGCTTAAAAATATTCTGTGAAGAAACTGAAGTAAAAGGAACACATGGAAAACTTTCTGATTTTGGCTGATGGCTCTTCTGTATGTATTTTTTGCATTGAGAGTGTGAGTCTTTAGAGTAAAAATTAGGGACAACATAGATGATACGTATTTCTTGCCCTTGTTCAGTATAACTGTAAAGGCCATTTGTTTTTTGGGTTTTTTTTTTAATATCAGAAACACTGAACATATGGAGAGAAATTTTACCTGATTCTAAATTTTCTTTAAATTGCTTCTTGTCATTTGCAGAAAAAAACTATTAAAATTAGGCACTCTTTCACGATAGGCTTTTAAAGAGCTGTTACTAAAACCTGTAGGATTATTTTTATATTTAATTTTTAGTTGCTACAGATTTTTCATGTTAAGAACAGGGAAGAATAAAATTGCTAGAGATGTTTTTGGCACACAAAACTTTTTGTAAAATACTACATTGGAAGTAGGAAAAAATGTCTTTTGAGAAATCTTGTTGTCAGAGTCCTATTGGTATATTTGGCCATGCAAGAAAATGTCAGAACCTGTTCTGTCAAACACGCTAAAGAAATAACATTTTGAAACAATGCACCAAATAGCTGTAAATTTTCACCTCTTAATTCTCTTTGGTAGGTGGGAAGATGTGTTATCTGTGTAACCATTTGGCAATAGCTGATTCCAGCTAATTGCAGATGAATTTCTAAATTGTTATCTTTTCTTTTTATCATTTCACACAGTTGTCCTGAGGCTCATCTCATGAATCTGAAATGTTACACAGATTTCTTGGTATCATATGTACCAAATTTTTTCTATGCTTTTATTTTCTTGTGAGTACATTTCTATAAACAGCACTGAATGCCATTTTGACAGGTCACTACACTGCCAAATATGCATTTTCTTCAGCACTTCCATTTCTTTTCCTGCATTTGAACAGTTATTCCTCTTGGGAAAAATATGGCTTTGGAACAGTGTTAGACTAAAAGATGATATGTGAAGGCAGCTTATGGCCACCTGCTGTCAGGCAGCATTACACTAACTACAGCTTCTCATTTCCTGTCATGATCACTTGCATCTGTTTTCTTCCCATTTTGGAAACTGAGATTGCTCTGCATGATGAAATACGTAATAATCTGGTCATCTCTGTCCCACATGGTACTGCTTGTTACGGCAAGCTGACAAAAAAAATAAGGAATTGTAAAAGCTTTTTTTTTTTAATTTCTTACATATAAAAGTTTTTCTTTCATGAATAAACCTTCCTGCCTCACCTTCAGTCTCACTTGACAATATTGAGGAGCATTTAAATTCATTTTCACAATATTCATCACATATTCCTCCTTGACTGAGAGGGAAGACAGGGAGTATATTCTAATTTGAGAAACACTTGGTGCTGCTCTCAGGGGTAAACATGTTTGTCTATCCTATAAATATTCTTCCCTGAACTGGAGTAGAATACTGACTTAGAGGAGCTATTGCCAAGCCTCCTCTTCCTATGACAAAGATGGGGATGGTATCTTGCAAACAGTGTTGACTGGCCTTGAATAATACACCCTGCTGTGAACAATAAAATAAATGAAGTTGTTCAACAAAACTTCATTTCCAGAAGCCGTTGTCTCTGTAGAAGGCTCTTGCTCTTGTTTGGTCTTCTAGAAGTAACATGTACATGTTTGTACTCATGGGAGAATTTATGCTAAAAGAACTTGAAAAAGCTCTTCTTTGCAGCAAGGCTGAAAAATTGTACCTTCAGTTCAGAACACAGCTACCAGTTCCCTCCAAGCTTGGAATATATGCATGTGTGAGCACAACCCTTCTCAGAAGAATGTACTCCTTTTTATAGGTCTAGTTTAGCAAATATCAGAAGAAAAAGAAGGATTATGAAAGAAAAGACAAAGCTAAAAAGAAGCAGTTCTACTTGTAGTCTAATAGAAGAACAAAAAGGTACAATTGAATTAAAAATAATGGCTTTTTGACCACTGTTGTCAACAGTATTTAAAGTTCTCTGTGGGCTGGAAACCACTAGCTAGGTAAAGCTTACTAAAAATTAAGCAAGTTTTTTTATGTATTAGAGTATGATGCAAAAAGCATCCACAAAACTTTGGTCTGGTACATCATTAACACAGATTGTTTAAAAAAAGATTTACACTGAAGATTAGATTTGCTTCAATTACATTTAAATATTAACATCTTTATCATTTACTGTAGTTTTTCTATGGTCTTCATTTTATTGCAGCAGCATGTAAACTTCTGGTCTTCCTAATGAGGGAAAAGACAATTTACTGCATCTATATGGGGCTGGACCAACTATTGTTAGATAAGGGCAATATGACTAGAAGTTGCTAGAGCATTAACTGGATTGCTAGACTACCTGTGAAATGCCCTGCTTATATGTCTTTCCTTAACTCTATTACTTGGATCCTTGTAGCATCTAGAGATCCTACTCATGAATCTAAGTCCTATTACAACAGCACTAGCTGTGCAAGCATCAGAATAAAAACATGTTTCTCTCCCTTGTACAGTTTCTAACTGAAAATCATTAGAGTCTAAATGTGAAAACATATACTTTATTGCCATACATAACATAATGAATGCTAATTCAATATATTAGTACAATAAGGTCTGATTTTGTTGCGAGGTTGAATGAGATGAACTTGAATGGTTAATCCTAAACTAAATTATTCCACAATTTACAAAAGACAATGTTCCCTTGTGGCTCCAGTAAGAGTTTATTCTTAATAAAGGTATATATTAATGGCTCCATTCTGTTGCTTAAGAATTGTTACAGCTACATTGCAAACTAGGCTCAAAGGCAAAGTGCCAGATTAAATAGAAGCAATAAACATGTTTCCCTTTAAAAATAAAAATCCTCTGTCATTCGTATCGTCAGTGTTTTAGGATGCCAGACTGAACAGATCTATACTCATATGTCTGAAGTAATGTGACAGGGCAACTGTACTGTTTACTCAGCGTGTGTGAACTTGCATAGATGATTGGAAGACAGCATTGCCATTGCCGTCAGTTATTTAATCTTCACAGGTTTGGGTTTTGAAGTTCTGTACATGGTATAATTAGGTAACCCCTGCAATCTTCCCAGAAAAATCTAAACCAGGTTTCCCTCTTACTAATCTTTCAATATATGAGGTTCCTTTCAACTGATTATTCCAGTTTTTCTCAACACTTCTCAGAATTTGCCTTTCTAACAATATAAATAATAGTGTCACTGACACAGTTCTGCCGTAATTAAATTCTTTTTAAGCCCTAAAGTTTATTTCTTTATAAGGTGTATTCAAGACTGGCTAATCAGAGTGGCCATGCATTTAAATATTCATATATTCAAAGGGCATAGACTATGCCAAAATCAAGCTTATTCTCTGGTCTTATGCACAAAGCTTCCAGAACTGTAGGCTGAATATTGTATGCCTGGCCTTCTGCATGGTTCTCATCTCCTATAAGGAGACAGATTATTTATGCAAGCCAGCTCCTTTTCTCTAGGCCCAGGACAGTCTTGTTTCTTATAGAAACAAGTATTTCCCTTCAAATATGGATAAACCTTCATGATGAAGTGCTTCTGTTTCAATGATGTAGTTGGAAGCAAAGAACCAGACTGATATGGATGAAGTAGACTTTCACATGATGGTCATGCAAGACCTGGTTCTCTACAGTATAAAATTGTTAAGGGAGTGCTGATACCACAGTTCTAGTTATGGGAGTGTCTTTGCTACAGGTAACCACATTCATTTTCCTTGTCACCATAGTGAAACATCCTTGTTTCTCTGACCAGAGAGAGTGATACCTTCTCCAGTGTTTTTACTTTCCCTCCAATTACTAATATATGTCCATGAATATGACCTGTGTACGCTCTTGTGACTTATATTGTTCCAACCTTGACTGATACTGAAATGCTTAAAATTGTCTCATGCTCTCACTCTGAATCCTCCTGACTTCAGGAGAATTTGTCAGCTACTAGGTTTAACTAGATTTAAAGGATTTCACCTACCAATATCTCTTTAAGATATTGAAATCTTCATTCTAGTTTTTAGTCTGTGTCTAATATTAAATCAATCATTCCATTACAAGTTTCTGCCTTAATTTCGTACATCTCATTATCTGTGGGGGTATATATTCAGTAGTTAGTGGACTAGACAGAGTACCTTTAATAAAGTACCAATTTTCTTCATGCTCTGCTTCCTATCTACAGAGTTTTCCTGGCACAGGAAGTTTATTTTTAGGCCACTGAGTTGAATCTACTTGCCCAGTCTTCTCATAGTCAAGTAAGATTAATGGCAATAATTTGCATTTTTTTTATTATTGCTTCTGAAAGAAAAACCTATCAAGCAAATAATCAAGGAATAATGCCTAGTCTAGGACAGGCAATATAGCTTATGCCCATGAGTTTGAAGTGCTAATGGCTAGAGTTGTTATTTTAATTAGAGTTTTTAAACTAATTTTTAGTAAGAGTTGCTTTTTCTTCCTTTTCTCTTTCTGCCCCTCTGACACCACCATCACCACCCCTCATTTGTTAGGAATCAGTCTTGGATCAGTGCCTTCCTGTTGAAAGAGGTTTCTTAGTCAAATTTGCCAAAAGGTATATTTATTACAATGTCATGGAAGGAGAACAGGGTGAACTGAGTAGGTGTGATAACACCAGTGGAGCTATACTAGCAACTGTCTGCAACACTTGTTGTCAGTACCTGTGGAAGCTATTTACAGTATTAAAAACCATTCACCCTATTTCATAAGTTGTGACAGCTTGAAATCTCTGTTACAGAAGAAAATTTGTTAACTCCAGTTATTCTGAGTATTTCAACAAAGTTTCATTTCAATACCCAAGTCAGATACTTGGCCTTCCAAAGGGAGAGAAAGTTCACCTGTGATATACCAGTAAGAAACTCTTCCACCTAGCTGCTCTTAAAATGGATCCCTAATTTCTGCTAGGCAGATTTGCTGTCTTCTCTGTGAAACTCTCTGATGAATTTGTCAAGTTTAAGAAAGAACTGTGAGAATAGCTGATCTTGTCTTCATCCCCATAAATATGGCAGGTTCAAATTTAAAATAGTCATCCTCATCCTGCCATCCTGTTATATCTGCTCATTATTAGTGCAGGACATCCTTCTCTACCTACACATACAAACATTTCCATAAAGAAAATCAACACAGAGCTTTCATTAAGCACTGAGTGCAAGTCATGAAAACAATTGAGCCAACTAAGCATAGGGTACTCCATTTTCAGGTGTGAAACTGCTTGATAAAAATGGATATAAGTCCATGATTTGTGAATTATGGTAGTGCAAGGCCAGCAAACAATATCTTTCTGCTTGATCAAATTTCTAATTGTCAATTTTAATTTTGAGCAATACAAAGTGCTTTGAGGAACTGTAACAAAGCACTAACTGATTAGTTGAATTGATTCTAAGTGATCAGATAATGTACTTCAAGATAGCTTAATCTGCTTCAAAATTGACAAATGACTGTAGTGTATGGCCCTTTTTTAGGAATGAAAATGTGTTTATGGCTAAAAATAATTATCAAAGCTTATAGATTAAAAGGTCTTATTTCTTTTTTTCCATGGTTTAAAATTCAACCTTGTAATTCTTTTAACACTGTCAGGATAAGTGTTGTACTTCTGCTAGGGAAATTCCTTCAAGAATTAATTTGTTTGCTCTTTAATAGTAGAGTACTAGTATTGAAATATGAAAATAAAGCATTCAATGAGTGCAGTTTTTCAGAGGTGTTTTGCTATGGCAGGATACCATTGTGCTGGAATTCATTGCTGACATGTTGTGCATTGCTGATTTTCCTCTCCTATTCTTTCTGCTGGAGAAAATGTGCTCGTACGTCAGAGCACATAATTACTTTCTTCAGAAGAAACTTCTTTGTTTTTACAGGCTTCATGGTGTTTTGTCTGAAAACTTCTATTTACAGAACATTCTGGGTTCTATATGATTTTGAGTCATCAAGTAGTGTACATGTACTTTTTGTAGCTCTCTTGAAATGTCCTTCTGGCCTAATGATGTACAACAGCCTTAACTTTACTTCTTACCTATCTAATACTCTTATTTATTGGATCAGTTACACTAATTTCTCTCTCACTTCTGTTGTTCTATTTTTGAATAAAAGATTTTGGGTTTTTTTAAGAGGAGTTTGCTCAAAATTGTGAATGATAGGTATGCAAAAATGTGCATGCTATGTCAGTAACAATAGCAAAGAGATGACAATTGGACTTTTACAGAAGTAAGCTTAAAATACAATCTGTCAAATCAGAATATGATGGTAGGTATGGCCCAAAGTCTGACATCACAATCTGAGCTTAGCATGTCAGGCTCTCCTTTCTGCCTTGCCACATCTCATTTTAAAGAAGGAACAATCAAGGACGCTATGACATTTTCTCCTCTGAAGCCCAAAGAGTGTAAAACTGTGTGAATGATCACATTAAGTAATATACACATTAAGTAATCTACTCTCATGATGAGAATATTGAAAATAATTTTCATCTGCAGGTGATACGTGATTGATTAATAATCTAGTACATTGGGTTTGCTCAGTGGTCTTACATTAGCCAAGTTTAATTTTTGTATCTAGAAGATAATCCAAAGATCTTCTCAGAAAAATATCCCTGTACATCTGAAAACACAATGTCTAGGCTTCCTGTCATTTGCCTTTAAAAGACTAGCAGTAGCAATGGGGCAATCTTATAGTGATCCTGGATTGTTTTTTGTCAAAAAGCAAAACATTAGCTGGAAAATTAACCTTGCAGTAAGTGCTTTACAAATTTCACCTCCACATATCAATTCAAAACCCAGGTACATATCTACCAGTTCTAGGTGGAGTAGTGAAGCCTAAAATCTGCAGAAGCAGATTTTAACAGAATAACTGTTGCCTGTTCCGATATTTTCCTTCTCCACTATCCAGGCAAGATTAATACTGTTATAGGACCTGTGAATGAATGTCTCTTTCTTTGTACATTTTATTTGCATGAAGAGAACAAAACTGATGCCTCTGCTCCTTGAAGTAGGTAAGGAACTAATCAGCCTGAACCAGAATTTTTTTTGGGCTATTTCTTTTAGTCAGAAAGATTCCTTGGTTAAGTTCATAAAACAGCCTAACAGACATTGAGAGGTTATAGAAGAAGGTAAAATTACATAGTGCAATTGCTACTTGTGTATACTTCAGTTGTACCCTGTATGCCACTATACTCTGTATGCACATACCTCTTGAAAGACTTCAGTTTCCTCTGTCCTTTGGGTAGCAGGCCAATTCATAGGCAATTTGGAACTACTTTTTAAAAGATGTTCATGAGCCGAATGCAGTTGAGATTTGGTATTGTGTTCAGTCTCAGTTCTGCTACCACTATGAAAAAGGCATACTGAGCAGAAACACTCTTTTTTTTTATTTTATTCTGTCCTATCTTTTTCTCACCTTTCTTGGAAAGGCTGATTCATGCAGAGCCAGGTGTACAGCTGCTCCACACAATCTGGAAAGCGCAGGATCATTGACCAAGCCACTGACACCTCCCACATGGCACTACCTGACCCACTTTGGAATACCTAGAAGGCATTACAGAGGTTACATGGAATATTTTTCCAGGTGTTATCTGAGTGTGCCACATAATGCAAATGGTCCTATCCATGCAAAATAGGATGACACTGCATTGATGTTTCCAAAGTAAATGCCCACCTTTGAGCTGTATCTCTTGTAGATACAATGACTTGAGGTGTCTTGTGGCTTTTAGTCATCTCTTTCCCTGAACTGCTCTGTCCCACTGCATGCAGCTCTTGCCCAACCACTTGTCTCTAAGACAAAATACTGTGTGTGTGTTTCAGGAGCAAAATGCCATAAAATCTGTCAATGAGCAAATGGGCAAATTTGCTCTGGATCTCAGTTGTAAAGAAACACAGAGATTTTCTCAGGAAGTAAATGTAGACTGAATATAGATACTTGTACTTACCCAACAAAATCAGTTATCAAATATCCTTAAGGTCTTGCCTCAAAGTTTGTTGTTTTGTAATTAGATAGCATTTTCATCTTTCCTGCTTCCTTTAACTGTTATTCGGAACAGTTCTTGTGTGAACTAACTTAGGAGAAAATCTTCAGGAATTAATTTGAATTTTTTTCTTTTTCTTTATATTTAAAATGCATTAGGTTTTGAACATAATTTGTACTAAATTAAAATGTTTGAATAATTTCTCATGGCAGAATGAGGCATTTAGAATCACTTGACATCAACTTCTCTTAGGAATGAAATTCAGGAAAAGTGTGTACGCTCAAGCAAGTATCTATCATGATTTAGAAGAAGTAAAATGTTGCACAGCACTTAATAATGTGGCATTTGGTTCTTGTGGAAAAGATTTCCTAGTGGTTCTGTTAATATCACTCTATGTTATAACTTCCACAATTTATCTCTGCCCTGCTAATAAACTGATTAAAAATAAATATCTTTGACACAGAGATAATAAAAAAGAAGATAGGCTGAATTCGTTCCCTTTTATTTTTTTTGTTGGATAAGACACATCACGTCCATTACATAGAGGAGGATGGGGAAGGTTGAGGCATGCTTAAGACATTAATTTGTTCTGATGTCATGAATGTCCAGTGTTAAAGAAAATACTCCTGGACTCTTTTAAAATCAAACCAAAAAGCAGAACAATCTTTTGGTTCAAAAATGTGCATTGTGGGGCAAGTGCAGTGCAGGGATAGTTTGGAAAGCTTTACCAAGCACTCTTTTCTGAATGCTGTTAAAAAAGAGGCATTTTCCTCTAAAAGTTGATAGATGTGTGTAAAATGCAACTTAGTTACATCTGCATTCCATTTATGTAAATGGAAGAAACCAAGGATGGATTTGGAGGAGTAATGATTAGTTTGTGGAGTTATGAGTGGGGCTAGAGTTTCACCATCCTTCACAACCTTTTCCATAACTACATTTCCTCTCTCAGCTAGAGGAGGTCCCAAAAACCTTTTCTTCAAAGGACACAAAAGTATTGTGGGGAAATATACTGTTTTTCAGGTCATCCTTCATGGGACTACCACATGAATGCGGCAATACAGCTCAGGAAACATCTGCATATCCTGTCCATTTATCAAGAAAGTTAGAAAGAGGTTTTGGAAGTAAAGGAAGTACAAGTGCTGCTTTGTGAACTCAGCGCTAGACAGAGCATTGCCAATAGCCATGCAATGATGTCCTTTAGACCTAGCCAAGCTAAACTTTCAAAATTCAGAGTAACAGGAAAATTCTTGTCAGGGGAAAAACTAAACCAAGCAAAAACCCCAGCCTTTTTTACCACTCAGCACCTGCTACTTCTCCCTCATAATCCTAGCATATCTCCCTCATAATCCCTCATGATATTCTCACATGTTGCCAATATGTTGCTTCTTCCCCCAAAAGGGACGGGGGTCCCCACAGACCCTGAGTTCTCTTGTTCACTTGCAGCATAACACAACTTGCAGAGACATCTGTGCTGCCCAGGGCTTATAGCAAGTCAGGAAGTAGCAGGGATATACTACGGAGAAACAAACAATTCTCCTTCTACTAAGGTCTTCGGTGCACCTGGAGGATGCGGGAAGGTGGATGCTTTCTTTTTTAAAACTGCTGTCTTTCACAGCAGCTGATCCCACAGAGGAGTGTGCTGGTTATCTCACACCTTCAGGTGCAGGTGTCTGGAAGGGAACAGGATTCCTTGAGATGCACATTCACTGTTGCTCACAATTTGTGGTGCTCAGCAAAGACCTCGGCTGTGTCAAAATGCATTGCTCACTTTTTGAAAAAAAACCTGCTGCTGTTTTTCTCTGCAGACTGCAACTGTTCCCAGACCTCCACAGAATAATCTGAATTTACTTTCCTGTGTTAGCCAGAGCTGGCTGAATGCCACCAGTCAAGCACATCTTTGCCCTGGCTTGTCTCCTCTCCAGTTGCCAAAACTCAGCATAGGTGTCTTCGGGCCAGGTACTCCAGACTTTCTTATTTCTGCAGAGCAGGAAAGTCGATCCAGACCCCAATGCTAAGTTCTGAAATACCTTTTTTGTTGCTCATTTTGAAGAGGCCAGTTAATGATGTTCTCAATTTCTTCACTCTAAAGCAAAAGTTTGAGATCACTTTAAATTTAGAAGCGGCATTTTTTATTTCATAGACTGGTCAGGAATTGCTTTATCTTTCCACTATTCAAATGATTTATTATTCATATTTTATAAATCTTTGTATTTTTTTTTCCTTCACACATTCTAAATTCTTTTTGAGCTTTTTTTTTTTCTGAAAGTGAATCAAAAGATAAAGTGAAGATAATTACCTTGAAATCTAGGTCTGTCATCTATTGAATTGCACTTGCAACATTCGTAACCAGCAACAAACTCTGTGCATTTTCCAGCATGTTTATTTTTCTTGTTTCTCTAATATCAAATCTCCTATTTCATTATTTGTCTTTTTACAATTAATGTTCTAACAAAATGAATATTTCTACTTTTCAGTGTAAAATATATGAGCCCTTTTTACCAATGTGGTTCTACCTAAAACATTTTCCAATCATGATTTTTCATTACTAGCCCAAGCCTAATTAATAAAAAGAAATGTATTCTTACACTAAAATATTTAAGACTATTAACTGAAATATAGGCAACACATTTAAAATAATAGCATTGCTTTTCACATTAGCAAAAAGTTGTTTATACACTATAATAAATATATGAATTTAATGTCTATATATCAACTCAATTAAATTAACTCTGGATTATGCATTTCTGCAGCTATGAAAATAACTCGAAAAGGCAAGACTGTGACTATAGACATCAGTTGCGAAAAATTTGTAACTCATAAGTCCATGCTCTGAAGCATGGGTGATTTTATTCAAGTGAAATATATTGTGTTCTATCACAGTCTCCCTCTCTAAGCGATTAATGCCACCCTCTCTTCACCCATAGTGAATGTATAACCCTCACCCTATCCTGGGGGGCAGATGATTGCAGCACTGCAAAAAGCATATAGCTGGTAGCCTGGGGCTGAACACTTAGCCTGTTCAAAGATAAGTGTCCTTTAGGGCTCTTGTCCCTCCTTGGGCTTTCAGAAGTCTGTGCATACCCCTGAGACTTTCTTCTGTTGTTTGGTCACTAATGAATATTCTCTAAAGTTATCATGTAGGATGACTTTAGTTTCTGAGATGCTTCCTCATTTATGACTTGAAATACAGATTTATGTCCTCAAATATTGTGTTCTGAAAAATTTTCTGAATAATCAGGAAAAATTCTTCCTTAATTTAATCTAATTTTTTACACACTTTTTTTGGTATCACATTGACTGAAATCCATTAGATCTTACTGTTTAGAAATATTAAATATTTGTTGAATAAGATCAATTAACATCTGCCTTTCTTCCTTTATGTTAATAATAATTTCATGTTTCTGTCAGTTCCTTGCATTACATTTATTTCCTTCTGGTAACAAAACATTTAGAAAGGAAAAGCATCTTTCCTTTGTAACTAATCTGGACACTGTTACTCCTGCAGTATGGAGTGATTCCTTTCATTTGTTTTGCACACCAAAATTGTGATTTCCTTTGGTTGGGCTATTAGATGCACATTAGATGTCCTAGAATGGTAAGTTACATATGTGCAAAAAACATGGTCTGATGTCCCTCTGCACTTACCACAGTTAATGAGAATCAACAGAAGTATTTAACTTAGCAGTAGTTAGTTATATTTTACCACCAAGAATTTGAATAAGGTATAAAGCAATTTAACAGCTTCCTTCCATTCCTGACAAATATAAAATCTGATTCCCTATCAACAGCACCTATGACTTTAAATATTTTTCAGATATCTTTGTACAATCAAAATCTCATAAATAAGTAAATCTTCTAAGGCATAACTGAGAGTAAATAACAAAATTAGCATTTATCCCCTGCTAGCTCATTCTGTCAAATGAATTTTCAATGCTTGAAACTTTTTTTTATTTGAAGTTTCTAAAACAATCATTTTACTGTAGGATTTGAATTACTGAAGATACACTAACTAAATCTCTGTTCTTGTCAGAAATTGTAAAGATGGATATCCCTATATATTTATTTTATTAGGGAAATTCCAGTAACATTTTGAAAAGAATTCATGTTGATTTTGTTGCCTGCACAGGTTAAATTTGTCTTTACAAATAGACAGTTCGTTTTGAAAAATGGGATTTTGATAATGAACCTTGTCTTCATCATGTAAAGATTAAATGTAAAAATACATTTTTTACATTTAGGAGGTCCTAAAAAAGAAAGCCAGAAGGCTTTTCCATGGTAGAAAGAAGGGCTTGATGTAACTGAGAATTCAATTTATTTTTCAGTAAAAAATGTGTGTTGAAGTGATTAAAGGGTGCAGTCTAATTCCTTGATGGGGGTCCAATAAAGATCATTGCTAACAGTGCTATGGTTGTATTTATTTCAAACCTAGTGCTATATACAGAGCAAAAGAACATTTTGTTTAGATGTGGATTTGTTGTTTGCTCTATGTAATCCCTTTATCCAGCCTCATTCCTGACTGCTGTTAGTGTTTATTTTTCTTTCTTTCTCATCCTTCTCTTTTTCCTTTTTACTTTGCTTTTTCTTCTCTAATCTTTGGACTGCATGGGTCCATACTATAGATCTGGGCAAGTACTCTTGTTCATCTGTAACGAGTTCACTATTTTTTTCACATGTGCTCACAGATGGACCATTACCTCATCTACTATATTCTGCTGGTTTGAAAGTAAACCAGCAGGGGAAATCAATCGCACACAAATACCTTGAGAGATATTTCAGGTCGGAGTTACAATTTAATAGAAAGATTATAATAAATGCAATGATATAGAAGAACAGGTTTAAAACCACAGAGTACAACCTGGCACCCTTTTGCTCAGGGTGGTGGTTGCAGTCTGATTTAGCAGTGGTTGCAGTCCTGTTGAAGCGATGGTTGCAGTTCTTGTTGAAAGTGGTGGTCCTGGGGAAGATCTGGTTCTCCTCTGAGTCCATTGAGCGATGTTGGTCGTGGTAGTCCAAGTCCCCAGGCCTCATATATATGCTCAGACTCAGGCAGGAATGCTCAGTACCTCCCCCAGGTCAGGGAGTTTCACAGTGGAATGATGTAATCCTGTAATTATCATAGGCTATTTTTGAAGTCCTTGATGGTCATTGCAGCTGCCTATTATGTTGGTGCTGTTGAGCCATTATGGCCCATTTGCAGAGATGACCTCACTCTGGATATTTCTTCTCCCTGATCCCTGCTCAAGTAGAGACATAGGCATAGTGGTTCATGGATAATCACAGGATTCACAGAATACTCTTGACAGGACATTGCATATAGTTTATCATAATAGGGACAGATATGACATGTCCCAAATCCTGGCAAGCTACCTTGCTATTTTGGATAGTCATACAACAGGATAGACAAAGCTCTCTTATTTCCCATCCATGCATCCCATCCATAATGGGTGAAATAGAGACAGAACTACTTCCAGCCTTATATTGTTCCCTAAATTTCTAAATTTTTTGGGAAGGGAATGGAGAATGTCCTCTGCTGAGAGACCACCTAAAATAACAAGAGGAGCTCTCTGTAACTAATCACAAACTTTCAGCAACTGAAAATTCCCTGAGCTGTCATACTCTTGAACTGCTCCAAATTTCCATTTCAGAGAAAGGTAATTGGACTTTTCTGAGATCAATGTGGGAGTTGACCTGTACAGACTGTGACTACCAAGGAGTTCATGTTCATGGAGCCCAATTCTTGGTATTATTTTATTCAGCAATATTTGCAGATATAAATAGTCTTTTGCTTAAAGTAGATTGCTCATTTCAACTGCATCTTTTTAATAATATGTTAAATAGCCTACTGTTTCTTTTGCACGTGTTCAATTTGGATTATGACTATTGTTTAAGACAACCAGAGAATGTCTTATACCAGAACTTATAATGTTAGCTTGGCATTTGGCATTTCTGATGTCACATTCTTTCAAGTGCATTCAGCTCTTTCTTATGTAAATAAGAGCTTTAAGAGTGCAAATTAGATGCAAAATTAAGTATATTTGTTGCTGAAAAGAACAATACTGTGTGTCAGTACTGAAGCTGTAAATTTCTTGTTTCGAAGCAGAGATTTGTGTTTTTTCCCTGCTAGATATGGTCCAGGACAAGTATAATCGATTTGGTGTCTTGTGATCACAAATCGATTTTTAGAACTGTGTCCTGAGCAATCCCAAAAATATTCTAGAGTTTTTTGTGTTGTACTTGTCGCATGTACACAATCACTTTTGGTGGTATCTCCACAAGATAATTTGTTTATTATAGAGTAGAATGCTTGTTCTTACACATGAAATTAGTTGCCAATCTGAGACCACTGTGTTTACTTCTGGAATGAAGGATTTCGTTGTGTATATATACAAATATAAATAAAAGATTTTTCATCTCTTTTGATGATGTTTTTTAAAGATATTTTTCAAGTTGCTTCTTTGGATAGGAATTTTTCTATTTTATACATCTGTGTTCTCTACAGTAGTTTAAAAGAAACTCTTTAGAGCCTTTAACTTTCCCCTGTTGCAGTTTGTGAACTCCTTCCAGCTATCTTTACTGATATAAGATCATAATTTTCTGTTTTTAATGTGGAGAAAATTCAGTTTATACTTTTCATGGTTATATGTTTGGTTCGCATGGCAAGGATTTGGTAGGGGAGGAGCTACAGGGGTGGCTTCTGTGAGAAGCTGCCAGAAGCTTCCCTCATGTCTAACAAAGCCAATGTCAGATAGTTTCAAGATGGAACCACCACTGTCCTTTTGCCTTAAAAAGTTTCTGAAAATGTGCCATTCTTAGCTGATCTTTCCAATATATTTCGCTGTAATGACATTGCATGTTCTCGTCCTTCAATACATTGCATATACCTTCTCCACAGGATGCTGGCTGCATACAGTCCTGTTTTAAGAGGGAAGCTAGCATACTTTTATGCTTTGTTCTGTATAGCTTCTGACACTTCATATGTGTGTCTCTGTGGGTTTAATTGCTCCTTCCATTTGGCCCTGAAAAAAGTAGCAGGCCCACCCATTGTATTTAATGACGTCTGTGATTGCTTGTGAATAAAGACTCTCTTGGTGGTAGCCATCAGCACTATCAATGTGACAGGCTGTCATCCCCCTTGTAGGTGTCAGTGTGTCTTACAGCAATCCAGAATGGCTGTGCTCTAAACCCATTATACTGTCGTGCTCAGTGGGACCAGATTTCACAGCAAGAGCCTTGGAATTATCTAGCAACCTTAATTTATTCAAATTCTCATCTTCATTTTCATCTACTCTGTAAATTTTAATTCTTAGCTGGAAATCATACTTATAAGTAAATATTAGCAAATTTTATTTTTAGCTTAGATGTTCGGATACAATGCTGGATTTCAGATCTTTGCTGCGCTCAGTGGAGTCAGTAACATGTACTGCAGAATTTGTAATGATACTTACAAATCTTCTTAGGATTTTATTTGTAACGGCACTACCAAAAATGAAAGAGCTTGTAACTCACTAGCTTTCACTTTATAAGGTCTCAGCTGTTGGGCTGTTTTCTGCACAAACAGAAGTCCAGCTCCCTCTACCCCATGACAACACTGGCCGTGAGTTTGCCTCTGCACTCTGGCTGTGTGAAGTTCTCAAAGGAACATACACGGTGCTCTGCTTTACCTCTTGGGAAAGGCTGAAAATAGCAGGCAGCTGTCCCAGCATAACTAAAGACAAAGCCCAATTTAGCTTCCTGGTTACAGACAAATGAAAGCTTACAAAGAAACAAAATGAAATGTAATTAGATTAAATGAAACTACTTTAGGACCTACGTGGCTTTTTAGCTAAGGAATTCTGATATTTAGTAAATAGCATGGAAGATGTTTAAACTTTCTACAATATCAGGGAAGGCCCCTACTATTCACTTGGAACATGTTTTTTGTTATATGCTGAAACACTCATCCTGCCTATGTTCACAAACCTGTATCCCGAATTTCCCTTATTTAAGCATTACTTTTAATATAGTACTGCAGTTATTTAGTAAAATATTTTATTTGAGCTAGCTCTACTTTTTGTGTCTTTCACATGACTTTCGTACTTGCTGATGCTACTACAATCTAGGGAAATTCTGAACTTTTTTCTTCTAACTGTTTGAAGTTCTGACAATGGGCCTAATCTTACTTATAATTTAATTGCTATCACAGTCCTTGGTTATAGGGGAAATTTTACTTTTGGCTATTCAATATCCTTGCTCTTTCATAGTTTTTAAATGGCTGTCCTTTTGTGTTGTGTTAGATGTGTGTGGATCTGATTGGGTGGTATATTTACCAGTAATAGCACATTTATTGTTCCATGAAGCATTTGCAATTGTACTTCTTTCAAAAGAAACACTCCTTTTATTTTTCTGCAATCCTTATATTGTCTGACAATTTCCATGCAGTTGATTCTGAATAGCAGGAACAATAGCAGTGCATGCTTCATAATTTTTAGCTGAAACAAAATCATAGTGTCTGAGAAAAAGTAATGAAATTCACTCCTTTCATGGTCATCTGTGAAGATTCTCAATTTCCCTGTGAGGACATAATGCTTCCCTTGAATACTAATACCCATTTGACTCTGCCTTGCAGTTTTGGATTCAGGTTGCTGAAGTAAGTTGTTAAACCAGCTATAGAAAACCTTACAAAAGAGTACCCTAAGTAAACTTGAGGTAGCAAAAATGCTTCCCTATCTGCTTTTTTTTTCTCCCTATGTTGTTCAAATGTTTGGAGAAAATAATTGATTCCTACCGTTGTGCATTGAGAACTTTGTGAGTCCCTGCCCTTTCTGCGCCTCTCTCTCTTCTCACAGGTGCAGCACCAATGCTTCTCACGGGATTCTGTGAAGGAAACAGTGCTGTGTCGGGGAATTAACATAACTGTTTACAAGCTCCATAACCATTCTGCATGTTAAACTTAATGAAGATTTAGAAAATACTACAGGGATCACTTGATGGATTATTGTGCTAAGTAGTAAACAGCATTTGACAGGAATTCAAGCAAAAAAAAAAAGGTAGAACTTTCTCTTTTCCCATTACAGTTGCAAATTTGCTGTGGCAACCCTAATCAGCTCCACAGATTAGCATTTCTTTACCAGAGCTGTCCCCAGACTACATCTAATATCCAGGCAGATTATCTGCCAAGTCAGAGATCCAGCTTTTGCACTATCTCTTACTAGTGACATACCTATGCAGCACAGCTACCACGATTGCAGTATTACAAAGAATCCATACTGTCAGACTTTTCACACTGTGGTTTTATGGTTTTTTTTTCTTTTTCTTTAATTAAATAATTTTAAAATTAATTGTAATTTTTTTTCACTTATTTATTTCTTAGGACCTTGGTCCTTTGAGGTTTTAATGTCCACTGTACAGTTGCCACCCACTGTGCACTGAGTGGAGTATGGCAGTATCTGCTGGTATGATACAGCTTTTTTGCCACTGTTGTAACCACTCCAGGCCTTGTTTTATACACATTTTCCTGTTGATTTTTCATAATAAGTTAATTCTCTTAGAGAAGAATTGTCATTGCAATTAAATTCTTTCTCAGTGGGAATTTTGAAAACAAGTAATGGAAAAAAATCTGACTCCATGTGAAGGGTATGGAAAAACACTGAGAGACGCAAAATCTACATACTTTTATATCCAATATTTTAGAACAATGCTTTAAATAAAAAAGTTTTCTTGCATGTGGAGTTGAAATTTTGTTTTTCTTTGTTCATTTTATTTTTTTTTTGGTTTACAGGAGCCTTCTTGAAACTTCTGTCTCTTAAACTGCAAGAATTCAAACTGAGAATTCTGGCCGCCATGTCAAGAAGAGATTTCTTCAGATCCTTATCTAATATGTTTTAAATTTCACATGATGCCTCTTACCAGTAAAGTGTATCTTTCTCATCTAAAAATAACAAAAATAAAAAAAAAGCTATAAAATCTATATAGAGGGCTACTTATGCATGTGCATATTAAAAAAAGTCTAACTTCACCAAATCAGGAACTTTCGTTTTCTCTGTGTATGATCTTTAAAATTTAAGTACATAGTCAAATTTATTTTACCTGCATCTTTAACAGACTGTCCAACAGTTCTAATTGAATTAATTTCAAACAAAATGCAGTTAAATGCTACAGTTTTGATGATTCCTAGAATATAATGTTCAATTCATAAACCATTTTAGGTATGACAAAATAATATCTTAAGGCTGAAGCATTAGGACCTTCTCTTGATCTCTCTTTAGGTTTTAACACTACTATGATATTTTATGTCAATATTGGTGCACTTGCTTCTGTTGATCATATCCGAAATGAGAATGGAGGTGATATATTCCAATATGGTTAATTTGTGGTCTCACCACTCTGAAATCAGAATCTGACTCACTTTTTGATCTCAGACACTCTTTCTGGAGCATTTATCACAAAACCACTTTTTTCTTGTGTGGTATTTCCACTTTTTCTCTGGCACAGACTAATGTGTATATTACATGGTTGTCTATTCTTAAATATTATTAATAGCTGTTTATCAACAGCTAAAAGCTGCATGCTGAGCCATAAATAAAAGCCTGGCACTCTATTATTGCTGCAAAGAAATAAGCAGCTGGAAGTCATAAACTGAATGCTTTTGGAGAAAAATAACTGCTTACTAGTTCGCTATATATTGCTACAAGATGTTCTGCATAGCTTTATTTATTTGAAGATAAATGCCCTATTCTGAGAAGCTCTAGGATTCTGTATATACAAATGATCTCTCTATCTGGAAAGTTATTTCTAGCTGCTACTTCATATTATTTTCTAGTGAACAGTTTTGTGCCAGGTAGGACTGGTTTGTCCTTGGATGCTCAGTGATTTGGGGGTAAAATCCCTCCTCATTACTTTGGTTGACAGAAGGAAGTCTGACACTTCATAGAAGTGTGATATTTCCTATGAGAAAAAGAGTGAAATAATGTAAGAGATGGAAAAGGACTAAGGCTTATGTCCTACCTCCCTTTCTGGCAGGCAAAAGTAACACTCTGGGCAGGTGCAAGGTAAGAAAGAAAGCCTCAGCTCTGTACCATCCAGAACTGTGAAATAATCTATTTCCTTTTTTCCAATCAAAAGGAGGAAAGATGTGGCCTTCTTGGAGCTCCCAGACTTTTTTTTGTTGCCTTGTAGACATTCTATTTTTCTACTTGGACAGCCTAATAGAAGAGTCTAACCTACTGCTAACCTGATAGTTAGCTCTCGAGTAGATATTTATTGTGGTTTTGTGATTGCTTATTAATGTCATAATAAGAATGCAGAACAAGGAGGCTTTCTTGAACTTCTCCTCTGTGGCAGCTGCTCAAGATTATGATGGTCAAAAAATTAAATATGCAGCATGAGAAATCCCCCTTTACAGGGTGTTTCTCCAAACCTGAAAAACTATGCAGAAGTTGCATTTAATTCCTAATATGCCTTCAGAGATTAAATCTACCCTCTGCTTTTCCTAGAAACACCATTTATTTGTTAGTAACATTTCCACTACTTTCATTATTCAATGTTTCTTCACTGGAGTCCTAATCATAGGATCATAAAATAGTTAAATTTTCCCAAAGAGGGAGAACTTTCACAAGACCAGGTTTCTCAAAGCCTCATCCAACCTAGCCTTGACTTTCAGAGATAGGATGTTCACAACATCTCTAGGCAATGATAGCTCTATCATTCTCTGTTCAGGGTAGCTTGTGGCCTGAGATAGGTGGATTGCTTTGCTTTGAAGCAAACAACAGTGATCTAGGGCTGTAGGGTGGTATTTTGGCTCCAGTAAACATTATCTTTCAAGGATACTGCACATTTCTGCTTCTTAGAAGAATTGTCTGTTTAGGTGAAATCTCAGAAAGCTAAGATTGAACAACATTTATGTGTGTGTAATTGAATACAGACAAATGTTTTAATACAGGGTTTGTGTGATTTATTTTCTTAAGTTTCTAAGAAGCCCTCAGCCTCAAGTTCAAATCAGATCTTACACCATAAAGCAGATCAAAAGATATTCTATTCACTTTCATTTGAATTTTAAATGATTGTTTTTTAAACAAACTTCTTAAGTGTTCCTGACGCTCCAAAAAGATGCTATTATTTCAGTCCCATCTTCTGGAACACATTCTATGTTATGTGTGTAACACTTACCAATTATCGCTGTGCCCCTAACAGGCCCTGGCCAGCACTCCACATTAGTGCCCTTTGTCATCTTTGGCACAATCTGCTCTGCTCTCACACCTTGCCCCGTGCCAGTAACAGGCTATCAGGTTCATACTGAGTTTGCACTACCTTGGTACTGAAGGTTCCCAGGTCTGCTCTGTCTGAACCTTCTGCTGAAGTGCCTGCAGCATTTTTTTGTTTACTCATAGCTCCTGCAACAGCAATTTTCTTATTGACTAATTTTAATTTTCTAATTGGCCAACTTCTTTCACTGTTTCTTGTCTTCATATGGTGCTGCCATGGTTTTGTGACTGTGATGCCATTCTGAGATCTACAGAAATGGCACGATGGTGGAGCCTTTCAAGCAGGGAGAGAAGACACCGCACAGGGAGCACACATGTGGGATGGTCAGGGTGGCACTGGGGACCACAGAGATGTAAAAAAAGGACAAATGGTCAGCTTAAAGAGATGTAGATCTGGACAAAACTTGTTTGGGGGTTATTTTGGAGAACAAAGTAACAGTATTGGAACGTGACATATGTGAAAGGCACTGCATATATTAAATTTAGACATAACATGGAGCTGCAGGTCAGTGAGGAGAAAGCAAGGTGTGAAAACATAAAGTAAAGACAGAAAGGAATTCAAGTGGATCCCAGAGTGTGGAAGAAATCACCAACATGAATGTGACATTCCTCCTACTGTAAGGCTCCAGACACCAACAACTCACCATAAACCAAATTTCAAGATGAGAAATGAGCCACCAACTGTCACAACTCATTGATAGGAGCCTAATGTTAATTGTAAGTTCTTGTCTTGCCGAACAAAGATGTATCAGGAATTCTTATGTTTCATTTTACAGTTGCCTTAACTTTGGCAACAAGCCCACTGCTTAGACTCAAAAGGTGTTGGCTAACAACCCCTTAAATTCTTAAAATACACTTCCACAAGTGTGTTGGATCCTACCCAAATTCATAAGAATTCAAAACTAAGCTACTAATCCATTATCAAACATCTTTCTTGTGCTATTAATTGGTAATAAGGGCTACCCTACTTGTAATATTTTTCTCACCAGCATAGAAAATAAGTTCTGTTTCAATATTCTTTAGCCTCAGATATTTTTAAAGGTTTAAAAAAAATCAGTTTTTTAGTTGTTAAATCAGTCTACATTATAATGACAATCTCTAAACTACAATCTCTGCATTAATACTACCAGAATAGACTGCTAGAATAGACCAGAATATTACTACTAATGAAGAAATTTTTGCTTTTTCTCTAAGTATCTTAGTAAAGCAGATGTGACTGTGATTGAATAAAAGGCAAGGACTTGACAGGCTTTTTGTCAAAAGCAAAAGAAAGTGAAATCTTAATATATTGTGAAGGGAAAAAAAAATACAAAGAAAAATAAAGCTGTAGTAATGGATTAATTCTGACAAAATGCTAAAAATAAATTAAAAGAAAAAAGGAAAATGATGATAAAATTAAGACAAAATGGAATGAAAAAATTTCTATATGCTCCATCCAGCCCAAACAGCTTCCTTGAATGCCAACAGAATCTGTTGATTTTGAGATTCCCTTCTGGGTTTAAAGTCAAGACAGCTGCACAATAATAAAAGTCAGATTAGATAGAATTTTGCTCAGGGAATTTAGGGAGGATTCTTGGTTGTGGGGGTATAGATTTTAATTATACCCAAGCTCAGTAACACTAATAAAAATGCTTCCCATAATTAAGAAATACAGTTGGAATGTACCTTGTTGACCCTTATCATTTTTTATTTCCCAGGGAGAGTAAGTACAGATGGTATAAAACCCCTAATACAATAAAAGGGCAGGCAGTTTATCAGTCTCTCTTTGTCCCTGGAACAGACACGCCATCATGTTTTATTTTAATGTTAAAAAACACTCAGCTATAATCTCCAGCTTCTCTCTTTCTCTCTGATGAAATTAATAAATTCACTAGCAAGTCAGCTGTACCTCCTGATCCTGAAGGGAAGTTCATAAAGAAATGAAATCATAAATTAAATAATTTGTAATGTAGAAAAAATACCAATCTTGATAAGCGATCTGATGTTCCTCTAAAATGAGGAAAATATGAGGTTAGAAGATTCAGGTCACATCTGACCTTGGTAACAAAAAATAGTCTTCAAATTATATTAAAAAAAAGCAAACCAATGTTGCAATAATTAAGTACCTAAATGATGACATATCATAACTATGAGCTCAGATAAATGTTTTCACTGTGTTTTAACAGCATTCAGTACTTACTTTTTCTAATTGCACAACCTCTTTCCCTTATGGAAATCCAACAAAACATAAAGCAGTTACATGAGTTTTCTACAACAAAATAGGGGATAAAATTTTCGTTACTAATAACATAAGCAAATGCAAAAAGGGATGAGGGTTGAGCAGGTTAATACAGCAGTTCCAATTTTTGGTATTAATGCCATTAGTGGAATACTAATTTTTCCAAAAGGCATCGAACCTGTGAATCATAAAAGACTTACTGCTTGTATTGCTACGCAGAACTAATCACTCATACCAACATTGAGCAAGAAAAAAAAAGCAAGAACAAACAAGGGAAAAACCCACAAAGCACAACAAAACCAACCAAGCAAGCAAACAAACCACTCCAGATTTGAGATTTTCTATTTTAATAAAATTGTAATACAGACATGTAGAGAATCTTGTGAGCTGTACAGTCTTATTTAAAAAATAAAATTAATATTTTGTTTTTATTCATATTAAATAAATATTTCATATTTCTTTTAAATTTAGTACTAATTACTCCACTTAAACCATTAGTAAGAAGAATGAATTTTATTTTTTTTTTAAGAGTGCAATATATATTTATGGCAGGGTGTTGACAGAAAATATTGGCTTTGGAGGATTTTATCCACTAAGAAATGGATGGCCAGGAAATGCTGAGAATCGACAAAATGTATTTGTTTGGCAAGCCAACATCTTTCTCTGTCCAGTGAAGTTTCCAGAATGCAATATAGTATAAAATAAAGGGTTAAAGACTTTAAAATTGAAAGATACATATGCTTATAAACATTAAAAGTAACTTCCTGACCAAAAATTAGTGGGATAAAACTATCAAGGGACAGAAACTGCTGAGCAATCAGTAGAATTTTTATCAAGAATTTTTATTCACTTTTACAGATATCAGGAACATTCTCCTTCATATCAACAAGTTAATAGAAAGGTTTCATAACCTTTCAAGTTGCTGTGTACAAATATGTTATTGTGGTGTCTTTACAGTCCAGTGGGATAAGTGCTTGTATTGCAGTCCTTCAGTATTCATTGTGTGCACCATTTCTTAGTCTTCAAGAGTTTCTTAAAAATTGTGTTCCTCCTAACAGCCATGTACATTGCATTTGTGACATAGTCGTGAGCCTCTCAGAAGCCTCATCTCAGAAGGTTGGACAAGAAGCAATTTCATGTCAGTTTGCTAACTGGAGATCAGTCATAAAAGGGGGAGAGAGCTGTTCTGATTATTCGTTTATATTGGCACATTTTCTTCCATTCTTCTTACTCCATTGAAGTTCTGCCTGACAAGCTTCAGAGGGCAAGTGTCAAATAAGCTTCAACCATACAACTAGGGAGTTTGCCTTACACATTTCTTTAGAAGCCTATTCATTAATCATATTACTATGATTGCTCTCTGGGCCATTTTGTTTAGGCATCTAGAACCATACACAAAAATTTCTGTTAGAAGTACAGAACAGATTCGGTTTGCAATTTTTTCCTAGCTTGTAAATACAAAAGATACCTAGGTTTCACTGTATTACTAAAAAGTAACACAGATTCTCATGCCACTGTTAAGACCTTTCAGTTTCTTATCAGGAATAGACAATAGAGTCTGTATTGGCCAGGCAGCTATGAGCCAGAAGACGAATTAGTCTCCACTACTCCCAGGAGCAGATCTGTAATATCATTAACTTAAAAGCATCTGCAAAATTCAATGGTACCCACATGCTCCCATATTTTATTTCATTTTTTCCCATTTCAGATTTTGCACTTTTCCACATTGGTGCTTTTTAGTCTTCATTCTTGCTGTTACTTGTGCTCTTTCATCTTTATGGTTCTACCTCTGTCTGTAACTCTATAGTCATAACTTACAAGGCTCCTCTCTGCAGGCTTTCTCACAGCTGTTTCCCACAGTCTATGAGTCTCTGTGGCAGCCTGAGCCAAAGGCACATAATCATAGCACATCAGAGCTGTGCTGTTGATTTTCGGAGCATGAACGGCTGAGCCCTGGGGGGAAGGTGAGAAAGAAAGAGTGTTATGGTCATAGACAGTGAGATGAGTACTTCTCAACCCCAAATCAAAACATCAGACATCAAAGCCTGAACTAACTGTCCTAGGATGCCCTTATAGTCAGTGGACTTAAATACCTGTTGTAAGAAGGTGAATCATTCACACAAATAGCATCTAAAATAAATCAAATGACTCAGCTCTGTGTGTACCCTCTTCTCTCAGCTGACTGACAGGAAGTGTTGAGTGATTAGTTTAAATTTAGGTATCTCCCTTTTAAATAACTGAAATAAAGTGCTGTTTTATGGAAAGGGCCTAAAGAGGCACACCCCAGCTCTAAGCAGGTTGTTGTTCTCTTGCATAACCCAGTGCCTCATTCCCAGTGCCTCAACTGAGCAATAGTCATTGCTATTTTATAGCTATTTTTAGATTATTATATTATTCAAACATAAAGATAATTTTTTAAGTTAGTTTATCTATTAAAATACTATTAGAAAGCATAGGGGAAATTGTATCGTATGTGTCAGAAGCTGCTTCATCTCTTTTCATTTTTAAAATCACAGCTATGCTGCATTTCCATGGGGTAAAATCCTAGGTATGAAAGCATCTGAGAATAAGAAATAATGAGGGATTGACTTTGAAATTCCAGGTTAGATTACTGCTATTAGAAAGAAAACAAAAATGAATCCATGAATTCAAATATATCAGTAAAAGTCTATGTTTCCTCATTACCTATAACCCTTCCTAAATAAGATCAAAATAATGTTTTAGTAGCTATGAAAAAGGAATAATGAAAAATATTGAGCTATTTATTCAATATCTTAGCACTAATGTTTGTCATTGTAGAAATAGAATTTCTCACTCAATATAAGCGTTAACAACAACAAATACTCAAATGAAATTAATGCAAAAAGTACTCATAGTCCATTAGTGTTGTTCCTTTGGGTCCTAGAAACTTGTTCTGTGTCACAGTCTTTCTTGGAAATTCTTTCTCATTTTGTCTTAGTTCCAGTGCCACATAAAAACATACAAGCCAGGCTCTTCTCTTTCCTTCAAAAACTCACGGTAATTTATCTATTTCAGTTTTTTTTCGTGGAAATATAAGAAGAATTACCCTCCTAGCATACTGACTCATCGTTGCATCAGATTTTCATGTGCTAATATTTCCTTATTAAACCATTGATATAATGTTTTTTTGATGGAATTGATGGAATTACTTTTGTTAGTGATCTTGAACATGAACATTTTGGATATGTAAATCTAATGTGATGGGATGCATGAAGTTGGCATAAAATAGTTATCTAGGTTTCCATTTGCAAACACATAGGGATTCTGCTGTACTGCAAAGACTGATCCTTTGCAGATTTCCTCTGCTGTGAATTGCTGCTAAGAACACCACAGCCACTGCTGTAATTGTCCCATAACAAATACTCATTGTGAGGACTTAAGAATGCTGTGCCCATAAGATAAGTCAGCACAACAGAGCTTGACATGAGGGCAGATGGCAACAAAAGGGAGATGCTGATTCCAAGCCTGGTGAGGCAGATCTGGGTAGCCTATCCGGACAAAAATTCACCCAGTGCCAAACTGGGAAAAAGGAAGAAACTGCTTACACATGTGCTATCCAAAGTTATGGAAGTGGCATCTATGCCTCAAAGGTGCCCAGGACTTGGACTGCATAAAAGTAGTACCTCCAGAAAAACAACCTGGGGACCCTCACCACCAAGAATGCCAGGGTTGAGAAGGACCAGCTGGACACTGCTGGAATTAATTTTGCCTAATGTCTCTCTCTCTTGCTCACATTCTATTCTCCCTCCCCACTCTCTCTTCCTATTTCTTTCTGTCTCTCTACCTCCCATTTACTCTTAAATAAATCTGTACTATTGACTTTGGCTTATGGTATCATTTGCACCTTAATTTGAGCAGAGGCATCGTTTGTAATTGGATCATAACACTCACGCAACAATTTGCTAATCTAGGTCCTGTGCTTCTGCGTAGCATTTGTCCTTCAGCATGTGATATTATAAGTTTTTCTTAGCACAGGTAAACAGAACTTGTTAGACATAGAAATTTTTCTTTTTATTGCTGTTTCTATGTTTGATTTAATGCTACATATCAGTATTGACTTCTGTAGCTTGATTACCTATTCTATATATACAAATAAAACATTTTTCTCATTTTAAAATCACACAGATGGAACAAGTATAATGGGCTAATAATGATGTAATAAATATCCCTACCACATTTATACCACAGTAGTGTTGCTTCATATGTGGAGGGATATTTGCATACAATATCATGGTAAAGAAGGAAAAATATTGTAAGCCATTAGATGAGATTTGTTTAATTCTATCTTTAATTTTCTTATTGTAATTCTGTAAGCTACTTAAATGTGAAATATTTGAATATTTATATATACTCCTTTGAGGATAAAAGCTCAGGTCTGTTACTTCTCCTCCTCCTGGGGAAAACTAATCTGGTTAGCTGTGCAAGCACATTCATTATGTTTAAATTTATTTTCAAAAGTTAAAATGTATCATATTTTCCTGGTGTGTTTCAGTGATCCTTCAGTTGGAATTGGATTTTAAAATATTTGACTTCTGTGTATGTGCATTTAGATTGGCAGTATTTATTAAAATACTTTGCTTGCAAATTTCTATTCAATAATGGTTAGATGTCTCTTGTCATAAGCTTATATGCATATATGCCTTTATTTCTTTTGTATGCTTTTCATATACATAGCATAATATAATTTCTTTAACTCCACACAGCACAAAAATGTTTCAAACTACAAAGGAAAACCAGAAAGGCATATGCATACAGAATGGAGAGCCTAAGAAGCTCTTAAGTGAACCTGAGGCTTTATGCTGTCTTCAATTGCTGTGTATTTGCCATTGTAAAGCTTACAGAGAACTTCACTGTGGATATCTGGAATAGTGGACATACATCAAAAATTTATTCTAGTCCTAAAGATACTACCAGTGGAATTGGAATAATCATTTTAAGCATAGGAAATTCTGTTGAAATCTAAGGTTTTAAAAACAGACTGGTGTTTAAAGTACATCTCTATTCTGTTTTCAAAACACGTGACTATTGATTTATAAATCAAAATGAGTTTGCCCAGAGAGTAATGGAGAGAGGGGGAAGGTAAAAAGAGGGGAAAGTACATCGTGTTTCTAAGAATCATTTTTATACTGAATCATAAATCTTAACCTATTAATTGATTAATTCTGCAGCTTAAACAAGACCTTGCTTTGCATTCTCTTGAGAATTCAGACTGGGGCAAAGCAATAAACCCCTGTTGACTGAAAAGAAAATATTTTTAAAGCTTTTGAATAAGTAATTACAATTCTTAGTGAAGTAGTTGTTTCCAACATTGCTACAACTACCTATCCCTTTGTTATATAAAAAGAACTAGTACAGCTCTGTTAAAAAGAAACAGAGGAGAAGTCACTAAGGTATGTGGACCTGCTCTTTCCTTTCCTGGTCAAGAAAAATGCTTTTCTCTCTGATGCTACCATAGATGAACACAGAGGCCAGGAACTTGAAGAACTCCAAAAGTGTTAATATGCCACTGAGTTATCTACATCAGAGCCCAGATGCTTTGTTAGAATATTCAGCAATTGTAATATAAATTATCTGAGAGAAATTCTGCTCAGTGCTGAGTGCAAAAAGGTTGGCAGAGTTATATTTGGATATAGATTTTTTTTCTTTGAAAGTAAATGGGAAAAGCATTAAGCATAGAGCTAAAGTAGTATGAAGGACAAACACATTGCTAACTTCTACCTAATAATCTTCTCTACCAGTAGAAATTCAGAGAAGGATTCCTGGTTAAATTAACCCCAGTCTTTTAAGAAAGGATCTTACTTCTCATTTAATTTTGCTGTTATGCCTTATAGAAAGAATGCATATATGTACATACATGCATATATGTTACGCTTGCATCTATTGGTTGCCAAGGTCCACTTGAAACATAAATATTAGGATGGACTCAAAACACTTACTGGGAAACTTATTTTGGGTTTTAAGATTGTTCTCTTAGTGTGGCATGAGTTCCATATTCTAGGGAGGATATATATTTTTTTATTATTTTGTTGTCCACAGGGAAATATGTACTGTACATTCTAATTATATTAACCTCAGAACAATTAATCTCATTACAAAGAAAAAAATGTAGGTGCACCAAAGGAATAACTGTTCTTTCTGTACAGTGGTGAGTGTTAAAAGTGCTGTAAGTTCATTCTGTAATGAGCCTGGTTGAATTAATATTGCCACTTCCATTAAAATAAGAGGCAGGAGTTTTGAGAGCACTAAATATTAGAAATCTGATTCAGGGGCTCTGAATCTTCCTTACAATTGCTCAGAATCGACCCATTAGATTCTGTCCAGAACTAATCAGGTGCCTGCTGTTGCGCCCTAAATTTCAACCTTTGAACACTTTTATAAATATGAGGTCTTTCAGAATGGGACAAGAGAGAGATTTAAAGCTAACAATATATCAGAGAGATTATATAGTTGAAATAGATCCAAACAATTTATTTTAAGTGCTTTTTATAAATCAACATGTATTCTACTGGAAGGAAATATTATGTTAATGAAAGAATGACTCCTGATTTCTGGTCTCTGCAGACATTAACCTAGATCCTTCCCTTTTTCATGTCTGGCCTTACAAAGCTATGGCTTTCTGGGATTTCTCCTGAAATTCTCAAAGATTTTAACATCGTGTCCATCTCTAGCAGGGTTTTGTGGTCTGAATAGTTGGAGGTGGTCATTATTGCTATTGCCAAGAGAAACAAAAGCATCAACGAATGGAGTAAGGCTATTTTCTCAGGAAAGAGATCTTACTGTCTCTGTCAGTAAAGGGCAATGAAATTTGATAAGGATGCTGTTCCAAAGTAGACTATTGTAATAACGAATCCTAAATAACTCTTAGAAAGGTCTTACCATGTAACACAAAATGTGAGACATCTGCAGTTTCTTCTGCAGATAATTAACATTTCATAATATTTAAAAAAATTAAAGGCAAATGTAGAGATAGTTCTCAGTATGCGAATTGTTGCAGATCAAGGTTTAAAAAACCTGATTCTGTCATGCTTCAAACACAGATTTTCCTGAATATTTCTCTTTCTTAAGTCTTTATTCCTTTGCATCTTATCATATAATGATATCATAACAAATCCTTGAGCTAATCAATCGTCAAAAAGTACTTAACATGTACTTTTTTATTTACAACCAAAAATAGTTTAGGAGTTGGAATCTTTTAATTCATTCTCAATATTCAAACTAGAAAAAAATTAGGTATAATTTTAGAGGTAAGGTACTCAAGTATTAAACCCAAGTGTTTGTTCATTCCGAGTGATAGCAAAGGTTTACTAGAATTGTATGAGTCCTGTTGGAACTTTTACCTGAATGATTTTTCCTGTCATTAACTTAATATTTGCAGCTTCTCAAACTAAAATGTAGTATTTCTCAACATTACTTCATTTAAACTCAAAATATTGATTTCAAACACTAGGCATAAATGTATTAATCTATTCTTGTCTTCTTTCCTCACAGCCCTGTGTCTCTGGATTATTCTTCTGTTTGCTTTTCACATCCTTGTTGAGACCTGGACTTGATGATTCTTGCAAGTCCCTTCCAACTCAGAATATTCTGTGAATCTCTGAATCTGTAAATTAAATTTATTTAAAATTTCCTTAAAAGTGTGCCTTAGATTTTTTACTCATTTATGGTGCTTTAGTACTGCATGTATTTTAAATTGCACATGTTCTAGTGTAAACATTTATCTAACTGATAGCTCTGCTCATAAAGTTTTAAAGAAAAGCTAGATGCAAAACAACCGTGTGTGCTACCATAGTAGCTATACATTTCTTAAAGGCTCAGAACACCAAGTTGTTATCATCATAACTAGGTTATATATTATTATATATGTATTATATATAGTAGAAAAATCTGGACTTTTACTAAGAAAGTAAAATATGACAATTCAGTTTCATGTAAAAAGTAAGGAAGGAACAAAAACTGTGGGTAATAGAGCAGGAAAAATTTTCCATAGCCATATTATCTTTTAACCTTATTGCAGGGCTTTTAATCTTTCATGAAAGTTTTTAAGAACATCCATTGTCATACACAATGTGCAACAACTTGGAGAAATAAATGCTTTGAACAAGAATGTAACATGGTAAAGCACAACTGTCTTGAAAAGTGTGGAACAGATTCATTGATATTGTTGTCTACCTTCTCTACCATCTCTACCTACTTCTTAGGCAGAGATGAAGCTTCTATATATGTTTGTTAATCAGCTGACAATAAACTTATGAAGGCATAACTTATGAATATGCAACCACATATTTCATAATTCAAATTGCTTTCTGCACTGAGGAAATTGAAGACAATAGTACTTGATTTGTGAGTACTACAGTTTTCTAATTTATCTGAAAACAATTACAGGCATAGATGAAGCAGGTAAAAAAAGATTGACATGGATAGAAATAAGCTTTAATGTAGATTAGAAACTTAAAAATTATTTACTGGATTTTGCTTAATTTTAGTGTCTTGGTTTAAGTTTGGGGATGTCCTAAAAGGTTTGTTTTAATATTTTAAAAGTAAATAGATTGAATTAAGCTTAATATGAAATGTTCACTATTTGTGTTATAAGGATATTCACATATTAGTGAGTCTGTCCAATAAGAAAATCCAGTAAACAAATCTGTTGATCAAAAATTTCAAGCTGTATTAACCTCAGCATTGATTTTCTGGTACATTTCCACCAAATATTTCAGCCGTTTGAGAGATTAAAGTTTAGTGATTATTTTACTTATTGAGATACTCCTAATGCAGCAGTAGCTTGACATTTGGAACAGGAACTTGAGAGCAGAAAGACAATTGACATCTGGGTTACGACTTCAGCCATTAGAGCTTCACACAAAAATCCACCTTTATGCTTCCCACAGGAAAAAAGGTCTGTGTTTTTTCACTCCATTTTCTCAAGTGTCTACCTGAATCATTATTTTCTCAGGAAAGATTTTCTTTCTCTGCTTTTATTTTAAGCATGTCTTCTCACTGTCAAATTGAGTTCACTCACTCAAAGCATAGGAACGACACATTTTAACATATAAATCCTCAATATTCAGCATTAAATATGGCTTTTTCAATGAGCTAACAAATATTTTAAAAGCTCATGGAAATAGTATGTAATTAATTTAAGTAATGTGTTAGAGAAAATGATACTATATCTGTGAGAAAAAAAAGATGCAAAATTCACTACGTTTTTCTTATGTGCACTGTAAGATGTGACTTTTTGCATAAAAGGAATATTTTTCTTTTTTAAAGACACAGAAATATGTTCTTCATTAAAGTTCTTGGCTAAGTATGGACAGTTGTCGAAAATTTTGACAATGGGAAATCAACCACAGTATCTAAAGAGTCATTATTGCGAAAATTTGCATTCAGTCTTAAATATTCATCTGGCAAGATATGAAATTACTAAATATATCTTTGACTGGGAAATGTGAATTTCCTCTAAATATTGAACTGATTTTCTGACTAAGAATAATCTCTCAAAATTTTCTTCAGAGGGTTAATGCCATAGAATTTAGGACAGCCACATATTCAAGATAACAACTAGTTAGTCATTCACCTGTGAATCAGAAATTATGTGCAACAGTCCATCAATCCCTTTTTATGCACTTATATCTTTATTCTGAAGGGAGAAGTTGGTCAATTAGACATTGATATGCAGGCTACTAACACAAGCTCCAGTGTCGTGTGCAATTAATAATTTACAGCTCCACTTCAAATAGAAGAAAATCGTGCAATTTAGCATTTGAGTCAGGCTTTAATGTACACAAACTCATTTTTCTACTCTCAAACTAATGTTATGTTCCTAATTCATATGTTGTCATAAAACATCAAATATTTATGCATGCGCTAGCCAGGAGCATTCAAGAGTATGTTGCAAGCCATAAAATTAGTTTAACTGGTGATTTTAAAGATTTGCTTGCTCATCATGCTACATCAATGTGAACTTTTATTACAGAGAGAATGAAAAGTGAGAAAAAGGAAAAGATCAAGTCACACCAAACACTAGAAGCTCAGAACCTCACTAAGTCTTTTAAAATGTCCCACGGAAGAGGCAGCTCAAAAATCTTCATGGTCTGTATGCAGATGTGCCACTCTTATGAAGCCATACAGTCTAAACCGACAGCATAATTTTTTTTTTATTTATTTGTAGCATTTCAAAGAATCATAGACTCACAGAACGGCTTGGGTTGGAAGGAACCATAAAAATTAGCTAGTTCCAACCCCCCTGCATAGGCAGGGACTCCTTCTACTAGATCTGGCTTCTCAGCCCCCATCCAACCTGGCTTTCAACAGTTCATGGCATGGGGCATCCATGGCTTCTCTGGCAACAGGTTCCAGTGCATCACCACTTTCACAGTTAATCTTCCTAACATCTGATCTAAAACTGTTTTTTAATTTAAAAGCATTCCCTCTTTTCCTAACACTTACCATGTAAATTCATTTCATAGAATCACAGAATAAGATGAGTTGGAAGGCACCCATCAGCATCATTGAGTCCAACTCCTGGTCTTGCACAGGGCATCCCAAGAACCCCTCCATGTACCTGAGAGCAGTGTCTGCATGCTTCTTGAACCTCTGTCAGACTGGTGCCGTGACCACTTTCCAACAGGGGAGCCTGTTCCAGTGCCCAACCACTTGCTGGATGAAGAATCTTTTTCTAATATTCAGTCTAAACCTCTTCTGACACAACTTCAGGTTATTCATTCAAGTTCAGTCACTGGTCAACACAGAGAAGCGATCAGTGTCTGCCCCTCCTCTTCCCCTCATGAGGAAGTTGAAGACCACAATTAGTTCTCTCTCCCCTCAGTCTCCTCTTCTCCAGCCTGAACAGACCAAGTGGTCTCAGACCAACTGCTCCTCATTCAGCTTCCACTCAAGGCCACTCAACATCCTCATGGCTTTCCTTTGGATGCTCTCTAACAGTTTAATGTCTTTTTTATATTTTGGATTCCAAAACTTCACACAGGACTTGAGGTGAGGCCGCCCCAGCTCTGCAGAGCAGAGCAGGACAATCCCCTCCCTTGCCTGGCTGTGATGCTGTGCCTGATGCCCCCCAGGACAGGGCTGGCCCTCCTGGCTGCCAGGGCCCTGCTGACCCGTGTTCAACTTGCTGGTATAAAGTAGACTCGGACCCCCAGGCCCCTTTTTCTGACATTGCATTCTAGCATCTTGTTCCCCAGTCTGTCTGTACATCCAGGATTGCTCCATCCCAGGTGCAGAATTCAGCACTTTCTTTGTTGAACTTCATATGGTGGGTGATTGCCCAATCCTCTGATTTGTTGAAGTCTCTCAGCCCTTGAAGGTGTCTACAGCTCCTCCCAGTTTAGTGCCATTGGAAATACTAGTTTTAGAAATCCATGGTGAACTAAGACAAATCCAGTCTGTTAACCAGCTAAATTAGCTGAAGGTTAAGAAAGAGGAAGCCAAGATATTTTACTGGTGCCATTGATGAATATTTTAAACCTCACTGGGAAAGAGCATCATAAAACCATTAATGATTCTATGTAATTAATGACCAATTAAATGCTAACAGTTAACTCTTAAAATTAAAGCACTAAGAAAACTCTTTGACAGCAGTTGTAACTAATTTTCATTGTTCCTCAGCATTTAGATAAATGCAAAAAGTTTACATTTGCACATTTGGAAAAGAAATACTATTTTCAAGACAGCAACTGGTGGGTTTTGGGTACATTCCTTGACAGAGCAGTTTAGGTTTTTCCTCAGGAAACTATTTTGGCAAATGCTGGGAAATTTTGTATAACCACTCATTGAATTTAATGATTTAATAAAATTTGGGATGAAGTTTTACCTGAAGACTTTTTAAAACTTTTAAGTTGGAAAAAAATGCTGACTTTATTTCAGCAAAGCCCACATTTATCTTCTCTAGTAAATGCATTAAATATTATACACAAAATTATATTCTAGGGTAGTGCATCAATTCCTTAGTGCCAGTAATAAAATTTGTAAATAAACAGATGCTGTGTCTCCAAAATACATCTGAATGTTTAGAGAAACCAGTGTGCTTAAATTAATTTTTTAAAATGCCACTACTAGACTTAAAAGAAGACAATGTCAAACAAGATATGAACATAGTAAATAAATTTTTACAAGGGAATTAATGGATCTATGGGTGGCTTCTTATAACATGGACAATTTTGTGTGTTTCTTTAACAAAGAAGAGATAGTTAGCAGGAATTATCTACAAGCAGAATGCCTGAAGGAGATAATTTTTTGGAAAAGTGGAAAGAAGTCTTCAGTGAGAGAGTGAAAATATTAAAATGAAAGTATTGTAATATTGCCTTCATTCCTTCAGATCATTTTTTAGCTATTAAAGAGGAAATTTGACTACTGAACCAGTAAGATGCTGAGTTATCTGTAGAACAGAAAAAAACATAAGCCAGCTATGGCAGGCACAACTAGTTCAGTATTGTTTTAATTGCTCTGCTGTGACTTTTCATGCAATGTTTCCACCAAAATATTGAACAACTAGATATTGGCTCAAATTTCAAGAATAGTTATCACAAAATATGTAAAAAAAGGGAATTTACAAATATGTAAAAATACACACACACACACATAAACCCGCTCACTGTATTAACAACTGACACAGATGTGGCCTTTGAGCAGAAAAGGCTCTCAAATTAACAATCAAAAGATTTTCCCAGTTATCCTATACATTTTTTATGCTTCTGCCCTATGTGACCATAACTATTTGTTGGAATATTTATATAAATGCATACAAAAACTCACATATATCCATTTGTCACTGTTATAGATTTTCTATAAATTATGTATGCATACACGTGCATACATATATATTTCCATGTGTATCTATAACATATTTTTAATTTATAAAATCATGTAATATTTTTAGAAGTTATTTTTAATAAATGTCAGTATTTGGTATATTAGAGCATTTTTAATTGCTCCAAAGTCCAGACAACTAAGCGTAAGGTTTGATTGGTGAATAGCAATTTACTCTGTACTATGGCAAATTACATTAATTTTATCTGTAAGCTGAACTCATACCCACCACTTTATCAAAGTTATGAATACTAGGAGTGTATCTGAGTTCTTCCTTTGTACTCATTACAGCATGGAAGTTTTTTATCACAGCTCAGATTTATTATGTAGTAAAAATAATATGCCTTTAGAAAGATCTGTTCAAAACACGTACTGATGCTGTTGTCCTTCACAAGGGGGAGTTTTGATAAATATTAAGATGTTATCCCGAATAAATGATCCTCATTACATCAAGATCAATATATTAGCCAAAGTATTGAGAAATTTGGCTCAACTTTCTAGAGCAATTATAAAAATTTAAGAATAAAAAACCTTTTCACAGGTACCCTGGTGATCTTTTGACAAGCCACTATATGACTTATAGCCAAAAATATTTAGAAGTTAATGAGACCATGAAGCACACTGGGATTAAAGGGTTACAAGATGACTTTATCTTAAGAGTTGGCACAGATCTGATTCTAAGCATATTACAGATGAACATTAATTCCTTTTGTCTTACTGTGACACCTGGAAAAGCAGCAGTTGTTATAATCCTTAAGGTCTGATTTCTCAGACTCAGTCTGCTGATCTCCACTTATTCCACCTTTATTTAGACTTGGATTTCTCCTGCAGTTTATTTGCCTGAGCATTTTCACTGCTGCTTTACAACTTAAAATGGAATATGCACACACCTGAGGTAGTTGGATATCTATAACATCACTGCTCTCTCTGTGACATGCACAGTTATAGAGAGAAAGACAAAAAAACTATCATTATTAAAACTGTAATTACAACTGTGTGTGTGTGTGGTGTGTGTGTATGTGTGTGTGTGTGTAAAGAAGCTAGCATGGTCTTACCCTTAAACATTTTCAAGACTGAAAAAATTAAAAGGATTATTTTTATCTGAGGTAATTAAAGTATTTGAAGACTGTTTTTGGTCTCTTTTTGAAGACTGCTTTTGTTTTACAAGGCATTTAGCATAGATTTTTTTTTTAACCTAGATTTACTATAACTGTCTTTAAAATACATTGTATATAATGACCAAAGAATATTTCTTAAGCACCTTTATTGGAAAATACAATATAAAGAAAAAATATTTTAAAATTCTATAGAACAATCAAAGCAGAAGGAAGGACTGCAAAATGCTGCAATATTTCTTGACTTGTGAGTCTTGTTTTTATCCTGGGAATACCAACATCATTTGAAAATTTATAATCTCCAGGTAAAGAATTTCTGACAACTAAACATAATATATAGCATGAATACTGTCTTTTCACTGATTTCAGGCTATATTTTCAGCTGTTTTCTGGAGGATACACATGGCATGTGCTGGACAAATTAAGCTTTGTTTCCATAAATTTGTTGGTTTTCCTTATATAAGCAGGTGTATGCAGTAGACATTCCCAAAATTCTCAGATTTTATTGTTCAACATTTTCACAATTTTTCTTTAACTGATATTCTGCTTACATCGCAGATATAAATCCTGAACCAAGGTTGTTTCAATTCATTACATTCCACTTTTCCCTAATGGAAAATGAACATTTTTCATAAAGTTTCTTTCTTCTTTTTCTTTTCCCTTGTAATTTTGTTGAATCTAGCTTTAGCTAGGTGTTTTGCTTCATGTATATGGATTTGTACCATATCCATGATATGGATTTTTTTGTTTTTTAATGTGTGTCAGCAACTTTTTATTCAGAGTATTCAAGAAGACGGAGGGGAGCTCACAACAATATTGCACCTGGGACAGAGCAAAGTGCTTGTCTGACTGTTTACCTTGCACCCTTCTGCTTCTCTAGCACTAAAAATAATTTCCTACAAATTAGTGTTTGCTATACATCTCAGGCAGTGCAGGAACATGCAAAGGTGTTCAGTTTCTCATGCTGTTGTCTAGAGAAGGAAGAAAAAAAAACTTCTCATGCTTGCAAGTGGGATAGGAAACCAAGTGTGGGACAGTGTGCTGCCTCCACAGCATGCACCCTAACTTCAGACACGCAGAATTCTCCTGGATGAGACTGGGCAATAAGCAGATATTCTCACAAGCCATTTTCTGCCTTGCAGGATGTTTTTGCAGGCAGCACAAAATAACGTTCTAGTTCTTAGACGGAGTTCATTCATTTAAGCTGTTGTGCTGATTTTCCTCCACGTCTCTTTTCTAAGCATTGTGGTAAAAAATCCTCAGGAATACCCCACAAGGTTCATTAACTGGATACCATACAGTTAGGTTTCTTACTAAATCTATTGCAAGTGTATAACTGTTATTTTTTAGTGTTCCATAACTGTTTATTGTCTGAGAAGGATTTGTTTTTTGCCCATATGTTTTCAGCCAGAAGGAGACTTAAATTTCCAACTATTTGCTGATTAAGGGAAATTCTTTTCAAAATAAGGCAGCTGTAGGACTCAGTGCTTCAGAAACTTCCTCTCTGAAAATCTCTGCATCAACTTACAACATGTGTACATCCTTAGCGAAACATAACTGATTGCTGGATTTCCTGTTTATAACAAGAAAACACACAGGGGTTTCTCAAAGTACTGGTTCCATTTTTAATTTTGCAATTTTATCATTTCAAAATTTAAATATCAGCTGAAAGTTAAAAATTGTCTTCAGCAAAATAAAAATGCAATTCTTCAGACTATTTTGTGTGTCAAACATTTTAGCATGTCATAGTTTAACCTCATCTGACAATTAAGTCCCACACAGCTGCTTGCTCTCTCCTCACCCCAAGAGGGACTGGGGGAGAATTGAAAAAGTGAGACAGAAAACTTATATTTAATGGATTTAATAGGCAACAGTACAAAAGGGAAAGTAAAAGCAATGCACACAAGCAAAGCAAAACAAGGATGCCATTCACTGCTTCCTGTGGGCAGGCAGGTGTCAGAAACCCTAAGAAAGCAGAGCTCCATCACAGGTACAATGACTTTGGAAGAAAAATGCCATCACTGAACATCCTCCTTTCCTTCTTCTCCCAGAAGTATATGCTGGGCATGATGGCAGAGGGTATGAGATATCCCTTTGGGTCAGCTGGGTTCAGCTGTCCCAGCTGTGTGCCCTTTCAATTCTTGTGCCGTCCTCCCATCCTCCTCACAGGTGTGGTGGGGTAAGGAGCAGAAAAGGCTTTGACTCTGTGCTGCTCAGCAGTGACTAAAACTTCTTTGTATTATCAATGCTGTTTCCAGCACAAATGCCCAAAATGGCCGCATACCAAGTTCTGTAAAGAAAACTAACTCTACCCTGCCAAAACAGCAGAAAGAATTAGCACAATTTTGAAATTTCACATTTATTTGATCTCATCCATTTTTGTGGTGCATTATGCATCTCTTCAAAGCTATCACATTACTAATTTAAAAATTGGAAACAATCTGCTGCAATTAAAAACAAGAAGAGCAGGCCAGAAAAGAAGGTATATGTATAGAATATCAAACTTCATGCTCTTAAAAGCGCTTTGTTCTGAAACAAAGAAAAAGTTATACACAAGATTAAGAAGATTATTATAGTCAATATTTAGAGGAAACATTTTAAATGTAAAGAATGAACATTCCATAGTTCATTCATAGCAGTGCATTGACAAGAATTGACTCATTGCTTTTAATATGCTTGGGTGCATCTTAAAAATTGTTTCAAAATTGCATATGCTATGTAGCTATGCTTTAGCATTAGAACTCAATGAAGATATAATATTGCAGAGTCATTTATTCAAAAGAATATGTGCAACATTTTTAGAAATAATAATGATGCAGTTTGGGAGCTGTATAGGAAAACTCAAGGTGCAAGCATAGTTCAGTTCAGTGGAAGGTTTTTGCCCAGCAGTTAAAGCATTGACAGCTGTTTTGGACCTCTCTCTCTTTAAACTAGGCTGGATCAATAGGAAATACAAACTCCAGCTCTAACAAGGGCATACCTGACAAGCATTTTTATTAAAGAAGGTTATTCCTTTAAAACTGCAAATTGAAAATCCAATGTGAAAAATAAATTTTTAAGATGACTCTTTCAAAGTGCTGTAAGATCCCAAGGCCTGATTATCAGTTGGATGGGCGGTTTCAGAGAAACATGTCTGTGTTTGATACAGCTCTCTTGATTTTGTTGTAGAATTGTACCAAGGTCCATGCAGGTGCTTTTATATGTTTTCATTTAATTTTCTCTGTTGCTGATTATCAAAATTTAGTGGTGAGTTGTTCCCAAGAGATTTTTTTTAAATCATATATCTTATGGTCAAGAAAAATGATATCTCAGGGATATCATTTTCCTAAGGGAAAATGTGAAAAAAGTAATCTTTGAATTAGCTTGCAAGGTAGGAGTTTTACCACTTGAATAGTTGAGGGAAATGGTTTAAGACCTTGAACTGCTTAGGCTATTCCAGAGAAAATAGGTTAGCAACAGAATTATTACAGGTGCATCAGATGCTTACTGTAATGTGAGGAAGTCTTTTGGGCTGGGTAAGTTATAAACCTGAGCTACAACTATCATTGGGGCAAGGTGGTTTTGAAATGAGCTTACAGTCCTTGATGATTAAGTGACTTCTTTAAATGTCTGAATTTTAATTAGTATGATTTGACTGAACTAACATTAGCAGTCCTATGATTCCACTGGCAGAAGAACTTGATTGGTGATAAATTTGGATCTTTATTAAAGAATCCTTAGTTTCATATTGATTAGCAAAGTGTACCTATACAAACTGGATTGTATAAAATTTTTTCTTTGAAAAAAAGTGACATAAAAACATGGGATGTAATAAAGTGATTAGTTTTCTCTTGATAATTTATCATTTTAGGCTGTGTTCATGTTAGTTTACAACAAAACCACTCTAAGTGCCATCATCTTAGATCTCTTTGTACTTTTTGAATCCTTTCTCCTTTTATTTCTGTCCTCTTTTTACTTCTTTTTAATCTCAAGTATTTATAATGACCGTACAGGCAACACGTTAAACTTTAAAGAACCCTAATCTAGAGATGAAGAAACTAATAGAGGTGATTGATAAACAATGCTATCTAATTATTATGTTGTACATATTTCTTCTGGTATTCCTGCCTTTTCCATCTTGATCTGTGGAAGACTATGTTGCATCAACCAAATAGAGACATTAAGAAAAAAAACATGTATATTTGTTATTAATGAAGTTAAAATGCATTGTTGTTTGTTTGGACCTGGCTTTCATGTAGCATATCAAATTAGCTTCCTGAGTATATATTGGATAGAAACATTTGGAGATAAGGAGTCGCTGACTACATATTGCAGTGATGTCATTCAGTTAAAGAATTTCTAATCTGCATAGGAAAAATTAGGAAACTTGAGCACTGGATAAAAAAATATTTCCAGTTGTTATATGAAGTCACATGTGTCTTTTTTCTAATATGGATGTAAAAATTAAGTGGAAAAACATTGAGGTTTTTCAATAAATTATTTAGATTATGGCTATCTGAATCATATATAATTTTTTCTTATAATTTAGCAGAAAGTTTTACAACCCAGAAGGATGTAGGATTTATGGTAGATATGAGGATGTCTGAAAATTGACTTTTCACATTTTATATGACTGTTTTTTAGTAATTTATTTTATGTGTGAGAGTCATGTCATGAAAATTTGCACTTATGTGCGTATGCAGCCTCCACATGAGTCCTGAGTCCTAAACTTTTGCTGAATGGGGCATTTGAGACTTACCAGCCTGTTAATACACTCTTGTTCACTCTCTATTTTGTTGGATTAGATTAACTGTCTAGAGCTTAAGGAAAATGTGAATTGACACAAAGCTTTACCTGTCTGCAAGGAAAAATAATTTTAAATGAATATGGAGGTCAGTGGAAAATTATTAATTTTATGCTCCAGCTACTTTTATTATTCAAATATAGTACCCATGCTACTGCATAAGAGGGAAAAAGTGAATATCCATTTTTCTTCCAAAGCTGTTTGACTTTTTTTTAATAACTGCAATCTTTGTTTTACATATAAATTAAAATTCAGTTCCCTTGTTATCTGTAGCTTAGATTCTTACTCTCATGCAGTGTTTTACACTGCACTTTTCTCTCTGCAAAGCTTAGACAGACACTTCAGAGGCTTACATTTATTGCAACTCACTATTCACATCATGCTGCATGGTTAAGCATGAGAGGTTTAGAATAAAGAGTCTTAAATAAGACAGGGCACCCAAAAGGAGGAGAAAACCACTCCCTTCATAGCAAAGATATGGGTGGCAGGTCTTGGAAGGGATAATCTGGGAGTATCCAGTTTGCCCTGATTTTGTGATATGACGCACATCCTGTGGCAACATATAGCCCTTCAAGAGGGTTTCCCTTGGTGTCGTGACTGCTGCGAGGAGTGGCCAAGAAAAAGAAGCGTAGGCTTGGCAAAAGGCAAACTGGGAGAAGGAGATCTTTGCTCAGAGAATTGACCCCCATGCAGTGAGGAAGGGCTGGATCTAGCCTGAAGATTGAAAGAGGCAATCAGTAGGCCAGAAGTGAAAGACAGGAGGGGTTTTTCCTATGATAAATGAAATGAGGGAGATGGCTCAGTATGAATACTGATCCCTCAGTATTTGTCACTATTGCATGACCATCCAGGCTCCAGACATGTTTTGATTTGTTACCAAAAGGAATCAAAAGCCTAGCTACAGACAACCTAATTAAATCTTAAAACAAGTCAACAAAAATGTGCTACAAGGTAATGCGTAATCTACCTGAAAATCTCTTTAGCTTTGAGAAGGCTGCTTTTGTGGACTGAGAGAGCAAATCATCTGCAAGCTAAATATATTTAATGAGATGTTTCCACTGTAAATACCACACTTGACACAAGATAAAACTATTATAGGCTATTAATTAATCAGCTTCTCCTTTGTCATAAAATGATTGCAGATGTCAATGAGCAGTAAATGTTCAAAACAACTCAGCATTAAGGTACAATAATGTTACATTATAATCTTCAAAGATCTTTAAAGGTAATTTTCAATATCAGAAAGCAGAAGGTTAAACTCATTAGGTATGCTTCATTTCTATGATAGATTTAGTGAGTAAAAGAAAGCTCTTTAAGTAACCCTTCTGATAATCAGAGTTTCTGCAAAGAAGCTGAGAAGTTGACCTTTAAAACTATACACTGATTATTGTGTTTGCCAGTTTATTTTGGTGATGCACAGAAGCCAATGCTTGCCCATCCTTCTTCTGCCAGGATTCCATTATTTCCCTTTTGTTTCACAAAATTTTCTCTGTCCTGATTTCCTTTTCCTGGGAAAGAAAAAAAGACATATTTACAAACATATAATTTCAGCAATGCTCTATTTATATGTGCTAAATATCAAGCTCACACTTAAAGTACATTGGAGTATTAATAATGTATTTTAAAAAATAGGATTTAAACTGGTTCTTTAAAAAGTACTCAAGTGCTTTGCTGTATTTGAAGACTCTTGTATCTTAGGGTTGTAGGAATCAATCTGCAATTAAATCTTCCCTCTTGCACATGAAGGTATTGTGAAAAGAAATTCCAATATTCCCTGGCCACCTCCGTGCACCTGCCAGATAACCCAAATTCATAATACCCAAACTGAGAAAGCCATTATATAAGATGCTGCTTTCAGAGAAGTGGAAAACACTACCTTCTTGTATTTCTCTGACCATAAGTTTGGAAATATTTACTTGAAATTACCATGAATTTATTTCTCCTTGAAGTATGAAAGCATAAGGAGGATTTGGCCATCAATTTGTAACAAAAGTTAAAAATAAAGGATAAGGATAAAATTCTTTTCAGGATTACAAAGCTTTTAACCAGCTACTGTGAATAATATTAATCCTCTTTGCCTTCTTAATCATTTACTTTAGTGACAGCCAGAGCATCCACTGCTGTCACTACCTGACTCTGATTTAAAAAATGTAGCAACAAAAGGCAATATGCTTAGTAACTATCTTAAGACGGTGAAAACACCTTCAAATACACTCTCCAAACTTCACCTACCTGAAATGGACAAGAGAAGTAACTTCCAAATGCTGAAGGAGCCCTTGCTCTATATCTGTCATGGAAAGTTCAACCCCATTGGACTTCAGCTGTCTTTAATTTAGTGATGGACTACAGGGCCATAGCAATTCTTCAGGTAATGAGAATCTGGTTCTATTAGTACATTCCAAAGCTTTATAAGTTGTTACTCAGAGATCAGACACTAAATATGAAGCAAAAACTCTCAAAGTGAAGTGCAAAAATACACCTCCTTTCCTGACAATATTCTGTAAAAAATAAACTGTGCATTCATTTTTTCTATATTTCTTGTGGCTTATTATTGCCTTGATCTCCTTGTGTTGCAGTCAGATTTGTGAAAGACATACATTTACTGGGTTTTTTTGGCTTTCCTATGGCCTACGTGTTGCTTTTCTACTTTAAATTACTGCATATGCTGGATTTCCTATCCTTAGTCACAAAAAAGAGCTATATTATGCTAAGTTATGCAGAAACAAAAAATACAAGGAGACATTTTCAAGTTAAGGCTTTAATTTTGCTTTTTCTCTTTCAAATCTCTTTCATAAGAGAGAAGAAGTTATAAAATATGAAGATATCAGGTGAAACATTATATAAATGACAAAAGCAAAACAAAAGCAAACAAAATAATGGGATGAAAAAACATAAGAAAATTATAGTTGTGGGTGGACCCTGGCTGGATGCCAGATGCCCACCAAAGCCACTCCTTCACATTTCTCCTCAGCTGGGCAGGAGAGAGAAAATATAAGGGAAGTCTCATGGGTCAAGATAAAGGAAGGATCACTCACCAGGTACTGTCACAGGCAAAACAGACTCAGCTGGGCAAAATTAGTTTAATTTATTGCCAATCAAACCAGAGTAGGGTAATGGGAAATCAAAACCAAATCTTAAACCCATCCCCTGTACCACTCCCTTCTTACTGATCTCAATATCATTCTGCATTTTCTGTCCCTCCTCCTACACCAGAGGAACGGGGAAAGAGTCTGTAGTCAGTCCATCACACATTGTCTCTGCCGCTCCTTCTTCCTCAGGGAGAGAACTCCTCTCATTCCTTACCTAGTCTGGCATGGTCTGGCATACGCATGGATGTGTATTTTTGCCATAGGTTGCAGTTTCTCCAGCACTGCTCCAGAATGGGTCCCTTCCATGGGCTGCAGTCCTTTAGGAAAAAGCTGTTTCAGTGTGAGTCCCCCTTGCAGTCACTCATCCTGCCACCAAACCTGCTCCAGCACACACTCCTTGCTGCACCAGTCCACAGGTCCTGCCAAGCTCCTGATCCAGCACAGGCTTCCCACTGGGTCACAGCTGCCTTCAGGCATTTACCTTCACTAGTATGAGGTTGTGCCTTCTTTGGCTGCAGGGGGATCTCTGCTTCCCTGTGGACCTTCATGGACCGCACCGTGGATTGCTTGCAACCTCAGCTCCAGCTCCCGGAGCACCTTCTCCCACTACTTCTCCGCTGACCCTGACATCTGCCTGGCTGATTCTCTCATACATTCTCACTCCTTTCTGGCTGTTTAGTTGGTGCCTCTTGGAGCCAGCTGGCATTGACTCAGTTGAACATGGGGGAAGCTCCTGGCAGCTTCTCATCGAAGACCCGTCTGTAGCCCCCATGCTCCAAAACTTTGCCATGCAAATGGAATAAAATGATACTATTAGAAAGCAGAGAATTTAATTGGAAAGTAGAGTTGCCCACCTGCTCAATTAATTCCAATTCTATTTTCCAGTGCTGTGTCTCAATATTTTTTTTTTTTGCAAAAAATAACTTTAAAAAATTTGTATGCCCAAGAAATATCATCTGCAAAATTAACAATCAGACCATTTCAAGAGGTTTTTTTCTTGCTTTTGTTTTAGGATCATGCTATGAAATAGCTCTGTTAGAAACATAAATGAATTTCCCTCTGTAACTTGTAGAAAGTTCAGTTGCACCCCTGGAGGTATGCCAAACAACCTGGAAATAATCTGAACAGCCAGTGATCCATGTTGAGTGATCTTTACCTCCTCACTGTCTGCCTTCTTTTGTTCTTGGCTTGCATTTTTTTCTTTGATCAGATGCTTGCTGCTTGAATAAAGAAGAATGAATAATTATTTAAAATATTTTAAACATGTTTTGAAGTACTCCATTATGACAAGTTATAATAATGCTGCAATGCTTCAGTATCTACTCTCCTGTGATTTTAAGGACAAGTGAACTAAATGAGCTACAGTGTTCAATGCAATGTGAAGGATTGTTGATGCACAGCTCCCACTAATGATTTTTTTAAAGTGTGGTTCATTTCCTGTATTATGTTAATACTAATATTTTCAGCCTTTCTTACTTCTATGTAAACATTAGCTGTTAATCCATAGAAGAGCCTTGGGAGGCAGTTTTACCTTTCTATTCTACTGAAAACTTGCAAGTCTAGAGTTTGATCTCTAATACATATGGCCTGAATTTAAAAGATCTTCCCTACAAAGGACCATCTGTTACTAGAAGTGAATGTTATCTGTAAACTCAGGTAATTTTATTGGAATCCCCAGGTATGGATTTAGAAGCATAAGTATGTGCCCTCTGGAAAGGGGAAGAAAAAAAAACAGCCCAAACATCTGAGTATAAATATTTGAATTCACTTCATCCCTGGATTCTGCTTAGACCTCAGAGCTCCATATATTTCCAGCTTAATGCTTAAAAATTATTCCTCCACCATGAGTGAAAACCAAGAATGAAAAATTGCACTTTCTTTTTCTGGTGTAAGTAACCACATAGCATGGACAACTATCCAAATTCAAGAAAAATTCATTTGTCCATTTTTCAGAAATGGCTGGAGATTGTCATTGTTCTGACAAAAATATTTTGATTTTAATTAAGGTAATTCTGAGAGAAGAGTGAAATGGTTGGCAGTGAAACCCAGTAGATCACTACAGCTTCCAACCATGTAGCACCTGTAGAAGCCCAGAAAATAAGGGGTTAAGCTGTATCATGTCTCAAACATGAACAGCTATTAAAGCTGTGTAAGAGCCTGCTCTCCAAACAGGAAAGGAAAAACAGGCTGTGGGTGGTGAAGGGGCCATGCCATGGCATACTGTGACAGCATTTTTCTGTGATAAATGTCCTTTTTCTGGTTCCTGCAGATAAGTGCAACACACTGCTGTGTAAGTGCAGAATTGAGGTGAAGGAGATGGGGATGAGAACACCAAAAACCCCTCAAGCCCTCTGACCCATTTCCAAAAAGGCCTGGAAGAATGGGCTGTGCCTGATAACTCATTTGCATGGAAAATTAGAAACTTTGCCTCAGGGTGGGGAAAACTTACCTATTAAAAGGTATACTAACAAAGCCTTGGATGTGCCCCCCAGGATCCTGGACACCCTGCTGGTTGGATTGATTATGGATCCAGGACAGGTGATCTCCTTTCTTCCTGTATCTAACCCCTCTCTCCTTTCCCTCCTTTCATTCTTTTATTTATTTCGCTACTAGAAGTCAAGGGACTAACATACTTATTTCCATGCTGCATGTATAATTTGTTAACAAGACTTTGTTTTCAGACCTTTCTGACTTCTTTTTTTCCTTTTTGATCATAGGTATGTATGAATCTTGGCTGCTCTCTTAGGAGTGGAACATGACACCACTCACCACCATATTATCAGCTCTCTTGAAAGAACTCAGCAAACATAGTGCAAATGTTCTTAAAGGAAATTAAACTGCAGATAGAGGATATTCTCAGAAAAAAGCAATGCTTTTTGAACAAAATGGGGCATTGTACAAGCTTCCATCTTAAAATGGTAAGGAACTGTTTCCTGACAACCTGGTATCCAATTTCATATCAAAAAGGAAAACATAACAGCTGTAGAGAATTTAAGAAAATATGTCTGTAATCATATCAAGGATCTAAAATTACCAGATCTGAAAAATCTTAATCTAATTGCTATTTTATCAGTATTCATTACAATTTCAGTAAAATACGTGGGTTTTTTTTTTTTTTTTTCTGGCACTAAATAATGTTGCAGAATGCATTTAGATCTTACAGGCTCAGACTGCTTCATCATTTTTGAATTATACTGTGCAGGTATTTGCTATAGTCACATTTTAAGGCCCTTACTAATTGAAGTGGGGAAGACTGGACCTAGTTAACAAGTTGCAGATTGCCCAGTTGAAGAATTCTTTGGAGCATCTCCCAGCAGAAATGATGGCTCTAGACCAGTTCAGTCAAAAAATAAAGTAACTCTGTTGTTTGTTTTAGGCATTCTTTTCTTTAGTTCTCCACTGAGTTTCTGAAAATCAGTCTCTCAGTAGAGGAGTACAGGTCTCAATATTCTTAGTGGAAGTGGTCCAGCAGACTCCCACCACTTGTCTAATCCATACTTGCAATTTTCCATGAGATACTCAGGTTGATACTAATTTTAGCAGCAGTATGTGGGTGTCAAAAGAATTGAGAGTAGAATCTTCTAGCATGAGCAAGGTGGGGCTGACTGTCAATGTCAGATGATGGGAAAAATCATGCTTGGTAGAGAGTTAATAGTAATCAGACAACTGATTAAGGAGAGAAATAATTATAGAGAGAACTGATTAAGGGAAAGGAAGCCAGCACTCATCAAGGGTAGCATGAGAGACAAGATACTAAAAGATGCCTAAACTGCCAAAAGAAATGTGGGTGTAATTGTCTCCTCTGGCTTTAAGAAATGTTGATTGGATAAAGTGCAGCACAGAGTGGGTGTTTGGGAACACTGAACGCTGAGCAAGATAAAAACTGGAGGGGCAAAATATGACAGAGAACTTTCTGAGGCAGAGCAGTATTTGAGAAATGCAGAGCAGGTAATGCTGGACGTAGACGCAATAAACAACACTCTGGCAAAGCAGAGCAGAGTGGAGCGTGGGAGAAACATTCCATCCCAGCCGAGAAGAAATGAAAGGGCCTAGCTAAAAGAACAGGAAACTAGTCTTAAAAGATTAAGAGTATGGCGAAATGGAGGTATTTGTTTCATGTAAGTGTATGCTTTTAAAGTGTTGGTCACTAACTACAGAGCTCTGTAGAAGTAGAGGCTCTTTGTTGCCTGATCAGTTCTTTCCAAATTAAAAGCTGGTGTAAAAAATAGTAATATGTAGCAAATATGATAAAAAATGAAAAAAAAAAAACCCACCCATTTTTTACTTCTTTCTTTTAGCTTCAACTTTATTCCCTAGATAAATGCACAGCACTTTAATGGAATATGGTCACACTGCAGCTCAGACCAAGAAAGGCATTTACTTTTCTAATAATGCATTTTTAAAGTATTTTCTCATGATGGGAGGGGAAACACACTCTGGAATGACCTGAAATTCCTATGAAAATTGACACTACTCTGCTACCCATTACTTTGCCTTCTTCTTTTCTTCTGCTGCACAGCGTATCTCTAAGTAATGCTGTTCCTCCTTTAGACCCCCTTACATAATATCAATTGACTTGTGAAGGTCAGGGTATATTTATCTCCTTTGTTCTCCATCAAGCCAAACTGCTGGGGACACCTACCATGCTTGTAGTGAATTACTGATCAGTTTCAGAAATACCAATGGGATCTCATATTATGTTGTCTTAAATAGCAAACATTTTTATTGTGACCAACAGATTAATATGCAAAACTAAAGGAATTGATAATAATTTGTCATTTATTACAACACTTTGTTAAATTTTGTTGTGTTTTTTTCATTTTTTGTTGTGATTGTACTAGTTTTAATACGCTTGGATGGTTATAATAGTGGTTGTTTATAATAATATAATATAACCATGCCCATTTATTTTGATGTGCAATATTTTGGGGAAGCTAATAACAATAAAGATCTTCAAACCTGAGAATACAGAAACCAAGAAAATATGCAAGAGCATTACATTTCTTGCTATAATTCAAAGACTGTTCATCCCTCTCTTCCACTGATGTAAATCAGAAATGGCTTCTTATATTAACACAATGATAACTTAATATAAAAACCATGCAGGTTTTACCTTTATTCTCCATTAATTTGTACTGTACAGTGAGGTGTTAATTTTTGTTCTAAGATCTACTGTAATTATAACATTTTACAGTGAAAAATACTGCACAAAGTTTGGAAACATTTCACTTAATAAGAAGTTTTCTTTTGATTTTTGTGAATTCAGGAAAATTTGGTCCTTTTCTTCCTCTCCTTTTTGTATTATATGCTATGTAAGACAACCACACCGGAGTCCTGTGGGAAAAAAAATATCTGTTCTTAGGGTATAAAACTATAAAAGAAGACTTCTTCTACTCAAGACTAAGGTTTGGAAAGTCATGCCCTCTATCTGACCTATTCCACTACTAGTCATTCTTTGTGCCAGACCTCTTCACCTGTGGGAGCACAGTCTCATGCAATAGTGTTTTCCACTGGACCCTGAATAATAAGGCTCTTTGGTTTTGGTTTTTATTTTTTTTCGTATTCAAGTCCTGTTTTAATACATAAAACGATACTGAAGAAGCTGGAAATAGAGGCTTCCATCAAAGTTGAAATTTGGTTTGAATAGCAAAAATTACTTTCCTTGTATGCAAAGCAAGTTCTTGATGGTTCAGCTTTTCTTCTTACATCCTAAACTAAGTACAGCAGATAATTCCTCTTCAACTTCTCTCTTTACCCTTGAGCTTCAACAGCTACATCTAAGCAGCCTGGATACCTAAAAAGCTGTAGATACCACTACAGAGGTTGGACTCATTGCTTTTAATTATGTGTCATTGAAGTAGGAGCTATTTCAAATTAAGCTCTTTTGTATCCTGGTGTGTTGGTTTTGCTATCCAAAGACACTTGCTATGAAGAATACATGCCTGAGGTTTGCACCTGTTGGCAATATCACATTAAAACATTGTTTATGAGGTACCAAAGCATGGTTTATGATCAATGAGTTTCCAATTTAAAAGTGAGAAATGGCAGTGATAAAAGACATAGGCCAAAAGTGATAACTGATAAAAGACATAGGCCAAAAATATGAAAAATTATAGACAAATCTTAAAATCTCACCAAAATTATTCAGGTCACTTGTAGAGTTTTGACTGTCTGTCTGAAATTCAAGAGTAGACCATTGTGTATCATGTGCATAAGATTGCCCAGTAGAAGGCAAAGACATTGCTAATTTTCAGAGTAAATTGATATAGCAGTCTAACCTGCTATATATTAATATATTCTTTGCCTACAGAAAATTCTTCTTTGACAGAAACATACAGAGACAGGATAATTTGCAGTTTAAACAAAAGTGTGTCAATAAGTGTGTTTTATATTCAAATACTTTTTCTATTCTATCAAAACAAAAAATAAACTGAAACGTATGTAAACTTTGATGCATCTGCTGGGCTTTTTTTCCTTTAAGATATGGTGACTATTCTAAAAAATGGCAGAATATTTTTATTTCATTAAAGAGAGGTATAAAACAAGGATTTCTTCATTATTGTTGTGCATGGGGGATAAGTTTAGCTATACAGCATGCTTTTTATATAACTTTTGGCCATTGTCAAGAGAAATCCTCCAATGCATGTATTTGATTTCCCTGACAGAGAGAAGCAAACATGCTTATTAACTACAATAACTCCATGAATCTTTAAGGCTCTCATGTCAGTCTGAACGTACAGTTGGATGTAGATAGCAGAACTTTGACTCAGCATATCACTTCTTACCTTGCCAAGCCTGGGAAATGTGAGCAACAAGACTTGCAAAATGACATATTGCCTGACAGCAGCCAGCCTTCCAGACTGAAGAATCCTACTATAAAGCTACCTTGACAAAAAGTGTATCACTCTTAGGACCTTTCAGATTAGTGGAGTGATGCAGCTTTATTATCAGACATTGTTCAGCTCGTCATAAACATCTCACTGCTACTGCACCTTATGTGGGAAAAGAGCTCTATTAAAGCATACTATATTCCAATCTAATTCACACAATGGCTTTCTTGGTAATTAAGATCCAAGTGGTGTTAAATTTCTAGGGATTTTCTATTACTGGTATGAATCAAATTATTTAAAATGGCTAGATTAAAACAGTTGGTGTCACTGCTTAAGAAGAGGAGTGAAAAGGGATCTTTGAAAAGTAATAAATAAGATTTATTTAGAGACTCAATTTATTTCTAAGTTACCATCCCAAACTGATCTGAAAAAAATAGACGGAAATAAGATCTTTATAACTTTTCAGCTGATGGCAGTATGTCTTTCAAATCCACCATTAAAAACCTTTTCAGTGGCTATAAATATTAGCCCAGAGAACAGAGTTTGCAATAAAATACTTGGTGTTGTTGCCCAGAGATGGGAATTGCACAATGAAAATTGTTTTATTCATGCTTTAGATCTTTTGAGGGAAATTATTCACTCTGTCCCTTATTGCCTATTCTGTACACAAGAATATTCATGGATGTTTTCATGCAGAGGACCTGGCCAGAAGAATGTTCATAACAATCGTGTGAAGGCCAAAATCCATCCTCCTCCCTGGCAGCTACACTGCTTAACATAAATTCCTCACAGAAACCAAGAAGACTCTGCCTGGCATACTGGAAGAAGGGAGGAGACAGCTCCTACCATTTAAGGTCTTTATGACGTGAAGGCATACACTATGAATGACTCACAGGCAGCAAACATCTCATTTGAGGAGTCTAAAGTCTGTAATATTCTTCAGAAATTCATACATGAGATACTATATCCAACCCAAAACCAGTCCTTTTGAAAAATACAAGACAACCGATCCTACAGTTTCATCATTGCTTCTTTCTGTCCTCCCTGCACCCTTTCCTTAGGCATTTATATACGTTGATAAAATCCGCCTGAGCCTTCTTTATTCCAGCTTGAATGGTCCCAGCTCTCTCAGCATTTCCTCATAGGAGAGATGTTCCATTTCCAAAGACATATTAGTGGCCTTTTGCTGTACTCTCTCCAGTACGTCCATCTCTTTGTTGTCCTGAGAAGCCCAGATGTAGTCTCAGTATTCCACGTGTGGTGTCGCCAGGGCTGAAGAGAGATGAGAAATTTGTCTCCTTCACTGGCCAGCAGCACTCTTCTTGATGCAGTCCAATATACTTTTGGTCTTTTTGTTGTAAGGGCATACTTGCATTATCTTTGCAGAATTCTCAGTCTCTCTGATAAATGAATCCTCTAATAAACTGAAAGTATAGAGCTTTTCATTTTAGGTCGAATGATTGTGTTATTTTGTAGTTGGAGAACTATGTGAAGTTATTTTAATTTTTATTTTTATTTGTTTCATTTTTTAAACTCTAGGAGTATATTCCTGATATTTAGAGATCTCCTAGCCTTATTGCAGCCACCTTATTCCCTAAAAAGTAACTACTGTTAAGTTACTTTGATATCCCTTTGTACAAAGACACTAGTTCCTTAGGCTCCTGTGCTGTCCATTGTATTCCTGTGCCTCTTACCAGCCATTCTTACAGTGCTCTAGTGAGATCTATACAATCTGGCATTCTTTTCAGGCTTCTCTTTTCCTTCAAAGATCTTCTTGTCATTAGGAAATACTAAAAAAGAGAAATTGCACAGCTTTAGTTGATTTTCTTGGGGTACTGACTGACCAACTAACCTTGACTAAAATTATACTGAAGTTGACATTACAACCTCTCAAGCCACTCCTTCCCTCCTGTCACAGACAGAAAATCACAGTCAGCTGAAGAAAAGCTGGCTGACCCTTCAGTCCTTTTAATGCAAAGTGGGATTCTGGAGAGCAAAAGTATCAACATAATAATTAAAAGTAACTGGCCAGCCTTTGCCCTAAGCTGTATGACCTTCTTTTCTGTCAGTGCTGGTGCTGAAAACAGCAGTTTTCAGCAGAACAGAGACCTGAGATGGTGGATTTCTCACTAGTTCTTGTCTGTTCTGCCCTTTGGTTAGTTTAAGTAGATGGTGGTTGCATGATGATTGTACTCCTACCTCATCTGCCCAAAATTCAGGGTCCCAATTCATTGAGGAATCCATCTCCCTTCTCTTCATACTTCTTTATTCTCATCCTAACACACTTCCATCACCCTTCCAAAATCTCTCTGGGTGTCACCAAAGGAAGAAATTTACTGGTATCCCCCTTGAGATGTACTCATGCCACCTTGTATTTAGCTCGGATGAATAATGGATAATGAGGCAACACAGCCACCACTAGAGAGAGCTCTGATACTAGAATTATGATCAAGCACTATTTTATCCAAGTTCCTATTGCAGAATTCAGGGGCAGTTGCTTGAATGGATGGAGTGTCAAAAACAGAAGAGCAGCACAAAATAGAAGGAACTGCAGTGTGTTAGGGAAGATTTTAGTCTCAATATTGTGATTGGTCTACAGAAAGGAGAGTGTTTTTCTAGTTTGGCCTCTTTCCACTTTAATTCAGCAGTTTTTGACATTCCACTTGCAATACTTATTGCTGCTCAGCTGCTCTGCTTCATGGTTTATGACTTGATATTGCTTTCAGGAGACTATAGGATGAAAACAGAGTACTGGAATTTGGGGGCAAAAACATGATTTATGAATAATGCCATTTATTGTTGCTTAGGTACTTCAGTAAAATGTATGCAATTTTCAGAACTAGTACATCCATGTAGTCTGACTATTTTAATGGGATGTATCTTTGAGCAGAGGAGGTACTTGTATTCTTCTTTCATTAACACCAGAAAATAAATATACTGGGGATACCAACACTGTGCAATAATCTTTGTGCCTTTATTATCATAGTCCAATACATCTTTACTGAATGAGAGATATGAACACTATCAAGATGAGGACTGATAATTCATGAGTAAGTACAGCCAAGTAGGCAATTCCATTGTTTTTATAAATACTTCAGGAAATACAGTACTACCATAATTTGGTCAATATTCCTCTAATTGCCTCTTAAATGTGATCTCTGTTATTCCCCCACAATGTAGGGGTAGGGCCAACATGGCAGCCTGTGTGAACAGTGTGAGCAAAACAAGGATCAAATACCCTGTGACAAAGTGACAAAGTAGAAGCCAGTGTTCAAAGCCTGTATTTCAAAGCCATATTCAGCCTTCATTACTTCCATGTGCTTCAGAAGAACATAATCCCTCAGATTTGGACCAGTCATCACAGCCAGGAACTATGACAGCTTCAGAACATCTCTATCTGTTCCTAGGTATTTAGTTGGGACTTCATTTCCAAAATGCACCTAACCTTTGTGAATTTTGTTCTGCGTGACTCAGAGAACAGACACTACCTTTCCACTTTCAGCAATAAATTGACAGTGCTTCAAGGTACCTTCTAAGAGAGCTAGACATTCCTTCACCCTCCTCTGTAGCAGTAATCTGCAAACACAGGTAGTCTGTCCACCACTTCATCACCTCTTTCACTCAACTTGGATCACTTCCAGGGATGGGACATTCACAGCTTCTTTGGGCAACATGTCCCAGTGCATCACCACTCTCACAGTAAAGGATTTCTTCCTAATATCTAATCTAAATCCACCTTCTTTCAGTTTAAATCAATTATTCTTTGTCCTATTGTTGCCAGAATACAGCACTATCACTATGTACACTTGCAAAATATCCTTCTCCAGCTCTCTGGTAGGCCTCTTGTAGGTACTGGAAGGGTCCTGTAAGGTGTCTCTGGAACTTTCTCCTCTCTATTTGCAAACAACAGGTCTAACATAGTACCTCCCTGTTGGGCTCACTCACCAGCTGCGACAAAAATTTTCCTCCACACACTCTAAGAACTTCCTGGGCTGCCTCTTTTCTGCTGTATAAAGTTCCTGGCAGATATCTGGTAGGTTAAAGTCACCTACAAGGGCTGGTGATTCTGAAACATTCTCCAGCTGCTTACAGAATAAGTCGTCCACCACTTCTTCCTAGCTGGGTGGACAATAACAGACTCCCAGTAGGATGTAGGCCTTGTTGGTCTTCCCCTTAATTCTTAGCCACAGGTATTCAACTTCACTGTCATTAGTTTCAATACCCATGGCATCAAAAGCCTCCCTAATATAAAGGACCACCCTTACCCGGCTTCTCCCTTTCCTGTATCTTCTGAAGAGCTTGTAGCCATGCAATGCAGTGCTCCAGCTATGTGAGTCATCCCACCACGTTTCCATGATTGAGACTACATCACAGCTTTGCTGTTTCTCCATGGCCTCCAGCTCTTCTTGTTTGTCACCCATGCTGCATGCATTAGCGCACATGCACCTCAGCTGGGCTACTGATTTCACCCCTTACTCAGGCTTACCACCTTTGGGCCTGCTTCCAGACAGCCCAACTGCATTCCCTTCCCCTTCAAACCTAGTTTAAAGCCCTCTCAGTAATTTATACCAGTTCATAAGCTAAAAACCTTCTGCCCTTAACAGAGAGATAAAGCCCACCCAGCTGGGCTTCCAGCAGGCCAGGCACCATAGAAGTTGCCCCATGATCAAAGAACCCAAAATTCTGCTGATGATACCAACCATTGAGCCACTTGTTGATAATGTGGGCTCTCCTATTCCTTTCACTGTTTTTCTCTGCCACCAAAGCGACCTATGGTCCTGTCTATCAACCACTTGACTCAGTGCCCTAAAGTCCCTTTTATCTGCCCTGATGCTCCTCTTTTCAATCTCGTAACTGCCAGCCTGAAGTATCAGCAGTGGGTAATGAACAGAGGGACGAATCAGCCCAGGAAGTCTCTCAGTTATATCCCAAACCTGGGCCCCAGGGAGTCAGCAGCCCTCCCTGTGGGATGTGTCTGGTTGACATATGGGGCCCTCTGCTCTCCTCAGAAGGGAGTCACCCTTCTATGACTACCCTTCTTTTGTTTTTAATGTTAGAGATTGTGATCCTTCTGTCAGATGAAGCATTGCTTTGAGGCCCACTGGGGAGATCCTTTTATATCATATGGCTGACCCTCTAGATCAAGGGCCTCATTCCTATTCTGAAGTGGCACCTGGGTTGGTGTTGGGGTCAGGAGGAACTTTTATTACCTCCCAGAATAGGGACCCATTTCCACTCCCCTTCATGCACCAGGTGTCCTCCTATTGCCTACAGTGGGAGGCATGGGAGTTCTCTGAGTCCTGGTGGGCCTCCCTCAAGGATGGATCAAATATATAACACAGGTTAGCTACTTTAAGCAAGAAATTAATATCTGTACAGAGGCTTCAGAACTGCCTAGTGAACTGCACTGTTTTGAAATACAACTATTGTTATGTATTTTACCTGTTCCACAATCCTCCTTTGTGTAGACTATCTTTTCATATGAAAATCCCCAGAAATGATACTTGGAAGTAAAGAATTATGCACTCATTTATCACATTGCTGGTGTTTTCAACAGATCAATGACATTGTGTTTATTTATACCAGGAGAAAATAGCCATTAGGAAAAGAAAAATCTGTTATAATTACTTTGAATTAGAATTAAAGTAAAGAAGATAAAACTAAGGAATAAAATACACTATCAAACATTTCTTTTCAAGGAAGGTTTGGAAACAGAAAAGTGAAGCAAATGAATAGTAGAGGGAGTATGTGTGTTATAGAATCTGAAATCTCTCACAACATGCGCAAAATTATATTTGAATACAGTAAAACTCTATCTCCATACATTTAAAAATCTGCAATCAGAGTCATGAAGGAAGTGAATGTGCAGTTTGAACACACTTCCAGTACACATGAAGGAGATTTATAAAAGAGAGAGGAAAAGACAGCTGCTGAATCCTGCAGGGAACAAGGAAACCAGGCCCATTTTTGCCTCTGGAAGAGGGTCACACTCTGGCCTTCATTTGGAAGGGACCTACATTTGGAAGGGACAAGCTAATCCAAATGTCTCACTAATTTAGAGCTGACCAAATTAAAGCATGTTATTGAGGGCACTGTCCAAATGCCTGATAAACACTGACTGGCTTGGGGCATAAAGTATCTTTTTAGGAAGTCTGTTTTCTTGATTTTGGTTCCTGTGAGAGGCTTGCAGATCTCTTTGTCAGCCAGACTGTGCAAAGTGAGAAATTCATGGACACCACAGTGGAAGGTGTACATGCAATATGAAGCTAGTAACTCAGGACTGTTCTGTCACACAAGTGGAATGCAAACATTTATTTCAAAATAAATAGAGTAAAATAAAATAGAGTCAGGGAGGTGGAGGTAGGGATAGAGACAACAAAGCATGAGTCTCACAGCTTTAACCGTTATATTTTCAGAGAATTTTTTATAAACAGATCTTAAATACAGGTTTCACTTTGGTTAAAAATGCAAAACAAAGCTGAGGTTTGAATAAGCTCATTTGACACGGGAACAAGACCAACAGCAAACAAAGATATGTAGGATGAAGGCTTTTCTGCCTAAAATAAAATTCTTGGCAGGAATCAATGGCCAAGTTCTGATAATATTTTACAGTCAAACTCATGTATTAGATGGTTTCTTAATGGGTGGATGTCATGGTTTGACACTAGCCCAATGCCAGGTACCCACAAGGGTCGCTCACTCATCCTGCCCTGCCACACCTGGGAAGAGGAGGAAAAAAACATTAACAAAGGCTTAATAAGTGAGATAAGGACTGGGAGAGATATTTCAAGGGAAACGCAAGGTGAAAAATTGCAAAATGAATTTTACTACTAACAGAATCAGAGGAGGATAATGAGAAGTAAAATAAGCCCTTAAAACACTTCCCACCCCCTGCCCCAAACATCCCTCCTTCCCACCAACAGTTCAGGGAGACGGGTGTGGGGGTTTTGATCAGCTCATCACCAGGATTTTCTTCCACTGTTCTGGGAGAGGAGTCGTTCCCCTATGAGGTCCTGGGTTCCCTCCCATGGGAGACAGTTCTCTGTGAAATTCTCCAGCTTGGGTCCACTCTCACAAGCAGCTACCACACCTGCTGCAGCATGAATTCCCCCCACAGGCAGACAGTCTTCCCAAAAATGCTGTAACGTGGGTCTGTGTTTCCATGGGGTGCAGTGCTCCAAGGATAGGCTGCTCCTGGAAGCAGAGGCCCTCTCTCACCACCGTGTCTCCCACTGGATCACAGCCTCCTCCAGGCATTCACCTGCTCCAACATGGGCACCTCCCACACGGGCTGTGGGTGGATCTCTGCATCCTCCATGAATCCCCATGTGCTGCAGGGACACAGCTGCTTCACCATGGTCTCACCACGGCCTGCAGAGGAATCTCAGCTCAAGCACCTGGAGCAACTCCTCCCTTCCTTATCCACTGACTTTGGTGCCACCATATTGTTTCCCCTCACATGTTCTCACCTCCTCCTCCTCCTCTCTGACTAGAAGCAAGTACCCTGTGACTTTGTTTTTTGATTTCCTTCTTAAATATGTCCTCACAGAGGCGTTACCAGCCTCTCCCATTGGCCCAGTTTTAGCCAGCAGCATGTCCATCTTCAAAGCCATCAGAGATTGGCTCTGCTGGACATGATGGAAGCTTCCAGCAACTTCCCACAGGAGTTATTCTTTGTGGGCCCCCTGCCACCAAAAACCATGCTGTGAAAAGCCATTACAGTGAAGAAAGAAAATTTTAATAATTTGAACATTTGTAAGACAGATTGTAAAGACAGAAGAATTAATTGGTGGTGGGTTTCTTAACCTGGATAGAAGCTTGCAATTGTGTAAACATTTTTTTAAAGTTAGCATTTGGTGTATATATGAGAAAATTTCATTTGTAGTCCTAGTCTTTACTTCCAGTTTAAAACAAATTGCTATCCTTTCGAGCATAAGAACAAATGAAGATTTATCCATGCAACTGTGCTTGTACTCAGCTCTCATTTGCCCACACAGAACAAAAATTTAGCAGGCACTCCAAATTAATTGTATATTTTCATGATATAGGTTGTCTTTTGCAGGTATATTTAATATTGTGATAATGTCATCTTTTCAAGTCTAAGTAGTTACCAATTCTTATCAAAACCATATATTTGCAAAAGAATCTTTAAAAGCTCAAAAGCAGATGACAAAGGAAAAGAAAGAATGTGTTGCACTTAATGGACCTGATTTTAAACCTAATCTCAAGTTGGGCATGGCTTTTTTTATATTTGAGTTTAGTAGGTCTACCAAGTCCTAAATATTGAGGACTGGCCTGTAGCAAATCTACAAGAGAAAAAATGGGTGTTGAAAATAGAAGGAAGCGAAGTGCCATGTATCAGTTGATTTAGAACTGAGAAGAAAGCATAAAACAGGAGGTAAGACATTCAAAAATAGCACCAATTAGTAGGAAAGTGGTCCTGACTACAACTTAACAGACAATATCTGGCTAGTTCTGAGGCAGCTGATGGTACTCTCAAACTCATCCAACATGAAAGCAAACAGATATTTATCAAACATGGTGAATTTCTATGACAACACAACTTTTGGTCATACAAGATGCTGGAACTTTGGAGTTCTGGGCCAAGAGAAAATGTACTGGCTGTTGAACAGGTGAAAACTGTAGACAATTTTGGAAGAAAAATCAAATCGTTCATGTTTTATGTAATATAAATAAGACAGCTTTGGAAATTCAAAAGATGTGAGAAATCTTCACAAAAACTTCACCATTGCAGTCAATCCTTGTTTTGTCACACATATTTTAAAAAATGACAGAAAAGAGAATATTTAATTTTCATAAGATTTATTTAAACTGTAAAATTCAGCTCTTTACTGTAGTTCTATCCTTTCCAGATCTTTTGGATTCTTTTTTTCCCAAATCAACAAAAAAATTTGAAACAAAATGTTTACTGTATTATCATTTTACTTTCCTAAACTATTTCAAGGAAGAAGAGTCTGATTTCTAGCAAAGTGGTTTTGCCAACATTCACTGAAGTTCACCTTTTTAAAAAACATTTTAATGAAAGTTGAAGTAAAAATTTAGGCAAGAGGAACATTAAAATAACTTGAATATGGACTGAGGCTCAATTATTATAAAGTCTGTTTTTTGCTCAATCCACTTTCTTGATCCTTATTACTGTACAGGCTGATTTTATTCAGTGTCTTTGTCCTCTGTATAGAATGGAGGAACAATTATTACACTGAGTTCATAGAGCATGCTGAACTTTGCTAATGCTCCACCCACCAGACTAACCTACTTCAATCACTTCTTTGTCTTTGGTCTTCCACAACTAAGGCAGCAGTTTTATCCGTCACATGCTTATTAAGAAAAAACAGGGAGGGAAAAAGAACGGATTAATTGTATCTCTTCAGGTTCACAATTGTCTCTCCTTCAGCAGGACTGCCAGAAAGTTGTAAACATATATAAAACCTTTTAGTGTGAGTACAGTCTCTTAATTAAAACTACTCTCTCTCTTAAATATGGCTCTCTCAATTTTAATCTAGTAACACTTTGCCCTGGTGGCAGGTATCCAGATCCATCGTTACAGTGCAAGATGATTCAGTGGCTTTCTAGCCCCACGAGACTCTCCACTTTATCAAAAGTATGGCAAAGGAGAAGACAGAAAGTAAAATGATGAAGGAATAATTGAAGCACAGGAGCTCAACACACCGAAAACAAGAAAGCTGACTCCATCAGTAAGGCAGAGCTGCTGACTGAATTAAACCTTAATACCAAATAGCTTGGTATTACTTAAGGGCGTTGTGCAAAAATGGCTAATTGGCAAAGAGGCAGAAAAAAGAAAAATTGATTCCATCTTCAAGAGAGGCTATGAAAGACAAAAATTTTCCCTGAAGACTGTACTGGGTATGCCTTATTGTAGTCTCCTGTAGGCATCATTATTTTTCCTCTTTACTCAAGACTTTTTGTTATTAGTCATTAAACCAAAATAACTAAACACAAAAGCAAAAAACTGGGAAATATTTTGCCAAAATGAATGCTAACAGGCAGCCTTTTTTCCCCCTATGTTCAGAATTTATTTTTTAATAGTAATATTATGAAAATAAGATTGACAGTCCCTTTGATACTTGAAAATATGCTTTTACTTCCTAACTGCACATTACATTTTTCCCAAGTTACTGCATGAGATTGGTAATATGATGTGCAGTCTGTTACTGTTCAGCATTTTGACCAGATCAGTAGTATCTGAAAGTCAGTCAGACCTTTGAAGTGCTAAATTACTGGACTGATTTCTGTCCTTGATAAAGGATAACAGCATATGTAACTGACATGCTGCTTGGTCTCAAACTGAGTGAATGAGTTTTGGGAATGTTGCAGAAGTTCCTAACTTGCCCTTCCCATCTGGAATGATCTCTGAAGGTTATTGGAAAACCACGTAAAGACACTTCTGTAGTTACTGCACATGCCAAGTCTTCTGCAAGCATATGCAGAAGAACACTGATTCTCAGATTACCAACCAACAATTTCTCCTGAAACTTTCTACTAAGAGATTTCTAATAGATACAAGTTGCCAATCTTCTAAACTAATATAAATTCCAGAGAAAACAGACCAGTGTACTTCTTTTCTCTGAGAGAAGGTAATTGGCATAAATATGAATAAACTATCCCTCAGTATATGTAAAACTTATGGAGAAACTTTGGAACACAGAGGAATTAAACATTAAAAGCTTAGGCAACAGGATATGTGGGAATATTATCGATACCCACTCTTTTATAGAGCATTAAGCTATTAAAATTCTTATTACAGATTTGGTACTGATATTGTCAGGCTGAAGAAGGGATAATATAGCTTTTGTACCATAAAAGAAAATGTTGTTGGATCAAAATTTGCCAGAGAATAAAGCAACAGCACTGGTAGCAAAAGAACCAAATAAACAAGGTGGTGAAACATAACAGGAAAAAAAATCCAGCTATGCTGGACATTCTTAGCTGTCAGTTTGGCTTTATTCTGAGCTAAATTCAGGAACAGTAAGCCTTCTCTCTCTAAATTACAACATTTGATCATATTTTAAAAGCAGGCTTCTACCACCTGTTCTTAGACTGATGAGCTCCTGCATGATTTCCATTTTACTAAGGGAGCTATCAGTATTGCAAAGCAAATCGCAGTGTGAGCAGTTGTGGCATTCATGAATATCTATAGTGGGGGGACTGATGATCCAGCACTAGCATGCCTGCTGCTTTTGGCAATCAGGATTCAATTCCTTGCTCTGCCACCAACTTCTACAGCATTAACAAAGCTACATAAGTTAAATCTGTTTGGAAGGTGCAGATGGATATGAGCTCAGTCTCACAAAGTTTTAACTGAGCACTCTGGAAGCTCTTGAGAAACAATAGTTTAATCTACAAAACTAATATATCCATTGCCTTTCAAGAATTGTGTACCATGCCACATTAGAACAGCCATTTGGTTTCTGGTCCAAAGCTGGCTCATTTCCTAGCATAAGATGGCACAGTGAGTTCACATCATAGACTCCCAGTAATCTCATACTATACCAATTTTTGACTTAGCATATTTTGCAAAGTGATTTCTCTTCATTTGGGACACAGCAAATCACCCTAAATCACCATCTGCATGCTTCTACTCTTTGGCAAAAGTCAAACAGTAGGAGTCAGGTGACATTTCCCTTAAGTCAGGCTGTATTATTTATTGCTGTGATGGCTGGTAAACCACTATCAGTGGCTGCATTACACAGACAGTTTCTGCAAGTCACCTGAAAGCCTTCACTGCCCTTTAGAAACACCAAAGCCAACACCAATATGGCTGGTGAAGCTGACACTGCTGGGAGTTCTTCTCTGAGAATGTCAGATCTGAAGTTTGGCAGTAAAAGGAGAAAAACTGCAGTGTTGCCTGTTGCTTCTCTTCAGCATCAATCACAACCTTGCCCAATACACAACCCCTTTTTTTTTTTTTTGTTGGTGAGCAAGCTACAAATGTATGGCCCTGTAGCCCCTTCCTTTCATTTATAGACTGAGATTATATCACCTCTTCTAAGCCTTGTAATGATTGACTCTTGAAAGCATAGGATTCCTTTACCTCACAAAAGCAGGGGTTTTTAAACAGATGTAAGGTACACCAAATATATGGACAGGAGTTTAATACTGTAAGCCTTTTTTTGTTTTAGGTAATGATTATATGAAAATGTAAAGAATTTTCTTTCTGACATCTTCCATCAAAACAAATGATAGTAACAGAGACTAGAGAGTTGCACTTTTATGAGAAATAGAGGTATTTCTGGCTTTAACCTGTTAGAATTTCATATTTATCCTAATTCTCTGTAATAGTTAGTTGCAACAAAACAATATGAAATCTAAAGCCAGGTGGGGAACACATCTACTGAAATCTGTCATATAATAAAAATAATTTTCTCTCCGACTTTTTTTTCTTTTGCTTCTTCTCTCAAAGAAACAGTTTTTAATTTAATTATAAAATTCATTAATTTTTGCCTTTGATGTAATCTTTCTTTAATAAAGGAGTTGTTTTGTGTTTTTTTTTAAGATTATTTTCTCTCAGCCTCTATTATACTTCTCTTCTGCATGGTAAGCTAAAGATTAAATACTAGCAAAAATATTATTCTAATACTTACAGTTGAATATCCCATATGACTACAAATCACCTACATATATATCAGAAATTGATATATTAGGGAAATAATATATCCTAAATCTTTTTATGTGTCAGGCTATTCCTATTTTTTCACTATAAAAAAGAAAGGAATAGGAACAATATGTGCTCTGACAGAGACTACTGGATATGCTACCATGGAGTGAAGCATGCATTTACACTGTAATTAATTAGAAATAACAACCATTCCAAATTAAATTATGTCTTTATGCATCTCCTAGTTATTCACAGTCATTCACATGTTAGTGTGAAAATTTTGAACCATCAAACTGCTTGATTTGACTATTGAAGGTTAATCATATACCACACATGGCACAGCTTGTCCAAATCAGATGGTACTTTTGTTTCCCTTGACTGGATATATAAGCTAATGTAAGCAAAAAAAAAAAAATTATTAGTTACGTATGGAAAAACAACTTTTTATGGGGCTTTACGTCCCATAATTCTTATTCAGTTAAACTTTTCTGTAACTGTTTATGTTATTGAGCTTGTTGGCTAAACAGCACAAAATTGTGAGGATAAGGCCATTCATAAGATCTGTCCACAAAAGCCCTCCTCTGCCATCCTCTTCCTCCTTGCCTCCCCTCTTCTCTCTTTTGGTCTCAACCTTGCAGTAGGTCTAGTCCAACTGGTTTTACCCAGAATGTCAGTCTGTTATACCAAATACAGCTCAAGTAGGTTTTCCACTGTAGTGGGAAAGAATAAGTGAAACAAATGTAGCATGCAGATATGCAGTTGAAAGAAGGAGAAACACATAGCAAAAAAAAAAAAAAAAGAAAAGCAAAAATCTGAAAAGATAAATCTAAAAAGGAATAAAATTAGAGCTCAAAAGACTGCATTAGAAGAAAAGATAAGACTAAAGAAATAACCAAAACAAAACAAAAAAAAAAAAGAAAAAAAAAAGAAAAAAAGGAAAAAAAGAAAAAAAAAAGAAAACCTGTCCAGCTAAAACCCCAGCATTTATCAATAGAAAAGTTAAAGAGACTTTCATACAGAAGATGCTGGCATTTAAGAATTGGAAAGCTTTTTCAGCTGAGGAGAACAGAAAAATCCATAATACAGAGCAGGTCAAATAGAAGCAGGAAATTAAAAGAGATAAAAAAGAATTTGGAGAGCACCTTGCAAAGGATGCTCAAGTTGATAATGAGAAATTATTAAAATACATCAAAATTAGCCATCTAGGGAATAGGTTGGATTATTTGATGACAAGAGTTTTAAAAGGGGAAATAATGAATGATAAGACCATAGTGGAGAAGTTCAGTGAAATGCTTCTTTCACTTTTACTGCATGCACAGGATGCTGGGGAATTTCCCACACCTTATAAATTGTTTGTAGTAAATAGATCAGAGGACCTAGAATAATGCAGGGAAGCCCAAGAGTCTTGAATATAAAGATTTCATGACGGGCTGGTTCCCTGCTCCCTGGTTTTGCAGAGACTAAAACCACTCACTGCATCCTGTGGCCCTGATCTGCCCTGTCCTGCTTGGACTTGTGTTTGGAGACTATTATTAACACTTGACAGAAAATGGATCTGTGTCATGGGATATACAGGCTGTCCTTTCTCCAGTGGCTACCTAAGATAACCTTCCCTCCTTGTCTTTCCCTCAAATTCTTAATATTTCTCTTGGAGAAGGTGCTTCAACCAGGACTGAAGCAGGACTCATTTGGTCTCCTCCTGGCAAGCATAGCTTTAATTTCACCAGCACATTGCAACTTCACTCTGAGGATTAATTAATTTTTCCTGTGGGTGGCAGTCTACATGCCAAAATAAAATTTATTTTACTTCCAGTTTCATTAGTTTTGCAGTAACTGGTAAAGCATTACCTGCGAAGATTGCACAGAAGATCTGAGCAGGATAAATTAAGTCCCTTAGTGCAATATCTATACTTATATGTCAAATATAAAGTTTCTCATCTACAGAATTTCATGATTGAGTTGATGTCTGCATATCCCTGCAACTATAGAGCTTAACACAAAACCTCCACAATGAGAAGGGAAAATAAAATGTAAAATTAAATAAATAACTGGCAGAGAGGCAGAAAAAAAGAAAAATTTATTCCATCCAATAGATCTTGGGATGATTCAATGCCACTAGATGCTACCTTTGTTTTGTACTCTGTCTTTCCTCCTAAACTGGCATTATATCAGGAGCACAAACTTCTAAAATACAAATGATTTCAGGACATGCACTTCAGTCTTACCTACTATATTAACTAAGTTCAGCACCGGCATTGTTTTTTTTTTCTGAGCAGCTGGACAAAATACAGTTAGATTTTTCCCATGTTTCAAGAATTACTAGGGGAAATTATTATAAGAACCACCATAGCAGAAAGAAATCTCAAGTTAAAAATAATGTAGCTGTTATGAAAGAGGAATCTATAGATCAATGCATTTTGTTCAGAGCCTGAAACAGTGATCAGCAGTGCTTCTTTCCCAGACATAATTTAGATAGATCTTATAATCTTAAAGAAAAAAAAAATATTTCTCTAAGAATAATGATCTGAGAAGTCACCAGCCACAACTAGACAATTCTCATTTTTGGCCTATCCTTTCCATCCTTTCCAAAAGAGAGGATAATAATGATAATAGGAATAGACAGCATTTTTTTTCCCTGAATTACACACAGTCAACAAAACACAGTCTTGTTATTGAAGTACTGGATAAGGACCTACATGATCTACACTCAGTTCCCAGGTTTGCCACAATATTTCTAGACTAATATAGGCAGGTATTTTATGTGAGATTCAGCTCACTTCCTTTTCCCCAGCTGTAAGATAGACATCAAGGCTCTATGTATTATCACTAGAAATAAAACCACTTTCAGAGGGAAGCTCCTTCTTTCCTAACAAGCCTAGCTTCTGGATGGCTAAAATTAAAGAGATGGTCTTCAGATCTCTATTCCTTGGAGGAAGAGAAATATGGAAGAACATTAAAAGCTGAGCAGTCTGGGATGTTTTGCACATGGATGAATAGTCAGGACTTGCTATTAGCCTGGCTAAACACTCTTTGCAGGTTGGCCCCAAGACAGCAGCATGGAAAACTCTCACACGAGCGTGTCACGGACAGTGCAAATCCCACCCATGGGAATGGAGCACATTCTCTGAGCCTGATAACTTTGTTTTCAGAGGGTTTGCAGTTGCAGCTTCCCTCACTGGCTGCCAGTTGGTTTGGAGTGTCAGATGGACTCCTCTCACTTGCTCATGACAGATTTTCTGAGAGAAATCTCTGATAAAAACTAAATCATTTTAATGAAACTCAGTTCATAGGGGGAGCAAGAGATCCTGAGAATTTCCTTTTCATCCTGCCACACCCTGAACTTTCTCCAGTATTATATGCCAAAGACCATAAAAAGATGTCTCCACAAGTAAAAGAGAAATCCAGCTCAGCTCAAAGCTATTCTCTGCTGTGGGCTTTTTTTGAGCTTATTTAAATTACCAGATTCTTCTCTGATGTTTTATGCTAGTGAGGATAGTAATGATTTTCTTTCAAGCTACTAACTTTCTTCCAAAATCAAAGTGAAGTCATGTGTAGCTTCCCATTTTCCTGACTAGGCTTATCCTGCTGAACTAAATGGAGTTTCCTGCCTTTTCTCAGATAAGGCACATAATCACTTGGTAAAATTTAAATGTGATTAGTTTAATTTAATTTATGGTTATGAGCTTTTTATAACTACATAAATTTAACTTCTCACGTATAATAAAGACTGTATCCTCACAATAACCTTATAAAATACACTGTATTATAGGCACAAAATGGCCTAAAGGGTTTGTCTAGACATGATGTTATAAGAAGCATAAGGCTGACTTTCATATGTGGAAAAATTACCAACCCCAATCTTACAGTGTTGGTATGGCAGCAATTCCAAATTTATAAAACTTTATGAAAGAAAGTGTGTGTCACTTCAAACTGCTCAGATGTAAATCTGCACCTCTATTTTAGGTAGAACTACAGGATTAAATCATAATTTAGGTTAGAAAGAAGTTTGGGAGGTCTTTGGTCTCATTACCTACTGAAAGTGATGGAGTCAGATATGACAACAGAATAGGTTACTCAGAGATTTATCCAGCTTGGCCTTGAAAACATCAATGGTTGGACACTGACAGTTTCTCTTTTCAACATGTTCCAGTGCCTGACAGTCCTTATGGTGCATAATATTTTCTTCATATCAAGTCAAAACCTCTTTTTTCCCAGTTTGTATGTGCTGTGTCTTGCTCTCCTGCCGCTGAGTGCTGTGAAGAGCCTGGCTTGGACTTACAGTTCAGCTTAATTTGAACTAAAATTGGTATTATATACAAAAAACTATGCAAAAGTACTGGAACTAATTGAAAAAATTCCTGATGCACTTGCACAATTCTCATGGTGGAAACATGCCCTGAATGTCTGAAAAACAGGAATGGAGACAGTATGTCTGAGTCCAGTTGTGTGTCTTAGCTATTAATCAATTTGACTACATTGAAAAGAGCTTTTATTGAAGTGCTGAATATGGTTCACTGTTGGTTTTCATAGACTGTCCTAAGATGGAACTTTAATTAGGAAAGTGCTACTTTTGCCATCTGTGCTCTTATCTTTCTCTCTCTCCATTTACTTGTTTTTGTTGTTGTTGTTTTTTCTGTTTGTTTTTGCTGATGTTCTTTTGTGGTTTTATTCTGTTTTGAAAGCAGCCCATTTCAGAGTGCTTAAAGACCTTTTCCATACATATAAATAATTTCCATTCTATATTATTTGATTTCTCTGTTCTCTCTCTCAGGAGATAATTTTAAAATTTAACCCAAAATTTCTGTTCCTCCATTCTGACCACCTTTTTTGAAAAAACACTGCCTTGATCTGTGTCATATTATTCACACCTTATCTCCTCTCAATATTTTAGTGATTGGTTATAAGCAAGACTTTAAATTTTTTAATTTAATTTAATTTTATTATTTTATTTTATTGTTTGAAGGTGAAAGAAATAGTTGTGGTTTATTACCTTTAGAAAATGAATTCTTTGTGGTAACATTATAATTGAGGGTTACTTAAAATCTGAGTGTTGAAATGAGAATTGCAAATTTTATTATACAATGTCACAGTCATTGATTAAAATTGCCCTAGAACATTTATGCAAGCATCTTCAAGAATGATTGTGATTGAAAATATTAAATAAAATCCTTTTTGCTTTTGTACAGAAAGAGCCTGTTTAGCATAGAGAAGAGAATGCCTGGGGAAGCGGGAATCTTCAATTTGTATGAAAACCTGAAGAGAGAGGGCAGAGACAGAGCTGGGTTCTTTTCAGCAGTGCCCAGTGACAGGACCAGAGACAGTGGCCACAAACTGAAAGAAGAATCTTTCCTCTGAATATCAGAGAACAATTCATCAATGTGAGGGTGACAGGGCTTTGCCTTAGGTTGCTCAGGGCGGTTATGGAGTCTCCATCCTTGGAGACAAAGAATGGACAAAAAGCCATCTGGTCCTGGGAAACCTGCTCTGGATGGTCCTTTTTGAGCAGAGGGCTTGGACTGGGTGACTTCCAGAGGTCCCTTCCAACCTCGACCATTTGGGAAGAGCTGGGGGAGTGAAAAATCTAAGAATATTAATCTAAATATAAGAATATTATTCAGATGGCAATCCTATGTGTCAGATTTTTTGTCCCTTCTTTATATGCATTTCCTCAAATTTCAGACAGTGTGTAATCTCTTTGTATTTCTGTCAAAAAAAGGAAAAGTTGATGACTTTGTGAATAAAAATATCAATAATGTCAGGTTATATTTTACTTGTGATTTTTTGGAGTTTCTAAACAATGAAATTACTCCATGTACTATTCCCCAGTGTAATTGCTGAATGTAATGTGCATAGTCCTTAAATTACTGGTACAGAAGACTTGAAATTTACAGCAATTGGAGTTATGTGTGGATAATGCATATAGAGAAGAAAAGCTATGGAATATCATTCTCTTTTGGCACAGATTTTAAACAGAAGTTCCTTCCCTTCTAGTTTATTGGAATGCATATTTTTCCTGAAACTGGTATTTTTGAGGAGATAGGGCTAGGGATTGTTTGAGAATGGGGGATATACTTGAAGAGGTTTCACGAGTCATTGATTCCTAACACTTTGTTAACCTGCTTTAATATCTTAGTTTATTAAAATGGGATATAACTTGGATCGTTTTGGTCTGTACAAGGAACACTATAGATGTGGGATTTTTTTAATACTGTGTGCACATACACATATGAAGATGTTCCTAAATCAAATGAACATTCCTGCTAAATCAAATTTAATACATCATTCATAGTTGTTACTGTATCCTTTTCCAGTTCCTGGAGGACAGATAAGAATCCATATAGCTGGTCATCCATAATCCTTTGGATTAGGAGTAATGAAAAGATATTTTTGTAATCTATGTAAATTTTGAATTTGATACATTAGTTTTTTTTGCATGTAATACTGTAATGGAATTACCATAATAAAATAATCCATATTAAATTCATTTTAAATGCTTTTCCTATGAAAAATAGACTTAATTTTAGATTTATAATATCATGTTTTATTCCCTGTCACTGTCTCAATTTCCTCAATAAAACCATTTTTAACAGTATCACACTTTCAACAAATATTATAAGTCAATAATTTCAGTTATGGATATCACACATCATGTCACTACAAAATCTTAAATGAAGCATCTCTGATTAGTTGTTCATAAAATCATTGAAAATGCAGCAATGCAGGTCATCACATTAGTAGAAGTGATGTTTCTCTATATCTGGGTAAATAAAGTGAGTTCTAAATATATAACACAGATAAATTATCACAATCATGACTCATTAATAGGTTGTCCCTTCCTGAAACTTATGTCTTTTGAGATAATTTTGCCATTGCAAATAATCTTTTTAAGATTATTAACATGATGCACTAACTAAGGAGAGAAGTACAGCTAAATAGAATGATAGCACAGTTTCTTTCCATTTTCTGCAAGGTTAGGAAACATAGGGGTTAAATCAATTTTACATGAAAAATCTCAACTTTCAAGTTCTCCATGCAAATACTTCTCTCATAAATACATATTTGCAAAAGAGTTTGGAACACTATCTCTTTCATCAAACATTATTCTCCTGAACATTCACAGAAAGCAAACAAAAGGGATTGTGAATACTTGCCAGAGCAGATTTACAACATGTAGCTGAACAGGTATTAATGAATGTGGAATTTTTTTTTCAGTAATCCTGCACATACTGAGCTTTTCAGAGTAACCAAATGACTCTGCTGGGTGTCTCTCCCCTTCCTTCACCCTTAAAAAACTCCAACATAGCCATGCTCCTATCGTCCTTCCTCTCCATCCAAGTTTTGTTCCAAGGTAAACGATAGGTGTGCAGGGCAATGACAGAATGCTTCTTGCTGTTCATGAGGGATGTGACCAAGGCAGGCATCTCACAAGTGCTCCATATAAGTGTTCCAAGACTGGAACACACTGTCTAATGCATGAACCACACAAATTAGAGAAAACAATAAAACTCAGATACTTTTTCCCTCAGTGATCTAGCCACTATGGACAGCCTTGTCCTAAGAGATATCCTACAGATCTCCTTAGCTTCTGTATTCATGTTTCCAGCATGCAAGTCTTGTTAGGTAGTGAACCTGTAAAACCAGTCTTAACTTAGATCTTCTTAGCACTTTTTTTTTTATGCAAATCAGCTGTTTATCCTTACATTTTATTCAAATGGACTGGAAATATCAAAAAGTATTAAAAAGTATATAAATGACAATTTGTTTTACAAGGTTTTTTCCTGTGCTTTGGAGGGGTTTGACTTTTTCTTTTTTCCTCAAGCCCTGTCTTGAGTAAACAAGCCTTTATTTCCTTGCACTTCACTTTGAAATTATGCTGCTTCTAGTGTATACATATATATTTTATATTTCTAAAATATCAGATTTCCCTCTGGGGTAAATCTGAACTGTTCATGGACATCTCAAATATAAATCCTTAGCAATCAGGAAGAACCCTATAAACTTTCTAGGAGATGTGCAAAAATTTGTCTTACAGAAATGTACTTCACCTGTAGGCCATTGGAATATTATTCTCTGTTTTGTGTTGTATCAGTCTGGATATGATAACATCGACTCAGAACCTGAAACTATTTCTTCTCTAATCTTCAAAGAGAAGTCCAGGGAAACATTAAATTTTATGTCACTCTAGTGTTTCCCAGAGCAGCATTACATCCGTACTATGATTCTAAAGTCCTGTGGCATTGATATTTAAGATGTCCTGACCAAGAATTCCCAAATACCTTTCAGACTTGGATGAACCATCACAAGCCTTTGAAGATATTTTCATTTGACTTCTGATCTAAATTTAGTAGGTTTAAAAATAACGCTAATAACTATGAGAGTGAGCTTTCTCTAATTATACTTTCAGAACAATTCAATATATTCCAGTGTCAATCAGTTGCTCATTTAAACCTGATGGCAAGCCCTTTCCTAATATTGCCCATAATAATTAGTGTACTTCCACAGAGAGACATTTTTACTGTTTTAAGCAGAGCTTTTCAATATATATTTATAAAATCTAGGAAAATACTGTAGAGATTTGATTGAGGTTTTAGAATTCAAAGTAAAAGACATTTAGTTCAGATGTTTGACAAAGGACCCATTTAACAAGTCAATCATGTATCCATGTCAGAGCTGCTGAATGTCCTATCCTACGTGAATACATGCATTCATATATATATATATTCCTGCTAGAAAAGTATCGGAGATAATTGATGCCACATGATTCAATTATTCACCTCTAAATCTGTGCATGATTTTGCCACTGAGGTGAGAAACCTATACCTTGGTGGACTGCCTAATTAAGTCAGCCACCTTTGGACTAATGTCTAATAGCTAGGGTTGCAGCAGGCTGGTCTGCCTCAATAAATATTGAGAGACACGACAGCCCCGTTCCACCGAGGGGGACGTAACAAGCAGAGCGAGTATTCTTCCAGCCTGGTATTGTGAATTGCAGAGTTTGATGCCTGAGGTGGCAGAAGTAGATAAGCAAGCAGCAAGTAGCAGGAGAGAAGATTGTAAGGGTCAGGGAGCTTTGGCCACGAGGGCAATTTGATTGCTTACTCCTCCAGGGCAGATGATACTTATTTTTTCTTGCAATTCCCCTAGAGAGAAGAGAGAATCTTGTTATCAGAACTGAGAACTGACCTGTTGGACTGTGATAATTTTCGGGGCTATCAAATCTTAATACCTTAATCTAAAAAGAGTTGGAGGGCAAGAGTTCTAAAGGCTAAGAGATTTCATGGTAGATAAAGAGTGTCCAAGGGAGACACTGACAAAAGTGGATGTGTGGTTGAAAGGTGCTACATGAATAAAGTAATTTGGGAATAAGAACTGTTTGAATGCTACAAAGAAAGGTATGGACAGAACAGATAGGTGACTGAAGACCAAAGGGGAAAACCAATACGAGAAAGAAATACAAAAATCTGAGGAATTCCTTGTGTTCCTCTTGAGAAAGCAATTTTTTTTTTTTTGTGTTGTTAGTTTGGTTCATTTTGAAGATTTTTATTTTAACTTACTGCCCACAAAGACAACTGCAAAATGTCTCTTTTGGAAGCTATTTTCAGAATCCAGCTTACTGGATTCTAAAGGCAGATCCTGTAAAGGTCCTAATAAAGTCAGCTAAAGCAATGACAAAAAGATGGGGATGTGACAGGATAATTTTAATGTTGCTCTTATAGGGTAATTATCTTTGAATCCTTTGCTTTTTTTCTCATTGCATATTGGAAAGGTATATTGTAATCATCAATATATTTTTAGCTTGTTTTTTAATGGAAAAAACCCCTAAACACTTAAAAAATCAAGTAATGGTGAGTCACCACACATGCGTTTCTGTTCGTTTTACAACAGTGCTGCATAGTGTAGTCCAAAAAACTTTTTAATTGTAAGGACTCTACTTTGGAAACATGCCAGCCAAGCCTACTGATTCAAGTACTATTTTAGAGCAATCATAAACAAAAATTTAAGAACTAAAGTAATAAATAGGCCAAAGTAACTCAAAATAAATCTTTATACTTATGAATGTATTCTGCACCCAGGTAGTCCTAATCACCACAAAATATTCACACACATTTTTCTTATTTGTACCTTCTTTTCTTTTGATGTTATGGGACTTGGTATTTAACACATCTATCTCATGAATTTTTCATGGGTTCACTGCTCATGTCTGTTCAGGCCCTTTTTTGTCCAGGTCCCTCTGGATGGGATCTTGTCCTTGTGTTGTGTCAACTGCATCACTCATCTTTGTGTCATTTTCAAACTTGCTATGGCTGTACTCCATCCCTCTGTCTGTGTCATTAATGAAAATATTAAAGAGCACTGCTCCCAAGTGCTTCCCATCAGTCTCCACCTGGGCATAGAGCTATTGACAGAATAGATGGGTCCATCTGACCAATTCCTCATCCACCAAATAGCTCACCCTTCAAATCCATCACTCTGTTTTAGACATAAGACTGTCAAATATGACCATGTTGAAGGCCTTACAGAAGTCTAGGTAGGTGACACTGATCAGTCCTCCCTTGTGGACTGTTGCTGCCACTCCATCTTAGAAGGCCACCGGATTGATCAGGCGTGTTTCCCTGGTAAAGTAACACTGTCTTGGATCAGCTCCTTATTTTGCATGGGCATTAACATTGTTTTCATGAGGATCTCCTCCATGATATTCTCAAGCACAAATTTGAGGCTCTACCTCTTTATAGTTCTCTGGGTGTTCCTTTCTACACTTTCTAAAATAGGAACAATGTTTCTTTTTTTCCAGTCATACAGGACTTCACCTAACTACAGTAGCTTTTCAAATATGATGGAGCAACACCATCAGAAAACTCCTGAAAGAGTTGTCAGCTTTGGTCTGCTGTGCTGTCCTTAAGGACAGTTATTATTTAAGCTGAAAGTTAAAATAATTATTCAAAAAGCTGGAAGTTTTCTCTTCTAAAGTTCAGTGTTCTGAATTTTCTCCATGCCAGTCCCACTCTCTTTCAGATCACAAACTCCACCAGGGCATCACCACTACAGCCCAGGATGCCTCCAAGCTTAACCTCTTTAGTGAGCTCATCTGCATTTGTGAGAACAGGGTGCAGCAATGTTTTCCCTCTGGTTGGTTTATCTAACATCTGTTTCAGGAAGCTTCCCTCTCCACACCCCAGGAATCTCCTGGATTGTTTATAGACAATTGTATTGTTTTCCCAGACAGCGTCCAGGTGGTTGAAATTCCCCATGAGGTTGAAAGCTTGTGAGCACAATGTTTTCTGCAGCTGAAGCAAGCAGCTTTGTCAAGAGACTCTCCTGGTTAGGTGACATGTTGTAGACCCCAACCACAATTTTTCCTTGATTTTTACTGATAGACTCTGAACAGCTCAAGGCTGTTACTCAGACATGGCACTCCACAATCCATCCCTTTCTCAGCAATACCACTGCCCCTCCTTCCCAGCCTACCTCTTCCAAGACGCTTGTAGCCCTCAACCGTAGTGTTCCAGCTGTGTGATTTTTGTGGGTTAGGTTTCTTCAGGGAAATTTCTTCCCATTTTTTGTCTTGAAGATGGCGAATGGGCCTTGATTAAGAGACAAAAGATGCAGCCAGTGCCTTGGCATACAGTTGGAATGGCTCTGGGTGTGGGGATGAAGTGGTGGGGTTTTGTCAGTGCCTTAGTGGAGATTGGTTCACTCTTTGCCTGGCTTAGGGGGCAGACAGTGGTGGTGTTTGGTGCTGGACCTCTCCTGCTCAGAGGACTCTGCTGCTGCAGAACTTTCCTTGTTGTTTCTCCTTACCCTTGCTAAGCCACTGCTGACAAGAGTGGCCAATGGGTTGGGACTTTTCAACAAATACCCTTGCTAGAGAGAGACCTTCACCATCTGCATGGATGCCTCAGGGCAAAACTGGACCTCTCCCTAATGGTTTGGGGATGATTTGTAGGTTTTACTAAACTCTTGGTGTCTCCTGGTTCTTTTTCACTGAGAGATACATCCTTTTGCCCAACCAAATCTAAATTAAAACTGCCACTAAATCCAACCAGCTTGCTTCCCAGAACATTCTTACCCCACCTGGTCAAGTGTTCCCCATAATTATTGACATTTGAAAAGAAAGAGTGATCTCCACAGGATGCATTATTACAGAAATCTATATTGTGATGAGATAACTGGCCCTTCACATCCACTGATTGTACAAGAAATCTCTAAACTTAAGCCTCAGTTAAACTTCTTACAGATTTTACTGGGCAGAAAGGTGTAACTTCTGCAACTTAAATAGGGAAAACAATGGGTTATGTTTTCCCTATTTAAGTTGCAGAAGTTACAAGCTCAGGCTACTTTGAAATTTGTGTCTATGGTTTTGGAAATGTACATGAATTGAGTTTCCACTGGTCAGGATGTAAAACAAGTGTTTTAAGCTCTCAGTGGCCAACTTTGTTATCACAAAAATAGTCTATTTGGGTGGAAATTTCACACTAATACTGTGGTGATTTCTTGTGGTTTATTTGAAGCGTACAAAGGCATTTATCCTTGATCATCTACAAATTAAATCGCAAAGGAGAAGCAAAGCTGACAATGACAACCAGCTCCATTTCTGTGTTTAATTTATTTTTGTTTGAAACCTTTTTCCAAGAAACAGTACTTTATTCAATTGTTCTAAAACATGGTTTGGCCAAACTAAAATTTTATTTTGAAGTAGCAAGTTGCCATTTAAACTTTTCAAGAACTTAGTCTTTGATATACTTGAAGGTGCTTAACTATGAAAGCACAGATCCCCCGTTTTTAAAGAACACATGCAAGCATCCTTTTCTTTCTGTTAAATAAATGCTATAGGATAGCAAACTTCTAAGAGACATATCTAAGAGTTATAAACAATATTTTCTTTTAATATTTATTTTATATTGTTTATCCTCTGCAAATAGGCAGTTTAAGGGTTTTATTGAACCACAAAAATAGTGTTTGAGCCACTCAGAAGTACTAACCAATAAATCAGTACCATGCTAGAATTTTTAAAATTTGCTGAGCATCATATGCCTAGTCTCAGCTTTTAAGTATGAATTTTGTATTGTAAATGCATCTGTAAAAGCCATTTGCTGAATGCCCATTCTTAACTCTGTTTTGAAGAGGCTGGAACAAATGAAGAGGGAAAGACTCACAACTGCTATTTGGCAGCTCTGAACAAAACCAAAATGATAATTCAATAAGAAAGCTGATTAAAAAGGACAGGAATTAACAACTCCTAGTTCCTGTACTTCAGGCCAATTCTGATACTGCTGAGATTATTAGGTCACGCAATCAAGCTCTTGGCAAGGATGCAAATTAAATATTTGTTCTTAAAGTAGGAATAACTTTGTTGTAAAAAGCTTGTGTAGCTTCAGAAACAGGCTGCATGGTAAATTGGTCTGGAAACTCTAATCTGAATTTGTAAGTTCTTTAACAATATTTTAGGCAAGTTTACGGGAAAGCAGCTAAATTTCTATTCTGTCTGCAATTACCATAAATGGCTGAAACAGATCAAAAAACTTACATGGAGTTCCTAAAAATAGTACTTTCTGACAAATAAAACCACACCCAAAATATTTTTTTTTAAAATCCTCAATTAGCTGTAGTTAAGCCAGACCTTGTGTCTGCCATTTCACCAGTCTCAGACAGGTTGGTGCCTGGTTTTCATGTTTGTCAACATTTAATCCTGCAGCCACACAATTAAAAACAAATAAAGGCAAATAAGTTTATATTTCCCATTTAAAATTATTTGAAAGATGTGTAGAAGAACAGAAAAATATTTAAATTATTCTAAGACCAAATGACTCTTCTGTCTTTTACCAGAAGACAGCATATTGACACTCACATCTTATTCCAAATATGTCCCTATGACTTATGGATTGCTATTTTAAATGCATTTATTATGAATGGAGTGTAATAGCTATTGGTTAGTCTCAGTCAATGACTCAGCTCACCAAATGAGGTTCGTGCTGCGCTGAGTGGTCAAAGGTGACAAAATCAAGACAGGCAACCGCAAGACCAGAGGGTAAACTACACCTCTGAGTTTTCTTGATCTGCTGGTGGTTTAAATCAGACTTTGTAAGTAGTTTTTGTTTTAAAGATTTTGTTAGGGAGGATTGTGGACTTCTCTGACACACTGTTATAATTTTTCCCTAAAGTACAGATAAGAGCTCTCACTTAATAAAACTGGAAGTATTTCTACACATAATGAAACCACAGTGATTATAGAATTTCTGCAGGAAAAAAAAAAATTTTGTACTGTTAATCAGTTTTATGACCCAGGCTTTTCACCTCAGAGACATATAAATTTCTGTGCTTATTTCCTGTGTTCAGTTAACCAGACAACCCTCTGTTACTTACTGTTGTGGTTTAACCTCAGCCAGCAGGTAAGACCCACAGTCACTCACTCACTTCCTCACAGTGGGATGGGGGAGAGGATCAGAAAAGTAAAAGTGTGAAAACGTGTGGATTAAGGTAAGGTTCCATAGGTAAAGCAAAAGCCACATGCACAGGCAAAGCAAGACGTGGAATTATTTTTCCACTTTCCATGGGAAGGTGGGTGCTCAGTCATCCCCTCTGAAGCCAGGGCCCATCACACTTAAAGGTGACTTGGAAAGACCAACTCCATCACTCCAAGCACCTCTCCCCTCTCTCTCCCAAACCCCTGCCACCCCCAGTCCTCTCCCAAAGGCCTAAATGCTGTGCAAGTGCTGCTCAGAATGGGCAAAAGCATCCCTATATTATCAACATGGCTTTCAGCACAAATCCAAAACATGGATCAGGAATGAGGGGGGGGGGGAAGGTGTTAATGAATTGTTTTACTTCTTACTATTATACTCGGACTTTGATTGGTGATGGATTCAATTATTTTCAAGTCAAATTTATTTCGCCTGTGAAGGTCCCTGGTGAGTGATCTCTCCCTGTCCTTATTTCATCCACAATCCTTTCCTTATATTTTCTCTCCCTGCCCAGGTGAGAAGGGGAGGGATAGAGCAACCTTGGTGGGCACCTGGCATTCAGCCCAGGCCAAAAAGCCATAGAAGGAAAAATTTACATAATTTTATAAGAAAATTTGGCACAAAATTAATCAAATACTGGCTTTTTTCCCCTTTGGAAAAGTAAATAAGTTAAGCAGAGATAGGCATAATTTTCAAAGCCTACTGTAGATCTTATTTTTATTCTAGGAGACCAGTACAATGACCTGGGTGATAAATAAGAAAGAGAATATAATTTCAAGAGCAGAAAGGTAGATTAACTAGGCAAGTGCACAGACTATTCTCTTCAGATAGCAAATTGGAGAGATTCATCACAGGTCTTCCCAAGAGAGCAACTAATGAGAGCTCTACTACAGTAGGAGATGTTGCTGTGCTAACCTGCATGGTTTAGTTGTTTATTTCTCCCACCAGTAATAGGTTCTGCTTTGCTCTTTCATTAGACTAATATGATAGCACAGGATAATCTAAAATACTGCTTTGCTCAATATCCCAGAGAAATTTGATGTCAAGGAGCCTGCATTTTATTGCAATGACCAATAAAATTATTGGAATAGAATTGGATGGGAAATATAAAGGAAGCTCAAATAACATTGTGTAATTTTATTTGTTCTTATTTTTCAGTTAATAAAATTGAGCATAAATTAAGTCAAAACCCATGAGTATATTTAGGATTTGTGCAAAAATAATGCTGGTTTATTTTTTTCTTCTCAATGTTTATCCCTGAAAACCTTGGAAGTAGGTCTAAATTTGGACTTTAGCTTAACGCCTAATATTGTGGGCCAAGACTAATATTCAGCCAGCCTTTGCATATGAATTCCAAGAGAAGATGTTACCTGCTACTCCTTGAATGCTTAACTTTCTGTGGTGATTCTTAGAAACTAACTCTTTGTGCCAAAAATTAATTTTTTGATTTAAAATATTTGAGATGAGGTTGCATGTGAATAGATGGCTATCCTGTTACAACAAGTGAGAAGAAAGCAGCCAAATTTTGGGAGTTGTGAAGAGCTTAATTCTTTAATTAAGTAGTATCTTATGGGCATGAGGAATTGATTGCTTGTTCCAGCGTTGCATATTGAATACAGCTTTGGATTCACTGCATTTCATTCATACAATTATACATTATTTGGATATCTTACTCCACAGACTCTCTCATTTTTTCTCTTTCAAATGTAGGAGAATCGGTTGTTAGAACATTCAAATGCATATTGCTTTTTGAAAGACTGACAGCACAGTTTTTGTTCAAAGGAAACTTTGATTTGATGGGTAAAGATTAGACAGCAGGTATTTAAAATATCAGTGATATTGATGATCCTCTATCTTTTGAAAGGGTGCATGTGATAATGAGGAACACACAGCTATTGAAAGAGCTTTGCTAAGCCAAGCAACATCTGGTACATCTGCTTGAAAAAACGACATTTAGTATGAATTGAGTGCTCACAACTCCCCTAATTTTTTTCAAGGATTATACTTGAACTCAACTACATGGCACAGGGACACTAAGAAAGTGTCCTGAATGACTATTCTAAATTATTAAATAAAGACAATAATAGAAAAGCAAATTCATAGATGTTACACAGCAATGTGTGCGTGAAAAATTTCCAAAGGTTTCCATGAAATCTGGGACTGAGACTTTTTCAATTTTTGCCTTTCTTTCTATTTAAATCTACAAACTAAAAGATTCAAAATATCACTGAGCTAAGGTAAATAAAAGTCCGGAACATAAATAGCTGATTGAATAGGGGAGATTTAATCATATCTTGTGAAAATACAGGAAATAGTTTTATGGAATCTAATATGCTTCTTAGCTTGGTAAATTGGAAGTCACTCACTCTCAGTTTAGATAAGGACAAGCAGTTAAAACTAAACTCTCAGGAAACAACTTTTACCTCTAGATGAGTAAAGGGGACGTTATTCCTAGAAAATATTATTTCCTATTAGATGTCACTTTATTCACTATGCTCTATGTAGAGGTAGTTCTTGACATAAGAGCACAGAATGTGTCTTCATCTGAACTTTATCAATACATTCCAGAGCCAAGAATAACTCCAGAGGAACTGTCAGAAGGCTGGATATTCAGTGTAGCGTAAATCAGTGCAGTTCACAAAATCACCAAAGCTGCACTGATTTATACCAAAAAAGGAATGTCCCTTACTTAAAACCAACTCATAGTACTGACGTATATTTTACTGCCTTTGAGGGCTCTGTGTGTACATGCATGTGTATTATTTTACTTCTGACTATTTTTAAAATGGGTCTTCATCTATATGGCAAATACTTTATGTGTTTTTCCACTGCTCTCTTCAGAAAATAAAGCTGTTCTTAATGAATAATTCTAATGTGATATCAAACTCAAAATTTCTTATTTAATCAAATAATTTCACAGCTATCTTGTACTTTACAATGCAGACATCTTTGTAGAAAAATCAAGATGTTAGTTAGTCATATGAAAACTTTTCACGGATTACTTACTTGTTTATGAAACACTAAACAATGATTCAACAGATTGTAATCTTTGACTCAGCTGTGAACAAATGCCCCTGAAAGGTGCTAAGATGTGTCATATGGTGGGAAGTATTTGTCTTTCACATTGGAAACCAATATTCAGGTGCACTTGGGTGAAGGTGGGTTGGGCAGTAGCCACTTCCCATCATGGTCTTGTCAGGTTCTGCAATAGGTTGATTATAATATGGAGCTACAAATTTCTTTCTACTTGTCCTTTCCCCCCCATATTTACAGATAAATTCCATCCTTGAGTCGCAATTTCATCAATTCTTAAAAATTCCAGTACAGCCATTATAAGGGTCAGAGCTATTAGTACCAGTTTCCAAAAAAAAATCATCTGGGATAATCAAGAATTTTATTGTACTTTCATCTGGATGAGACTTATTTTTATATTTCAAAGCATGATGGCAGATGCTGTGAAGCAGATGGGAGGGGGCTTCTCTGAGATGTAGTTAGATCCCAGGGAAGAATTTCATGAGCCATTCATTCAATAACTATGTCGATTTAAACAATCTTAACCTTTGCTCCTTCCCACTTACTCATATTGTCATGCCACCTACTCAGTTGTGGTGGTAGATGTTTTTCGTCTCTGTTATCTACTAACTCAGGTTTGCTTGTGATACATGCATATTTATAGCTCTGCACATGAAGAGATAATGTGGAAATAGGGCACAGATGTGAATTCCAAAGCTGTTTAAACAAATACCGCTTAAATTAAAAAAAAAAAGTGTTCATGGTACTAAATCTGTAGTGGTGGTGCAGAGACTTTCAGGAATATTTTTGTTATTAAGATTCAGGCTGTCAGTCATTTAGCAAAATATGCTTAAAGGGGTAATGTTGTTACAGCTGCAATGCACCTGATACATGATCTCCCCTCTGAAAATAGAAAGATGTCTTAAATAATCAAAGAGCGTGTTAGAATTTTCTATCAATGTTAAGTGATCTAATAAAATATATTCTCTGTGACCTTGTCTCAAAAAATTTCAAACATTTATGGTGGAACAGATTTCAATAGGACTGCTGATGGTAGTAATGATGATGCAGCTATGCCCATGATTACAAAATTCACACTTTTTTCACAAAAAATTCTTTCTGACAATATAAATGTAGGAGATTTTAATGCCTGTCTTGTTATTCAGAATTGGCACAGACAAATTTCAAGTGCACAAAAATATTTCCTTGCAAATATCTCAGGTAATGAGGAAAATTTGAAGGAGAAAATAAAATCAATAAACTAGCCTATACTAAGACTTGGTTTTTCTCTTTTCTCCAGAGGACATAACCTATGGCAACTTAATGTTGCTCATATAGTCAAGTAACTTTCTTTCCTTGCAGCCTGTGACTTCCTGCTATAAATTATTTGCAGACAACCCTGGTTCCTTTCCTAACTTAATATGTTCACAGAAAAATTTTTTCATAATAAATGTATTTCTGTGGCTACATGTACATGCAGCCACAGAAAACTTCCACTTACGCATTATTCTAAGCAAGGCTTAGCCTTTTTTCTTAAAGTGCATAATTAAAAAAGGTTCCTTAAGTGGAAATCAAGCCATAAAGTTTTCTCACTTGTCCTTTGATAATTAGAACATCAATGTGAAATAAAGAATGACATTGTTCATCACTTACTGCTACTCATACTTTTGAATATAACTAAGGAGAAATTTTATTTCTGCCATTTTTATTACATGGCATCATCATACACTCTATGTAACTCTTTTGTGTTAAAAAAGTAGTAAGAAAACTCAAACTTGATAATTGCAGACTTACAATTGTAGAAGCTCCACAAGGTGTATCTTCCTCTGTCATTCACTCAACAAAAGTAAATGCATGGTAAATAGCTTGTTTTAATAGCTAACCAGGCATGGATTCATTACAGGTATTGTAAAATCAACATATCTTAAAAAGTCCCTCTGTTCTTGGCAGAGTCACAGAATATGGAAATGTACTAGCTAGGCTTTTCAAATCCTTCACAGCACTGTGGTCTCCTTCCCAAAAGAACTGTTTCTAGGAGAGTCTACAAAGGAAAGTAACTACCTCATCAGAGATGTAGTGTGGCTTGTCAAGTGGATCTCTGGTGGCTACCACTTTCTTTAGTGAACCCCTGTTCTTCTTTTTCAAATCTCTGTATTGACAGTACAGGCATTTGCAAAATAAATCCAGATGTGAGAAGGATCAAGAATTGCTGTGAGTGGGGCCTGGCCTGTCTTCCTTGTTCCAATTTCATGTAGGGCTGCCTCCAAGGTTAGTTTTGCTTCTGGCCACAGAACATGGATCATGCTGCCTACAGAAAAGTTTTAAGTCCTGGCTCTTTCAATTTGGTCTGACCAGTCTGGCTCTGAAGCTGGTGTGTTGCTAAACTGTCAAAAAGCTATTTCATATATTGCCTGAAGCAAGAAGGTTTCCTGACCCTGCTACATGTTTGTTCTCAAGTACCAAGTACTGCAAAAAGACATAGGTTTTGAAGCACTTCCTTTAGGAAGTCACAACAAACAGTTAACTTTTACCACTCTCTATAAAGTGAGATAACCAAATTTTATTCAGCTGTCATGGAGAAGGTACATTGGTGAATGTAGCAGCTCTTGTCAGGATGCAGCAACTCTAAGTACGATCTCAATGAACAGTTATTTTATTTTCATTTGCAAGGTACTATCTGCAGACCTTAAGTCCCATTGTAAAACATTAAGAGCTTGTCTTTTTTTATTAACTTTTTTTTTGGGGTTTTTTTTCCTCATAGGACCAACTCTGAATTTTTTTGGCTTTCTTGGAGATGAACTGTTATTTTTGGACAGGTATAACTTGTTTTGGAGGAGAATCCTACTGATGTGACCTTGTGTGGCAGGTAAGAAGCCTTTCCCCTTTCCTGGTTGCAGAAAAAGTGCTAGAAAAATACACACATCCATTTTTTTCCCCCATAGCATTTGATAGAATGGAGTGCTTTTGCACAAATCTCATTTGGACAGTGATTCTCATGGCAGGGTAAAACCCCATAGAGGCATCAGCGTTAAAGGTGGTGACACTCCCATGCTATCACCACTTATACATTGTGCAGAAATGGTAATGTCTCAGCTTGTGATAAGAGCAAATCCATTTACTGGCAGTCCTGAAGGAGGCCAGTGTTTCAAATGACACACAGGTGTCAAGGTCGTGAGACAAGCCATCTCTACTAAAGAAATAATAGCTATTACCTAAGATATCTTTGGCCGTGGATCTTATGACTCCTGGACTTTGGTACTGTTTTACTAGCTCATGATGAAATGGTATATATGGATTTTTCAGCAACTGAGCTGTTTTATACAGGAACCTTCTAAAGAGCATCCGTATTCACCACACTTTTTTTTCTGGATATCTGCTTTGGATGATAAACCCTGCTGGCAAAGGTGAACAGAAATTGAGCTGTTACAGTAATATCTCTTAAACTGTAAAATAGGTGTCATGAGGTCATTAGTCATCTTCCACTTGCAGGGATAGCAAAATATCTGGTGTTTTGTTTTTTCTAGTCTCTTTTTCTCATCTCATCTATACAAATTTGTCTTGGGTTAATTTAGGCTCTTGATACATCCAGAAACTGACAAAGGTGAAACTGTAGAAGAAGCTGCTTCATTTTCACATGAGCAGTGCAATAGTTACGGTCCTGTGCTATTTTCAGCATTCCTTAGAAGGATATGTTGTGACTCAACTTTTTTTGCTTGTAGTTGCCAAACCAATAATGTAACTGAATAAATTTCTTACTTTTCTCCTTAACCCTCTTTCATTTTGCTTTATTTCCAGTCTACCTAACTCATTGATACAGCCCAAGCTTTGATTTTTCCTAAATCTGCATGGAGATTTTCAGGGTTAAGTTAAATTTGAATGACTGTTAATATTACAGTGTTATCAAGTTCTACATTAGTCAGACTTTACCATCTGCATCATATAAGTACACACATACCGAGTAAAAAATTGTCAAACAAATTGCAGTGTACATGAGTCAAGCCTTTGTCTTGATGATATACAGTCATATCCCCAGCAGCATATCCTTAACAAAGTTTTGTAATTAAATCATGCAAGCTGGTTCCTAATTAAGGATCATTGGCCTGATTACAATGACAAGTACAATTAGCATTTTGGTAATAATGATTTTTGGTATACTGGTATTTCATCACTATCACAGAACTTGCCCACTGTAATGACCCCAACTTTCTATACTATTGACGTATCTTTTTGAACCTAAAAGGAGAGTTTTCACTTGGATAAATTATGTCAGTCCTAATGGAATTTATTTTTAGACAGCTATATTCATTAAGTACTGTATTGGAAAGTGAAAACTGTTAATTTAGTTTAAAGTGAGAGGTTACATGACCTTTATTCACTAATGAGTTGAAGATTTGCTGAAGAAAACCCACAAAATCTTAGCAGCTTACTCCTAGTAGCCTAGTTTTGAAGAAGGAAAGCTGTAAGCATTTGTGTGAAACAATGCCTATCAGTTCTTCCATGACTCCATGCTGTACTCATAGGCTTCAAATTGATTGTCTGTTTTCATTCAAGGGTCTCCATGCTAGGGAGAGGTTACAGCCATGACACTGGGTTTCAGAGTCACCCTGTTACTGTTTTGTGTACAAGCATTTGTGTGAGCTTCCCACTGTATTGTCAGAGTCCCAGAGACTGATGGGTAACTAAAAGTTGAAGACCTCTGAGGATATTCAGTTCACACTGTTTTTAATTTAGTTTTAGTTAAACTATGTCATATGTACTCAACAGGAACAAGAGGCTCTGAGATCCTTGAGTTTCTAACCAAGTAGCCAGACTGATCAAAGTTTCAGAGTCTTTATTCTCTTCTTGTATGTAAAACCCATTAACTGAAAGAATTAAACACATTTGTATCATTTAATGAAAATTAATGACTATTAAGAAGGCTCTAAGTGAGCATAAAGGCATAAGACTTTAACTAAATACTACTTCCTGCCCTCCTTCTTTCCTTTCATTTGTTGTTTTTAATGAATGCATCTCATGGTTACTTAGGAACTATGATCAATATTACCTGGAGAGTAGTAAATCAAGAAAATGAAACCAACCCAACCTTCAGAATGACATTTCTTGACCTTACCCTCAAATGCACGTTATTGCTCACATCACAGTGAATGTACTAGGTTTTGAAGGAGCATGGCAAAATATTAGGAAAAAAAAAGTGAGGGACCTTTGAGTGCCTTCTTGGCTTTCTGTTTCACTCCAGTAAGCTAAATTGATGTGTGGAAGCAAAAAAGATAACATTTCTTATTGGGTCTTCTGATGGCTAATTTGCCAGGAGGAGCTATATGCAGCTTATCCTGTGTTACCAAAAGGAAGGATATGTGGTGAGCACAGGGCATCCATGTATCACATTATCTGGGAATCCAGACTGCCTTGTGCCTCAGAATGCCTAGGGCAGCAAGTCGGGGAAATTCTGGAAAAGAGAAAGACAGCTGCGATCCCTTGTGCATGTGCATCTCAGGAAAATTCCTGGAATGCCTACAGGACAATTCTGGAGCAACAGGCATGGCAAGCGGGAAATGACCTTCTGGGTGGAGGAGAGAGGGAGGATGCAGGGAGGCACAGCCAAGAGTCACCAGAGAGGCAAAAGAAAGTAATTCTGGCTTGCAACAGGAATCTCTAAGTTCGCATCAAGCCTTAACCCTTTCTGAGCAGGGTCACAGGGAAAAGTTGCAAAAGGTAGAGGAAGGATGTATTTTAGGCTGTGACCCAGAAAAAAGAATGAAAGAATGAAAGAGAACAGTAATATGCTCACTTTAAAAAGTAATGTCAGCTCCCAAGCCCTCACTAACTACAATACAAACTCTTTCTTCCAAGATACTTTTTCCTGAGGACCTTTCTCACTGGCTAAGTTGGAAAAATACTGATCCTTTCTCATTTCAGGACCTCAGCATCTTGGTCTGAGTGAAAAAATATACAAACAAGCCAACATGGTTGTCCTAATGTTCACTTTATGGGAATCCCCAACATGAACATCTGAAAAAATTGCCCCATTGCTTCCAGGTTTTTTCATGCAGTCCGTTAAATTCTTTCTCAGAAAAAGCCTTGAACGAAAGTAAAAATTTTCTTTTTTCTTCATGAACAAGTATACTTAAATGTCTGGGGGTTCCTCATTCCTTGCATCTTTTTCCAGGACATTCTAAAACATTGCGTGGGCTTTCTCCAGGGAGCCTGTCCTGAAGATGTGCAAGCACAGCTAGTACTGTCATCTTGCCACTTTTCATAGTGCTATTGTGAGTCTCAAAACATATGGTGTTTTTCTTAAAGCTTCAGCTACCAGAGTAATGACTGTTTGCTGTTTACTTAGGTTATCAGCCATGGAGATTTTAGTATTGAGGCATTTCACAGACCTTACTTGCGTGAGGCAGAAACCGATCAAATCCCTATTTTACAAGTGAAGAACAAAGGCAATGGAAAGATTAAGAAGTCTAAGGTCACAGAGAAAATCTGATGCATGTACCCAGGTTTTTCCAAGTCCTTTAGGCTTTTGGCCAAAACTCTGATTCATATTTTATTCAACTTTCACGTAAGATTAGCAAGCAAACAGAAGACTAGTATACTATGATCATGTAAAAATTACTGAAAAGGTTACATCTAAAGTCTTAAGGTTCTAAAAAGAAATGGGAACAAATATTATTTCTTCTTTTAACACTTAAACAAATTTCATCCATCTAGGTCTTGAAGTTAGTAATTCTGTCATACCCTCCAGCAAGAGAAAAAGAGGAGTTTTTAAAAGAATACTTTTCACAGTATTGCTTAACTCATACCCTTATGACAGAAGACTTGTTGAACTTCATGACTGGATTATAATGATGCAACCCACCACGGCTATGTGTTTTATTAAAAGCACAATAACCAGACTCTGGTATGTTCAGTGCTCTGGAGGACAGTGGAAAGAAATGACAGGTTTTGAAGTGATGACAGAGACCTGACAAAAACCATTTCTGTCCTGATTCAGGAGAAGCTGGCCTTTCAAAAGCATTTCTGCTTGAGGACACTGACCTACCAATACAGTCAATGCCCCTTATATGTTAAAAATGCTCCAACTCAGCAAAGAAAGGATTGCCTGAAGACAGAAAGAAATGTTCCCTTTAAGAAAGGTGATAAAGTAGTTAACTTAGCAATAACTTTTTGACCCTTTCTACTTCAGAAGAATGGTGTCATATTCAGACTAGATCCACAGCACCCCTTTCTACATAAAGAATGTCAGTACCAGGAAGTCTCCTTTGCAATTTTCTCTCACCTTGAGGTATACAGGGGGACAAGAGCTGCTCAAGAGCTTGCACAGGTCTCAGGGGAGAATTGAAACAGTGATACAGCATTGAATGTTCCAAAATGCAATAAACTCAATACAGGCTTTCCCTTTGCTTCATTTTCCCTTTGCCTTTGCAGAACAGGTAGAAAGCCAGCAGAGATATTTTTGCCCTTCCAAACCAAAGTGAAACAAGGTATGGAAGCATCCTAATTCCAGACTAAGTAAATGAGATTGTATGGAAACCCAGCTGTTTGCAGAAACAAGTGTCCATGCTTCTTCCTTAAGTTTTACAACTGCTCATTATTCTTTTTTTTTTGGTTGTTGTTTTGTTTTGTTTTGTTTTGTTTTGTAGGGGGTTTTGTTTGTTCGTTTGGTTTAGTTTGTTTTGCTTTGTTTTGGCTTTGTTTTTGGGGTTTTGTTTTTTTTGGGGGGGAGGTTTTGTGGGTTTTTTTTTGTTTTTTTTTTACTGAAGCACATTATGTTAGGCAGCCTTGGCCCTAACTTATTTACTTTCTCAATGAGAAGGTACATTTCTTAAAGTACATAAAACATATTATACCTTATCTTTTTTCTTTTTCCCTGTTTTCAGAGCTGTGTTATGTTGCTGCTCATTCAGAGTTTAATAGCTGAAAGAAATGCATTCTAACTCTTGATTCCCCATCCAGGAGTCTTTTAACAGGCTATTTTAGCTGTCCTGATCAGTAACCTTACCTAAGAAGTAATATTTAGTCCTCTCTTCCATTCAAATCTTTCTGACAAACAGCAGTTACTGAGCAATTTCGACCTCCTAGAGCATACTCTAAGGTTTTCTTTTCATTGAGATGAAATTACAGTACTTTATATCTTTGTTTTCTACCCTTTTATTTTCTCCCTTTAGTCAAAGAAAAAAAAAATTGCTACCCTCAAGTAGTGACCAAAATACTAAAAAAGCAGGACGCTAATTACAGTGGCAATTGAAAAAAACAGGAATCTAGTGTTAGAAGTCTTTGAGATGGAACTCAATTGCTGCTGTAACATACCTCGATATCAAACTGAATTTCATTTCCAAGTCTGCTAAAATTGAGTTAGTTAAAGGCAAGGGCAGCATGATTTACATTGTGGAAAAGCAAAACACTGGAACCTTACAAACCTCTAGAGAGCAAAACTAGCTCTGATGCTTCTGACAAGATAATTTCCTTCCTGATTATGCTTGAGAGATGATAAATGTTAGAGAAAAATTCTAGCAATGCTGAATTGAAGAAGTACACTTGCTAGCTGCTCTGACAGCCTGCTTTCTGATCTTAGAAAATGTAAGCACACCAAGCAGGGCTATGTCATGATTTGTGTCTTGAGTGCTTTGTATTGCTTGAGAAAATACACTTATGCAAAATAAATTTATACACAGTAACTCTGGAATACGAAGCAGAGTCTGAAAGGACTTTTAAAGGGCTTTAAAAGTGTATTTAATCTTGAACGAAAGGGGATCACACCTAAAATTAAATGAAATGGGAGATTAGAGTCAATTATGTGAAGTCTTCTAAAATCTGTATTCCTTTTCTACTGGGTGAGTAAAAATACTGCTAAAATCTCTAACACTCACAGCAAACACTTCCAGCATAACTGCAGCCTTACCTACCCTGGCATTAGAGAAACAAAATGCTCTTGGTCTCCCATGACAAGTGATAAAACTTCTGAATACAGTGAGGAGCCAAAAGCTTCTCATAAATGTTTTTGCCACTGTGCATTCCCAGCAAATTCAAACTTCACAGAAGTACTGAGTCTCTTGCAAATGTATAGCATAGCTGTCTTTGATAAGCATAGGGTGTAATCATCAGAGGGGATTAATGTTGTAGCTACAGAAGTAAACAAGTATAAATACACATATAAACTAGACCTGAAAAAGTACTCCTCATGCAATACGAGTATCTGCATTGATCACAAAATCCAAGGCCATATCAATGATTTGACTACTCAGCTTAATTTGTAGTGCTGCCTCTGGAATATCTATTTCCTCATTCTCTCTATGTAGTAAACGAAGTCTAATCACAATCCTTGAGGCGTGGTCTGTTTTCCTGTGATGGGGTGAAAGGCTCACACATATTTCAGTTTCACCCCACTGAGGCTGGAGAGCAATCAGAGGCTGAGCAGGTTCTGGAGTGTGGAGGCACTCCCAAGCTTAATGGATTAGTGCTTCCAAGAGCCAAAGCTTTATGTCATGTATGCATAACTAATTCTTATACAAAATCATTTTACCGGATTTTTGTTCATCCTTTCCAAATTGCTATTCCTCATGGTGGTTCTCACACAGCTGCATTTCAGCTGCAAATAAACTGCTTCACTGGGAGAAAAATCACTTTGTTTTTGTTTTTTGTTTTTTTTTTAATGCAAATGTCCCTGTTACTCCTGTTTGCCGCATTCTATGATAAAACTAGGAAGGGGTTAACTTCTCGAGGTATTTCATATGTCACTTTTCACTTCTTTTTTGTCAAAACAACCATTCTTAAGAAAAAGAGGATTCAGAATTCAAATTTATTTTTTGCCCCATTCTTTGACTTTATATAAATTTGCATAATGCTATTCATTATAATTTTCATTTTGACTTTATAACCTATATGGCCAAGTTCATCAGCTGTTCTGTCACTGTGAGAGTAGATCAATCACTTAAGCCAATTTAGCCTGTCATACTAATTGTTGACAAAGATTAATTGCATATATTGCAATAATATTGGCAAGTTCTGCTAGAAGTCTAATCTCTCCTATCCTTCCCAGATCCACCCAGTACAGCTTGTGGTCAGAGGTAATTAATACTCTGTGCATTTTTACTCTAAAAATTTAAAAATGGAGAAACATTTTTCATATGCTTCTTGCATAGAAAAACAACTGCAATCTCCTACAATATGTCAAAATTATACAGTCAAGATGTTCTTCTCTCTCCTTTTAAAACCTGTGGAACAATAACGGAATATATTATACCTCAGAAAAAATGACTGTAATGTACAATAACATCCCAGGAGGAATGAGTTTTCTATTCCTTGTGTTCGTGAATTGGGAAAACCCTGCTTGAAACAGCTTTATGTCTACAAAACATCTATTTATCATTCCTTTCATGATAAAAAAAAAAAAAGTTCTCATAAATAATTCTGCTTGTATTTACTTAGTAGTAAAAGATTTATTTCTAAGTACCTGAATTTCTGTTAAACGTTCATACATGTTCCCTGTTTTCCTGGTGGCTTCACTGGAGATACACTGAGAAAGTTTTGGACCAGGTGCCTGGAAATGAGATCTGCCGTGAGATACAGCATCAGAGAGAAATCCTCACTGGTAGGACCAACTTATCCAACTTCTTAATGATCTGAATCCTCAAGCTGGGTTTATTCAATAAAACTTTCAGAGAGAAATGTGAAACATTTTCCTGCGACTGTCTACATTTTTTGCAAAACAGAGTTTGATAATGGGACCTCACTGGCCTGTGCCATTAATATCTTGGTATGTGGGAGAAATGATTGTTGCTCAGGGGAAGTTACCTAAGGAAGATCTCCTATGCTTGGAAGTCGGTGAGGGTCTTTTGTAAATTAAGAGAGAGAAGATCTGAACTCTGCAGAACCTTCGGACTTTTTAGAGACCTCAGTTCAAATCTAGGGAATTCCACTGATGCCTTCAGCAAAGTTCCTAGGATACTTCAAGCTGATCCTAATTCTCTGTCAGCAATGCTCACAGCTTGCACAGTTGATGTCAGGTTGAATAAAGTGTAGGCAAAGGGGTGAAAGTCACTCGAAACTTTCCTTTCTATGAGAAATGTCTACTTTGCATTCAGAATTAGAACTCTTTTTCCCTTTTTATCTCTCTCTCTGGGGATTGAAAAAAATTCTGACCTTTGACAATTTCTGAGCAACTTTCTTGAGGAAAATTTATGGTTTTGTTTTGCTAAAGATATAAAAAGGAATAAGAAAACAACACTAGATTTAGAAGACTTGGTGTTACGGAGAAACTGGGAGCCAGCGGGAGAACTCTGCTAGTCCATTAAAACAGTGGATGATGTCCACACTAGTTGAACCTGTTGGAAACCATTAGAAGAGTGTGCTTATGAATTAGATGCTGGGATGGACATTACAACAAAGTAGGGAAGTTTAACTTTTCACTGTGTTTAGAGGATTCACAGCCTATCAAGCCTGATGGTTGTCTCCTAATCTCCAGCAGAGAGACAGGTGGTACTTTTCAAAAGTTGGCATAATTCCAAAATATGCCTATTGTGAGAGCTGCTGAACTCTGGCAGAAGAGAATGTGAAACTTAATTAGTTATGGACAACTCTTCCCATTATTTATTTCTACAAATGTGTTCTGTGATGAGTTTTTTGTTCATAAAGTTGAGTGAAAGTAGGAACTATTCCATATGGTTAACTTGTATGTCTAAAACTGATGCATGAAAGCATTTTTCAATTTTTTTCATAGAGATACTGAGTTTTCAGAATGAGGTATCAGAATTTTTCACTGCACATTAACTCTTAAAAATTCCTTATATTAAAATTGTCAAAAATACAGAACCCTTTATATATATATAAAATTGATAGAAAAATATATATCAAAAAAATTCTGTTGGAGTAGTGGTAGGAAACTTTAAATGTCTGAGACTGAAATATCTAAGTCTTGGGTTGTCATAAAAATAAGTGGCCTCCTGTTACAGGGAAGGAAGAAGAACAAAAAGCAGACATTATTTTCTATGACCTTCAGAAGGAATACTTTTAAACTAATTTAATTTTTATTCTTTATAAGGTGGATCAGTACAGTATGTTTGTTTCTTTCCTGTGATTATAAAGCCTGTCTAAAAAAGACTAGCTCAGACCTAAGCACCTAACTTTTAAATTTTTAGTGAGAACAGATGCATCTTCTATATCAATGTATACTAAAATGATTTCTCTTCAGGTAACATAGTTTTTAAAATATCAAATTTAGAAATTTTAGAATTTAGAATAACAAAATGTAGAATTTCTTTTTTATAAACAGGAAAATAGATTCTCCTGGGACTTTTTGCTTTCAGCTTCTGTTTAGATATCCATACAGGATTTTTTAAATTTAGAGAACACTTAACACAATTTTTTTTCTCCCTCCTACACAGTATTTCAAAGTAGCTCATTTATTTAAAAACAAATTAGGCTTCAATAAAATAAGACTAAAAACAACATCCAACTTTTTTAGCAAAAGGGACCATTTTGTTTCATAATAAATAATGCATATTAAAAAAGTAACTTCTGAACGCATAAGAATGAGATTGATTTAAATAGAACAAACACAATTCTATATACATAATGAAATCCAGATTTTCAGTCTTAAGTAGAGTTATGCATGACACCATGACTAATATTTCTGAATTTATCAATTTAAAAAATATGGGGATGGCAAGGCAAGTATTTGGACATTTATGATCAAGACATGTATTAAAATTTAATGAATGTGGAATTATTTTTGCATCCTCTACTTGGCTGGTTAACTAAAAGCTAATTTCATATTTTTTGACATAAATAATACAAAAGTAAACTATTAAAAGGTGTTTATTTTGACTTGGAAAAGAGTAAAGAATAAAACTTAGATAAATCAGATGAAAATAAGCTTCAGGTGTTCTTCACCAACTTATCAATCGTTCATGAACCACAATTTTCACAGGTATTATAGGAGCCTTTCCAAAAGTGTGAGTTTCTAAAAGTGGCTCATTGAAAAGAAAGCATAAAAGCCTAGGAAAACACCTTTGTAATATAAACTACTCTTCACTTCCACAAATCTCCTTAAGAAACTTAGCAAAAAAGAGTTGCACAGAAAGAAATATAAACAAATTGTTACCTGTGCTTCACAGAACATTTAATTTTCTCATGTGTTATTAATTATAATGTTTTGCAGTTCTATATTGCTTTCATTCTGAGGATTTGAAAGTCCTTTAGCAATTAAGAATGAATTACGGAATGCAAGAAAATTATATTCCCTAAAATGCCAGATCAGTAGGATTATATGAAGATATTTTCTAGCAGTGTTTTCTGAAGGCAGTGGTAGGCCGGGGAACACAAAAAATAATAAATTAAGAGCTTATTTTTTTTTTAAATCTTCCAGGTAGACCTACTTGTGATTTTCTGTTTTAAATGATGATATAAAAAGTTTCTTTTGAAACTGTGTAAGAGGGGGGACTATGGGTGCTAGAAAAATCTTTTGTGACAGTAGACTTTGACAAGAACACCATGTCCAAACGAAACTTTGATTGCCCAACTGGCTGTAACAGGTCATGGGGTAAAAGAAAACCAAACTAAACCAAACCAAACCAAACCAGTTAAAAAATAGTAAGTAATTTCTCTGACTCCTCAGTCAATGCAGCTTAGTTACCAGACATTAAAATGCTTTCAGATCCCCCACAGAAGAGAACATAACAGAAGTGCTAGTCTTACACAGGCAGTTAGAAATTGCATTCACTCAGTAATAAAATGCAGAAAGCTCAGCAGGCATGGGCTTTGCTGTTAGTGATGGCTCAAGACTAGAGGGAACAGCCCTGGATCTTGGTGTCCTATGTTCCCCCTTTATTTATGTGCATACATACACAGAAACATATGTATGTATCTATGTAAGTATAAATTGAATTATAGAAGTCAACTAACACATGCTGGAATATTTCAGCAGTTCCTGTACTGCACAATGCCATGGCACATTGTTCTGTAGCAAACTCTACATTTGATCATTTGGCAAACTTCCTTACACAAACAACTCTTTAGCACAGCCATTTGGGTAAAATAGTAGGGGTTTCATTACCATGGGATGGTATAAAGTGTACTTCTGTAGGAAGTAATAGATTTTTAAATTATCTTTACAAAGAGTATTTACTTCTATTTGTTATCATGAATTACTTTTTCTGATAGTTGTGATAAATAGACTTACAGACAATTAATTTTAATGCTACTGGCTATTGAAGTTATTGCTATATATTTATTAAATCCAAAGAGATCTCTGGATTTCTCAGAAACACCTCTGTGGAATAGCACATTGAACTCAATACTTTCATTGTGTGTTTCAGGGCTATCGAAAAAGTTGGCTTTGTATATTTGAATGCTGATAATTTATTGTGCAATGATACTTTAAGCAATGGTCTGGAATTTGCAGGAAATCCTATCTTTTTTTTTGCTTCAATATAAAAGTTCTGCGACATGTAAATTCTCATTTGCATTCTCAGCTTCTGTTGGTCATGGAATTTTGTTGGGTTTTTTCTGATTTTGTTGTTAATTTCTACTACCAGTTAATATTTTGCAAAAAAGGCCATGCAGTAATCTTGCAAAAATAACGATCCCTTTAGGCTTAGGGAATATTATATTTTAATTCCATATAACTTTGTGTGCATTAATTTTTGTGTAAATGCATGTATGAACATTCCAATACTGTCCAAATCTGAACAAAATTTAGACATCTCATGGCTTATTTAGTGACTCTAAATATCTTTCCAATTTCATCTATTTATTATCAAGTGATCTGGTAGAAGCTTTCTGATAAGTTTCCCTGACATGTTCTGTTATGAATTTTATTGAGGAAACTTTTGATAAGTTCTGACATCTCTAGTATGCCGTGAGTATCTGAAATTGGATGTGGAAAAACCCCAGGGGTTTGAGAAGTGTTTTTTCTCTGCCATTCAGCTCAAGTGTGGTTGTGATATAATCACAACCACACCTGATTTCTTTTTTGTACCTTGTTTCCTCTGGAAAGATGTATCAAACTGACCAAGATAAATTGAGCATGAACATCCCAATCTACGAGTTGGGCTGGGCTGGGCTGATGCCAATACCCTGGCAGCAGCCACAATGGAAAATAATGACCTAGAAATACATTGATGGCTGGAGGAAGTAAGGCTGGGAGGCTCTGATCAGCCTTTCAGTTCTAATTCACAACCTTACACAGGCCATGGAGGGAAGTACTGGGACCAAGTACAAGGAGGGGAATAAAAGTGGGGAAAGTAATCTCTTCTTAGTTACTCATTTGAGTGCTAAATGAAGTAGTGCATCTTCTACCTCACACACTACCAATAACAAAGAAGACAGTATAACTGACAATAATTTCTACAAAATGGAGGTAAAAAAAGATGATCTTTACTTTCTTGGTGTTATTAAGGCAAGGTTAATTATCACTCAACACAGCTTAATTGAGGCTGGAAGGGACCTCTGAAGGTCTTATGCTTTAATCCTCTGCTCAGGGCAGGTCTAACTTCAAAGTGAAATCAGATTTTTGACAACCTCATGTAAGTCAAGATCTGAATGTCTGCCAAGTTGAAGACCCAAATTATGCATATTTATTTTTAACCTTACTCCATAATAAGATACCTTAATTCAACTAATTGAAAACTCTATACTAAAAGTTAAATTGGAAAAGATTACATTAAATCAAGCAGACCAAATGAGAAGATGTTGCATTTAGGTTTTTCTGCAAAATCCTAATTCTATCACTCTGGGTATTAAGAAACAGCTTTCAGTTACCTGATCAGATGTTTTCTTACAGCTCCCAATTTCACTGTACCCCCTAAGCTCATTCAATGCAGAAGATGGGTACACAAAGAGAAAAATAATTTCACATAACCACATTATGTCTGACATTTTCTCACTATGAAGGGAAATGTAATAAGTTCTGCTGTTCAAGATAATTTATTTCATTAAAATAGTTCTATTTAATAACAAATAGACAAATACTGAAGTCTTCATTTGTTACTCATACTACAAAATAAAAAAGTGAGGCCTTTTTTAAGAAATATAAAAGGTACTTCTTTCTTTGCTCTTGATTTCTACCACTAATATTACGGGTATATCTACACACAAAAAAAAATGTGTTTATATTGTGTATGTGTTATGCAAGAAAGATTACAAACATCAGAATTATCCTACAAATAAAAAGGAAAATAGTAAATATATAAAATATATTAGCAGAAGAAGCAAACATCAGGAGGATTAATGAACACATTGTGCTCAATCATTCTGACATAAAGAAAATTGCTTTATTTATGCCCTGTAGAAAAGGTCCACTCTTATTTGAAGGAACACCAATTCTATCAATTAATCAAAGTTCAGAATACCAAAGTTTAGGATAGCCTAAATAGAACTAAGAACAGTGGTTATCTTATCTTTGCCCTTCCTGTTTGACTCAGAAACATACTAGAGCTCTTTTAAGCCAGAGCATTCATGTCAAGAATAATAACCCTGCTTTTGCCATCAATAAAGTATTTTTAGAGATTTTTTTTTTTCTGGTAACCCCTTTCCATTGCTGATGAATAAGTTCGCAGTCTTTTTTACTTCTCCTAGTCTATGGACCTCTTAGGAGCTTGTCCTTTGCCTTTGAGTGTAGTTTTTTCCAGCTGCCCCATTGCTGTATCTCTGCATTAGTTTTTCTTCAGTGCCAAGGACTGCCTCTATTATTACTGGCTATGTGAACCTATATCAATGTGACAGCAACTGAAAAGAATTACTTCCTCTTTCTTGAAAATAAGAAATTAATTTTAAACCTTCTCCTACCCAGCTGGGAATTACAGTGACAACTACTTCTAGCTCTCTTTAATTTCTGTACTCTGTGGTATGTTACATGGTTACAGGATAAAATCAAACAAAACCTAGCAACCATATGTTCATAAAATAACATTTGTTTTGAGGACACAAAAATTGTAAATAAGTGATAGATCCATTTGGGTGTCAAACAATTAAATGTATTAAGACTTATAAAACCCACTGTCAAAATATAATTGAAAGATTTACATCCTTGCAAGTACCAGAAAGATATATAACATACAGCTTGTAGTAATAACGATTAATCTATGCTGTGCTCCAAACAGGTTTTTTTCACAGTAGTTTGAGTTATTAGAAAGTGTCTTCAATTACAAGCAAAGAACTGAAATTAAATCACTTAACTTTGTTCCTTTTCTGCTCACAAATTATACATAATGGGGAAACTTGCCTTTTTATTTCTTCTTACTGACCACATGCCATCATTGCCCATTAGATTTTGCCCACATTTTACTTTCTCAGTGATGTCCTTTACTTCTGTTCAACAGGACCACAGGAATTATATGTGGCTCACTCTTCAGCTTGTGGAATATACACATAGATGCTAACGGTCTCTAAGGGAAGACATGCTCATTTCGCAGAGAAGGAAAGCCTGGAGGAACTGCTGCTTGTCTCACAGGCAGCATGCTCAGGAAAGCTTCAAATGGAGCAGGGTGTCAATTTGCCATGTGGGTAAGCCAGTACCTACACTAGTCCTCCCTCCAGTATGTTCACTGCAGGCTGTTTTCCATGTCCCATGGTGCAAGGGATGTCGTGCCTCTGGGCTAACCCTACATCCCCACTGCATCATGAACATATGGATATGGGGGCATCGAATACACAGAAACTTAGCACATGGCCTGTTCCTTTTTGCATAGCTAGGGCACAGTGTTTTCCTTTGGATCCTCAGATCATAAGACCTGTATTTCCATATGACTGTCAGAGATCAAAAAGTCCTTGGGGCTCTTCTAGGTGAGGAAGAAAAAATGGTGTACCATACTTTCAGTGAATATTACTCTTTGCGTTATCTAGCTTTGCAAGCAACAAAGTACTTCTGCCAGGGAAGTGAACAATGGATATGGCGCTGGGAATCACCCCTGAGCCTTGTGCAACCTTTGCAACGTACTGACAAACTCTTCCCTGCCAAAGAAGTACTGAAGTACTCAGGTTTTAGATATGCATTGCTTACATATAGAGTCTTTCAGCTCCTGGTCCTGATGTGTTGTTTGCTACCTCTGTGCAGATACCACACGGCAGTAATGGGTTCCAGCTATTAAGGCTGAGTGTGACCTTCCTCAATGTGTTCATGCAAAGAAGCATATCCTGAAACCATTATTGGAAAACAATGTCACACTATATCATGCAAAGCCAGTGAAGCCTTTATAATTCAAAACCCTGTGGAGGAGGTCTCCTGCCCTAAGGACTGGCTGTAGCTGTGTGCTTCTCTAAGTCTCTGCTTGCTTTTCAGTTCTGGCTTGGCCTAAAGGCCACCACACCTGGCACACCTGCTGCTCTCAGGGATGGAGCAGCCTCCTCTTTCCACAGGTTTTGAATGTGAAGCACAGGAGCCACATGAGCCATCCTTCCTTTCTGCTGCTCTGTCACAGCCTTTTCAAAAATAAATAAACACAGTCTGCTTATGATGAAACATAACTGTTGAGACAGGTTAAGCAGCTGTCACACTCAAAACAAGGCATACATCAGAAAAGTCAGGAAGGAAAATTTGATATAGATTTTGGAAGTGATAGTAAAAAGACATGTTATTTTCAAAGGCTGTCAAAGACCTTGGCCTATTTTAATAACAGCTATTGACATTTTAATCTGTGTTTTTATGTACATAGACTAAAAATGTATATGGGCAAAATGAGAGGAACTAGAACTTCAGACATAAGCTAGCATAGTTACATCTATGGTTAAAAAAGTAAAAAAAAACCAAAACCAAATAGAACAAAACCAAACAAAACAAACAAACAAACAAAAAACAAAAAAAAAAAGCCAAATAAAAACCAAAAAGAAAGAACACGACCGCAACGTTGATAGACAAAATGAACAATTTGTAATAATATGATTTCATGTAGCTCTTTGCCCTAGTGAGAAACCTTGTGCTTCAACAGTATTCCTATATGAATTTTGCCTACTCAGTGTTGAGCTCTTTGGCACAGTATTATAAATGCTTTCCAAGATTATTAATCTATGTTACAGATATCATTAATAGACATTTCAAAATTGGAAAAAGAAAAATTATACATTATCCTTTGACAGAAAAAAAAATCTTAAGGCTCTTTTGGAGGTATTAAACCTACAGATTTACAAATTACTAGGGTTTTCTAGAACTAGAGAATCTTAACCACTCACTGCCTGCTTTACTGACAGACAAGCAATGTCTACCTCTGTCATAGATGTGTTGGAATTTTAACTTTGTATGCCTCTTTATTGGGACTCTTTTGTAGGTTATTTTTTGACCTGCTTAGGTAGGTACAACAATACAGTAATCATGTCAACTTATGAAGCTTTTGGGCAGTTCCTAGGTGGGGTGGGGGGGGGGGGGGGATAAAAGGCTTTTTAATTTAATGTCTATATGGCCCATCTTTTTAAGCTGTACTTCTTTCTGTCCTCTTCTTCAAGTCCTATTCTTATCTCAGTTAGACATGTAAGCCTTAAGAGTCATCCCACTAAATATATTGGACATCAAAAACCCCAGCAGTACTGAAAATTTTAGTGGGTCAAAGTACTAATATTTTCCCTGTCTCCACACACTAAAAAGGTCTTTTAGCATAGTTTTTTTATTTTGTGCTTCTGACAAGTAATTAAATACATGAAGAATTTAATAGAAACTTTTTTTTTTATTGTCTTGTTCTTGGGCTACAAAACCATCTTAGCTTTAACAGCCTCATAATCCTGCAACACTGACCAGTAATCACTGCTATTTCACTGTTCTTATCCATTTCCTTTAGCATTTCAGTCTGAATTGTAGAAGTACCAGCTTTCCAGGACCTACTTTAGGCCTTCTTTCCAGGCTGAATATATCCCAGAATGTTCAATAAGGCTCTCAGAATACCTGAAAACCATTTCTCAAATGTCAGAAATTTAGAATTTTTAAATAGTGGGTTTTTTTTAATTTTCATTCAAAAAAAGTCTGTATTTCCCATGAAAAATTGCATTATTCCTGAGTAGCAACAGAGACAGGGAATTCTAGTCAATTTAGTTACCTATTTCTTATCACCTTAAAATTCTCATCATTTCAATATAAGGAAGATCATAACCATTTTATACTTTTACTTGAGATTATGCTCAACAAAAAATGCAGCATCCACCATCATTGTCCAACTGTACAGCTCTGTTAGGGGGGGTTAGTGGGAGCTTATGTGGCCATAACACCAAACTTATCGTGAAATGATCTCCTCAGGTGGTGTAAATCTGCTTGAATTCTGCTGTTCAAGTGGAGATAGACAAATTTACATCAGTTGAGATTCTGGCCTATATCTTTTTGTATCCTTTTCATTTCTTTTCCTCCCACTGTTATTATTTCTGCTCCCACATGTGTATTTTTTATCTTTATGACAATAGTGTGAACTGAATCATGATGAACAATGCGCAGTTCCTGTCCAAGCAGTCTTTTGTTCTGATTTATGATCACATTTTCTCCTGAACATTCATCCAAGATTTTTGAGGTCAGGTCAAAAGTTTAAGAATGAGTGTTTTGACTTATATAGCATAATGAACTGAGGTCAATTTTGTACTTGAAATAACCTGCAGAATAATAATTTTCTCTTTCAAGCTTAGGTTTTCTGCTTTCTGTCACAAAAGTACCTAACTCCTCTTTTTAATCAATATTATATGCTTTTTCTTGTTGATAAATGTCCTCAATAATGTTGTTATTCATTCAGCATTGAACTAATTGACACCTCCTTCATTATTCTAGGCATACAGAGAACACACTAAATGCATTAGCCATCATAGTCAGGAAAAAGAAATCTTGTATCAGTTTTTGCTGTGAGATCTATGCTAATGTAGAAAAACTGACAAGGAAAAAAAAGTCTTGCTATTATTCAGTTTAGATCAATAAATTGCATAGTATCCCTTCTGTAGAAGATCTGTATAAATCAGTTCAGAATATATATTTTAGATCAGGATTTAAAAAGGTAAGATAAGTCAATAAGGACGGAGAAACCATTGCAACTGTGCTGGTGCATCATACTGATCTTTGAAATAAGGATTCATCTTTGGTAACTTTTCTGTTCAGAAAAGCACATATTCTCATAAATTTAGCCCAAGATAGGTCAACCAAAACACATAATCAATACTATTTTGAAGATTATATGTTATGATATTTATATATTTATAAATAAGAAAATATTTTTTTATGAGTGGGCAAGAAAATGAAACCTCAGATTGCTCAGAGAGGTTGTAGATGCCCCATCCCTCAAAACATTTAAGGTTAGATTGGATGGAGCTTTGAGCAACCTGATCTAATTAAAGATGTCCCTGCTCATTGCTGGGAGGTTGGACTAGGTGGCCTTTAGAGGTCCCTTCCAACACAAACTATGCTACGTGTCTATGGTTAGAGCAGGTAACCCTCATCATTTCCACTAAGAGAATGCTTTCTGCTTTATGAGAGTATTAGGCAACAGATATGAAAAAGGATCCTTTCCGAGGTGAAGGAAGAGGAAAGAGAAAAGTTTCACTTCATGAGGATAGGAAAAATGTCACCAATATAAGGAAAAAAGTAAAAGCTCTACTCTGAGACTTGAAAAAGAAATTTGCTTGGTCATCTTCTCCTCATATTTTACTAATATTCCCACCCTATAGCACTGCTCAGACATAAATGATGAAACACTCTCGCAAAAATATAGTGGTCCAATTTTCATAAAAATTAAAAGCTGCAGAAGTCACAGGTGTGGTTCCCTAAGTACACTGCTTTCATCTGGCACTTTTTACATCATGTAGCATCAAGGTGCTATTGTTATAAGCTGTTAACTATGCAAGGCAATCCTTAGCTGTGGTCTCCACAGCATGGAAGTAACAGCTTGAAATGGAAGATGAGAGACGAGTGTGTGCTGGCAGTGTTGCATTGGCTGTTTCACTGTACCATTTTATTGGTTATTGTCATATTTTATCCACAAATGAAGATTTTGTATGACAAGTCAGGAAAGAAAATGTTTTCAATCTTATTTCTTTCATAATAGCAATGTAAAGAACAGCCCAAGAGAAGCTCTGAAATGCTAAGAGCCACAGAGCATCTGGGAGGTGTCTATTTGAAATTTACACTGATAGCAGATTGAAACATGCTCATCACCTAAATACTTCAATTAAAGCTAAAACAATTGAGGGAAAGCAAAATGTGTCAGTACATTTCTTACTCATTCCTGTTTTTATCAGAACTTTCAGAAAAAGATCTCAGAGAGAGAAATTTGGTACCAATCCACATTTCTATATTAATTAATGACATCTGTTTGTAGAAATTGTCAACCATATAAACAAAGACAAGTAAAAAGAAATCTGCCAGGATGAAAAGAGTTTCAGGATGTAGAAAGTGGAAAATACTCTATGTCTGACTCTCAAAATACCCCTTGAAAATGTAATTGCATCGGAGAGCATTTCTGCTCATCCAGAACATATACACCTGACTGAGAGGATCAAATGCAAATCCTTTTGAGTCAGTTTGAATCTTCAGATTGAATTGTTCACTTCACTGCTGGATGATATAAGGGAAATAAAAGGTAGGAAAAGATGTGAAAACAGAAGATTAGGTGCAAGGGGTGAAATTCTGTTCTTAACTACAGTCAGTGAGTGTTCTGCTGTGTCCTTCAATGCAGTGTGAAATAAGTTGCAAGAATTTAGCCAAGTCTAGCAGCAATTACCAAGATTTTTAGCAAAAAATTGAAAAATATGTGGAATAGAGTCACAATAAAGCTGATTTGATAAGTACTTCATTTTTTATAAAGTAGTCTTATAAAGCTTTTGCATAAAGCCCACTGTCTAACATCAAGCAGCACCAATCTGAATGGTTTCATGTTTTGCATACAAATCTTCCCTTAATAAATTAATAAAACAGAAGTATACAGCCTAATTATGATTGACCTGAAAGTGAACTGAATTTTGAATTAAAAAGAAACACTAAAAATCAGAGTTCTTTCTTCAGTCTCAGCTTCACCCACACAAAGGGGTAAGTTACACCCTTTAATGAACTGAGATTAGGGAGCAGAATAGAGGGTGATATCTATGGTGTTTCGTAAGACCATGTGAGGGCGATTTTTAAAAATATAGCAGTTTCTACAGAAATTAGTCCATTGAAACCAATGGTATCTCAGATAAATGCAGAACACAAAGGAATCAGCTTTTGAGTGTAACACACAAGATACACTCTTGCTTTGGCACAGCATTGAACCATGACAGTATTGTTCTGATTGCAGTGTCCATATCAAAATTTGATATAAAGAAGAAAAGAGAATGGAAGACTTGACTCAGAATATTGTGGAAAGGATACTTTCTATAAAGAGCACGTGCATATAAGAAACAGGCAAAACAAATTAAGATAATCCTTGGCTGGGGCCAAGACACGTCTGTTAAAAGTGCATCAGTGTAACAGGAAATGCAATCATCATGTTACTTTGGAGATCTACTTCATCTGTAACTCCTATAAATTACTTCTGCATAAGGGTCTCCTTCCCTCACAACCCAAATGACTGTCAGAGTCAGGTACTTCTGACAAAAGGGTGTGAAACCTCAGTCTGCAGCCTTTAGTAGTAATGGCTGCTGAAGCCAATCAATGCCAAAATGCACTACTTTCATGTACAAATATTCAAAATTTGCTATACTCTCTCATTTTTTCCCCTTCTGCGAACCAAGGTGTGGGCAAATTACAATACATCTTCTGAAGATTTTTACTCGATCCACTCTTATTTTGCAATAATTTGCAACTTTTCCATCACAAAATTAATTACTCTGTTCTGAGATGCTAGAGCTTGAGAATAAATGCTTTAAAAAAAGTCTGTTTGTATATGGGTATGAAAGTTGGTATTATTTGGCTTTGGTAAGAGGAAAATGGTGATCTGCACAGACCTGCACATCTGTGTTTGCAAATGTCTAATTCATTTGCATAACTGTTTCAAAAATGTTCAATTTCAGCTGCTAATAGAACTTCAACTATCAAGGGCAAGCATCTTGAAAATGCATTTTTCTTCTAAGATGCACAAACATAATCTATGCATTTGGCAATTAATTTGGGCTCTGTATCAGATATTTCACAGACTGGAAAGGCAAAACTAAGGAAAACAAATTAAATGAACCAAAAATTCCAAGCAAGTTTAAGCCCAAGGCTGTTTCATGAAGCTTTCAAATAAGCTTTAATCAAAGTATGAAGAGTAAAAAGAAAAGAGACAAAGCCTCAATCTTCTCAGCCCTACAACAAATAGGAACCCTTTGGAAGGTTGATTTTTCCCTGTTCTATGAAAGGAAAATTATTTTGTTCTTAATGGTGAATATGGACAGAAGACAGAACATACTGCAAATTATCAGTTGAGCCATCAAATTATTTGGGTTTGCATGAAAGTTGAGAAGGGAAGATTTGTGATAAAAGCAGCCCTGGTAGTTCTGTATTGTTTGTGCAGTGCTAATACACAGGGAATGTAGCCTTAACTCACTGTCCTCTTCCATGATGCTTAAAAAAATTAAAAATTTTGCCACCTATACTCGTTAGAGGAGTGTAAAGGAATCTTTAGAAGAAACTCATTTTTTATAGAGATTTCCATGCAAAGGTGCAGGCACGAATACCCAGTTTCTCCTGTTTCCTATGACTCCTGGTTATTTTGAATGAATGTCACTTTGGCAGGTGACCAGAGACCAAAGACAGCAAAGTGAGTTGTCTCAATAACTTACCCTAGAGTTGATGTTTGCCTTAAAATAGTAACAGTTTAAAGTAACTTGTCTAATAGATTCAAATTCCTTCTAGCTGGCAGTCTCTCCTTAAGTCTAGCTGACATAATTTCTTGTTTTTCCTACCTCATAGCACTCAAGATCTCACACTGTCATGTGAGACAAAATGGTGATGCCAAAATGACACAATGTTTTTTCTGTATCTCATATCAATGTTTCTAGAGTGATGTTTAAATATGCAAGCCAATCATATTCTGAATTAACCTTTTCTGTGAAAATTGGATATTTAAGGGGTTTTGTGGTCTATTCTGGTGTTCATCTCATTTTTGGTGATGACAACATTCAATTAATGTGTAGATTAACTGATCATTCTGCAAATGATCGAATACCTGCCATTCTGATTATTTCAGTTAGGTGATTGTGCTGTATGTATCATTTCACAGCCCTTGAGGGTTGGAGGATGAAGGAATACGGTGGAAAGAAAATAAAAAGAGTTTAGGCAGTTAATACCCTGCAGATTCATGTGTTATGTTGCCTTTCCTCAGCAGTCAAGTTTTTCTCCCACGGAACTTGGAAAATGCCCAGCTAAAATTTTATGAAAGTACATGAATCACATCAACTTGCAAAAAGCTAATGGCATGATGCAGTGTGGTCACCTTTTATCTCCCACACCTTTCTCTCTCCCCAAGGGACACTGCATCCAGACACTCTCAGTGAACCAGGGAGGGGACAATGCTCTTAGCTGCAACTTGGCACTTAGACACCCCAGTGAAGATACATATCCTTGTGAGATTAAAAGAATCTCTTAAACTCACTGTCCAGGTAGAAGAACAAACAGTGGGACAGTTTGCTACCGTGCCAGTCCTCTGTGCCAGCGTGGATTCTGCAGCTACAGCAACATCGACAAAAAACCCCTCACAATTGCATCATTTCATTCTGCACACAACAAACAAAAGTACACTTAGGGCTAAATCTGGGCTTCCTTTCCAGGTCCTCCATTCAAACACACCGGAGAGTGGGATTTTCTTTCCCTTGAAAACATTTCAGATACATTGGACCAGGATACTGCTTTGCTCTGAATACAAATCAAGCCTGAATATGAAGAGAAAGGGAAGTTTATGACTCTACAAGAGCTGTTTGCTCTCAAGGCAAATAATAAAAATAAAAAGAGGTGCAATTTACACAACTCTAAACTAAAACACTCCAAGAGACAGCCAGTGGAACGAGGTGGGGTCAGATGCCCTTGGTATAGAGAAATATATCTGAATGGTTGTTAAATATTAACAGTGAGTTAAAAGCACAGAAATATTCAGTCTGCTAAAAAAAATTAGCCAAACAAGGCTTTGTTGAGGGATTTTTTTTATCTTAGAAATTAATAGACAGAAAAGAGGGAGAAGTTTTTTATGCTTTGAATATTATTTATTTATTTTATCTAAAGGAATTTTTTGTCATTTCTAAAAAGGATGTAAGATGTTAATTCTTTGGAAATAGTCATAAAATAAAAACCTAAAGAAAGAAAAAATAGTGATTTTCTGTTTAATTAACTCAATTGTAATAAAATTGAAGAAACCAAACCTCATTAGAGAACTTAACAATGGAATATCACTAAACTTGATTTCAAATAATGAAACATGCTATTGCATAAATTATTTTCAAAATGAAACCTAGGAAATATTTATAATCTAAAAATGTACAAATTAGCTATCAATATTACAAAAAATATTGGTGACACACCTCTTGGTCACTTCCAAAGTTCAGCTTCAGGAGACTATAGTAATTTGTTTTGTTAAAATGGGAAGTATCATACAATTTTTCAAATACATGGAATTACGCATGTTCTGAACAACAATCCAGCACCAAGACCATGATCCAAGAGGTTTGGTCTCTATGGTTATTTGGTTACTAGCATTGCTATAATTGCCTGTTAATCACTTCTGAATTCAAAGCATAGGGCTACTTCAACCTTTGCACCAGCAGAGGCATGGACTAGAACTACAATGAGCAAGTATTTTTTTCATAAACTGGTGTCACTTGTTAGATCTCCTCTAACTACATAGACAGTAAAAGCTTTGGAGTGTGCTTACCATGCTCTTCTGCTTCTCTGGAATGCTAACAAGTGTTTTCAATTTTAACCTTATATTATTTCTCCACAAACATCTAGAGAAAAAAAATCAAAACACATTCAAATCATGCTTCTCCTAATAGGAGCTGCGCTAAGATTTCTTCCATCGAGGTATATAATGAATACAAGGAAACAATTTGTTCCGTTTGTTTCAGCACAGCCTGCATGTAATCTTCTTATTTCTAGAATACATTTACCTGATAAAAATCACATGATATTGAGCTTCTCAACTGTTAGAGGTGAACGTTTCTAAAGTAATAGCTGATTTAAAAAAAAAAATAGCCTTCAGAGTCCATAAAAGAAAACTCTACATCTAACAAGCTGTTTTCTAGAAACTCAAATTTAATTTAGATAGTACAAAAATGGATTGATGATAATTATATGAATTGTTAGATCCATCTTCACTGCTTATAACCTGCAGTACAGACAATGATAAACTGCTGATGGCAGAACTCAACATAAGATTTTCAGAACTATCTTTAAGCTCTTTCCAAAGTTAATACCTTATCACATACGTTTAGGAGCACATTTCTGTCAGGTCTAGATGTATGAAAATATGCAAACTTTCAAATGTATCTCTAGGCTAAACTCATCTCTCATACAATACATTATAATAAATCTTACATGACTGGTACTTCATGGCTTCTCGTGGGGATATAATTTTCTTTTTAAAATAACTTCAGTCTTTCATTTGAAGTTCCTTGGGGAAAATGATGGAGTAATCAAAGTGTGGTAGCAGCTACTTTCCTCTCAGGGTTTAGCAAAGAAAATAAAGTAAGATTTTGTAGCAGCTGAATGGAATGTTTGGTTCAGGTACTGGAAAAATAATAATGGCCTAGCCTGCGTCGGGTGCGAAGCACACTGAGTAACAGATGCAACAAGACAGAAAAATAGCCCTCAGGTTGCACTTGTGATGATAAAAGACTGGACTGAGACCTTCTGATGTACATGAAAGGCTGCTGTAAAATACAGATCACTTAAGATCAAATTAGTCTGTACTTACAAAAAACAATACCCCTGAGTGAGAGCAGTGTGACAACCGTGCAACAGAGTGTATCATATTGGGCTCTCTTGTCTTGAACTTCTCTTATTATAAGTGGAAAATCAGGTGGGGACATTTACCTTCGAGGTCAGTCAGAGCTGATAGATAAAGTGTGGGTCTCTTCTCACAGAAAAATAAACAGAGTAGAGATAGGGGCTTTTTGATATTGCAGTGTTTTGAAATGCTAGGAGATTGATAAGACTGTAGGCAAAAGGGGAGTCTAGGCTTCTCTGTTCAAGTGTTATTTCTAAATAGTTGGAATTTGGTTTTGATTGTTTTTGACATAATCCTGGTAGGGGTTTTTTTGGTTTTAATATTTTAAGAAAAAAATTTTAAGAAAATACTACTTTGAAGTTATTTCTCTGCATTGCATAAAAATATCTTGATTATGCCTCATGTTTCACTTTGTGCTCTGCAGAATCTGGAAGCTCTGGAGAACTCCAAACCGGTGCATTTGCCAAAATAAGAAATGCTTCTTTTTAGAGAGCTTGGATGCATAGTGTCATTTGGGCACCAAAACTGCCCTGGTTTCATTAGCACACTTCTCTTTCTCACTGAAGAGAAAATATATTTTTCAACATGGACCCAAGTCAAGCAACTCTTACATCTGAATTGTAGTGGAGTCTCTGTAATAGACTCAAAGAATGGCCAAGGTTGAAAGAAACTCGTTAAGATTAGAAGTCCAACTGTCAACCCAGAACTGCTTCTGCCCTAAACCGCTAAACCGTATAATAGTGAACAAATAGGGAAATTTTTTTGTTCTGCATCAAAGGATCTGTCAAATTTATTTTTGAAATTTTCTGTTTAAAAACAAAACCAGTGAAATAGTCTGACTTTGGGAAAAGCAGTTGAGAACACAGGACAGAAATGATGTTGTAGGATAGACAGAAGAGGCAGAGGGAGACTTGCAGAAAAGTTCTTAGAAACTTCATTTTGAACAGACTAGTGAGAAAACAAGCAAACAGAGGTACAGTCAAGCCTCGGAGGAGGTAGAAGGTCTAGGTTTACATAGAATTTGCTGCAAACCAGCAATTCCTTAAGCTGAATGAAAATAAGCCTCAGCATAAAAATTTGTCTAGCAGAAGCCCAGTAGGAGACAGCCATACCGACACATCCAAGATCTTCTTCATTTGTTTTCTTTCATATTTATTTGAATGATATGTGTTTAAAGGTAGTATAAGTAGTTAACAGTTTCACATCTAATTATAATCAAATTTTGCTTTTTGACTGTAAAAGGATTATTTATTTCTTCATTTAATTTCAAAAGGATATGGCTTTAATCCTAAAAGCCCAGAGGAGTTCTTTCATAGATAGAAATATGAGGCATTATCTGTGATATCCAATGAACAAAACATTAAGCTTCCTTTTCCTATACTGTCTTTAGATTCAAAATGTGTGGAGTTCATAGTGAATTTTGCTATATTTTCATGACAGTGACTTAACTTGAAAGTTTACCTTGCATGCCTTTCTCAATATATCAGCTATTTAACCTGAAACTCCATTGATCAATCTAAGGCAGGATTTCTAGTGTTTAAAAAAACAAGGCTACTACTTCAAATTTCTTTACACCAAATGCTTCCCATTGTGTTTGCTATTAAAGACACATGACCAGATATTCTGCTGATCTTGGCATAGGCATCCATCTTCTAGAAAATTTGTCTTACTCAGGTTTTGCATCATAGGGTACTGCCACCATCAAGGGTGAGACTGACTGTCTGTTCAAATGCTCAGAGAGCAGCCTAAATTACCCAAAAAGTCACCAGACTGTGGAGGTTACCTTTGATTCAACAACCACCTCCCTTACTGCTACAAAAATTTTATAACATAACAGTAAATATTTTGCTCCTGATACAAATATTTTGCCTGTGCACTTCTAACCTAGTTGTTTTCTTCATAACTCTAGGTATGTAAAGTAAGGGACCTCTTGGAAAGATCTCCATAATCTACAGGTACTTTCTGGCATAGGTTGGATTATTATCTCTTACCAAGAAAAATTCAAAGATATTATTTTCTTGTCTTCAAGATGCAGTAATTCTACCTTGTGTAGCTATGCATAATTGGCAGCCTAGGCCTATTTGCAATGCTTTTTTGAGGGATCAGAATTTAAGCTTAATATCCTTTTATTTTTGACTCTTGATGCGAAGATATTTATGTTACAGTATCATACCTAACTTTGGATTTACTTTTTCTCTGGTGGCATTCCACAATTCAAGAAGCAACAACACTGATGCCTTGTGGCCTTGAAGCACTCTTTGTGTAGCTGAAAGCTGACCTGATCATTCAGGAGCTGCCCTAAGCACCAGACAAGATGCTTCGGATCCATTGCAATAGGAAATTAGTGTATTTGGTGTGATTCAGTTGAAACAAATAGTTTGTCCATCTCTGCATTAAATTCTTAGGGAGTATTTATTAGTAAAAAGTGCTTATCTCTTGAGTGGAATATACTATCCATAAATCTGGAGATTGGTATTTCTAAGCACTGGACTTGGCAAAGCAAGAAGTGAATGAACTAAATTGGTTAGCTAAAATGTGCCTCAGTAAGCAATATTCTCTATTCTTTTTATAATGTAAGCTGTGATTTGTGTATGATATACTTTTTCCCTGACCTTCATGTGCTGCTTGTCTTTTTAAAACTTAAGGCGTGTAAGTCAGGCTCTATGCATTTCTCTATGCATGGCCAGGAAAAAAATGCATTATAGACGCAAGGTTTTAATAGATGCCAGTGACACTGTTAGCTTTCATTTTGGCTAATACTTTCTTCTTGCTGATGATAGCAGCATCAAAATTCTAATGTAATTTGGAGGAATGGGTTTTTTTCCTTTAATTCCCCTGCCTTTTTTAATTTTTATTTTGTGGTCTGGTCGGTGTTTGGATAAAATTATTAACTACCAGGGTTTTCTGGTAGTCTTTTTGGGCTTTTCTTTTTGATATTAGTGAAGAATTTTAACCGACTCATGTCTTTCAGCAAGGTGCTATATGGGTAGTTCAGTACCCGTGCTTACACAGGTATATCCAGGATGACTTCTAAATGTTAGAAAAATCCTTGCAACAAAACTAAAATATTCACTGTTCTCTACTTTTTCTTCTCGTAACAAGCAATACCAGTACATTCAGAGGTAGAATTGATACTTTTACTGAAAGCCCATTCAAATGCTCCATAAAAGCTTTGGGTTTTGTTTCTGACAGACCAGATATTGGCTATTTCTCTTTCAGCTAAAAGACATCTTTCAGATGTAGTGTCAAAAGAACTCTTTAAAAGCAAGGCTTCTGTCACTTCCATTGTTCATTTCAGCATTCAATAGGCTGGATAAATGTTACAGCCTATAATGGACATGCCATTTATTAGCATTTAATGGGAAAAAATTGCATATCCTATACTGTCTATAGTCAAATACTTTAGGAGAAAAGTAAAGTATTGCTCAACAAAGAAAAAGACGTAATTTGTATCAAATTCATAACCTAGTACATCAAGTATATTTCTGCAAAAATGATACCTTGTGTCACCTACTGAATTGGATTTGTCAGGTGCTGGACTAAGTCAGTTATATCATCCACAACATCACATACATCCTTCTTAGTAGCAAATAAATCTCCTACTGAATTGAATATATCTCTAGTTGCAGAAGACCCACAATAAACTGATTGTGTTTCTGTAGATGTTTGTCTGGATGTAGAGTCAGATGTGTTTGTTATAGGAGTACATTCCTGATTAATTAAATGCTTGATATACATCTGACATAACATTTCCTGAAATATCCATGTTAAGAACAGGACTGATTGTATGAGCAGCTGAAATTCGTGCATCAATGTACTACAGCACTCAGGTTCACTTTCTAGGAGACACCAATCATGTGAATGGGGTGAAATCACTGGCAGAGAAAGTTTAGGTCAGCAACAGCTCCACAGCAAGGACTATTCCTTATAGCTGACAGCAGGGCTTTAGACATACAACAGTTTGGCAGCGGCTTCAGGTGTGCAGAGAACAAGATTCATCAACATGAGAAAAAAAGACAGTAGAGGAGACAATCAACTCTTTTTCATGTGTACTTGCTTTTGTCTGAATCTTTGATAAAAGACTTCTCCAGTTCTGCTGAGCCTGTCTCTGCCTTAAATTCTGTCTTTCTTTATGACTGTGTCTCTTTGCATTATTTTATGTAACACTCAAAGTATGAGAAGAGATATAAACACAACATCCAAACTCTGATTATGAGCTGGGCCAGGAAATGTTTCCAACCTTGTTACTTTGGTTGGCCATCTGCATTTTAAGTTATTTGGAAAAGTGACATGCATTGGAAATGACTGTGCTTTATTTAAAAGGAAGCTTTCAGTACAAGAACAGGAAAAAAATCTACTATCAGAAAAAAGCGATTCCCTAGGAAAAATAACTAACAAAGAGAATAATAATCTCTTTCCCTGAGGAGTTAGAATGGCATTTCCTCTGTACAGAACTGCAGGTGAGCTCTGCCCAGAGTAGAAATATTGTTGAAAACCAGTTTCAGGTGGAGTCATGCAGACAGGGAGGAATAGTAGATCTCCAGATGAATGCAATTAGTCTGCCAGAAGCTTGTGAATACAAACTGTGGTAAGTGAAGAAGAAAACTAAGGTGACAATTGGTATGGAGTGATATGCAAGGGGGAGCCTTTACCAGAAATCAATGACATATGGTGTTTGCAGGGTGAGTGTCTGTAGAAAACTTTTAAGAAGCAATAATAGTAATTAGTGTTTTCTTAAAGAAGCAGCAAACCTGCCCATTATCACTGCCTAGCATAGGAATACAGCAGGAGCTGCATGAGGTATAGATACTAAATAAAGACATTCTTACCTCCTACCCTGGACATACAGCAGTTCAGTTATTAGTGCAAATCTTGAATATTGTCTTATTTTATCCTTTAAGAATGGTAGGCTGGATGACCAATAACCCTATATTATATAGAGTCTATAATGTCTTTTGCATTGTCCCTGATGTCCCACTGTTTTGCCACCTAGCTTCCTCTTTTATCTGCAGATATTCAGCTCTGTTTCACTCCCTATGCTGATGTAACTGGATGTGTGAAATTATTAGAGGTTTCTAAATGAGATATTTAAATCCTTGAAGTATTTTTTTTTCTTCACTGCAAAATTTTTCATATGGAAAATAAATGAAGAGGTTTTATTAAAAGACATTCAGGATAGATTTTTTTTATAATCCTTACAAAATCCATGATGCCATCACTCTTTCATTGCTATTTTTCTCAATTGAAAAGCTATTTATAGAAGGGTAGAAATAGTCCTGAAATTTGAGCAAAGATATTTGAAGATTATCCTAACATTTTCCATAATTTTCCATAATACCATCGCTAGGTTTGAACTCCATCTCTCAATAGGAAATTAAGATTATTCTTATTCTAGTTTGTGATATTCTTCTGAATTGTAAGGTTTGGTTATTTTAAGGAACAGTTGTTTTTTCCTTAAATCACCTTGTGCTGAAATCATCAATGCTTTAAAGCAGTGCAAATGGAATTTTTTATTTAACAGAGACCCTTCAAGCTGTAACTGCTCCCCCAGGTTCAGCAGAGTTTTTCTTCTGTTCTTGCAAAATCTCATCTAATATAGTTTTTAATGCTCAAATTCTGCCTAGTTTGTAAGTAGCTGGCGACTCATGGGGACCACAGACACATCAGGAGTTGCAATTTAGCTGGCTACAGTGTTTGTGATGCATCTGGTAGACTACAATCTCCTGTTACCCTTATTTGCATTTTTCAACATTAACACAAATTAAAAAGAAGTGACACTTTTATTGTTATAAGGAATATTCAGCTCCAACTCTAGAGCTTTCATTCAGGTCCAAAATCTGTTTCTAACTGCAAGGACAAAAGACTGCACTTGATAGTGCATCTGATCCAACACCAGGTGATGTTTTGCCTTGTAGCACCAGAACTATGATATCATACACAGAAGAAATCAGTTCCCATTTAAAATTTGAAATTATTTTCCTCTCTCATTGCCCTGATACCTTCATATATTGTTCATGAGATATGATTTTTCTAAAAGTATTAGTTTCCTACGTAAGGTACATCTACAAATAAAATAGGATTTTCTACCCTGGCCCAATTTTTCCCCAAACCCTATAAATTAAGATCTGGCTAAGCACCACACAGAAGCGGGAGAAGATTAAGGAGAGGATAGACAGGATAAGCAAAATTTAAAATATTATTTGCAACTTTTATGACTATCATACATGTACCAGATACTGTACATATGCCCATGGAGATTTGTCAGTGCAGAAAAACTTTCTCATATATAGTTTTAGGTATTTAGGCTCATAAAATGGACACATACAAAGCCTCGAAATTCAACCTACTAGACATACTTTTGAAAATCAACATAAATCCTATTAATATATCAAACTTGTCCCTTAATTTTTGGCTAAATTTGCAAACTTATGAACAAAATAATATATTTAGAAGAATATTTGTAAGCTATTTAGTTTCTTGATTACTTCACTTTTATTAATTTCAATCTCTGATGTATTTAATCTTTCAAAGTAATATTGCATTATCTAATATATGTTCAGGTAGCCATCCATGGGAAAAGGTATAAAACTTTCTCTTTACAGACCTGTGTTTTGATGCTGACATTGATGGCATATCAAATTAAAAACAGGATAGGGCCATTTTGACCTGTATTATCTAAGAAAGGGGATGTAATTAGAAATCAATATTTCTCTAAAGGAAGGGGTAAAATTAATAGGTAAAAAAGGTTAAAGGCCTGGCCATATTCTTAGATGTGGTTCATAACGAAATAGTTTTCAGTTTAAAACCAAGTGGGGGCAATTTCTTTAGACATGATTATAAGTTCAGGGAAAGGTTTCTTTTTTTTTTTCCTTAAATATTTACATATGATGTCTTCATCCTCTTTAAAATACAGACTTCATAGTGCTTTTTAAATAGGAGTCACCAAGATATTCAGATTGAATATGGCAAACTCATAAATCCAAAATATGGTAATTGTCAGATGACTGCTAAAACCTCTATTAAAAAAAAAAAAGAGTGAGAAAAGAGGAAGAGCTATGAGATTTGCGAGGAATGGAAATTCTCTTTAACATAAGATGGACAAAAAGTCTCAGGACATAATGAATAATAAATTAGAAGGTTGAAGAGCAGGTCTAAAAGTGTGAGAGCGCAATTGAAAGAGAGTAAGAAAGATAAGTGCTATTACAAAGATATCTGGATAATTTATGATACAACTGCTTGGCCTCCAGAGGCAGGAAGCAATTGTTCTGAGAGCCATAATGAATGACACAGGATAAAGCAAAATGTTTTTTTTAACAAATGAAAGTTGTACTGATTAAAACAAGAAACACAAATTAAAAAAAAAAAAAAGAAAGATAAAAGAAGGAAAGAAGGAAAGAAAAAAAGAAAACTTAAAAAATTAACCACAGCAGAAACTACAGAATAATATGACTGGCCAAATTTCAACATAAATGGTGCCGAGAAAATTATAGAATCACAGAATCACAGAATAATGAGTTTGGAAGAGACCTCTAAGATCATCGAGTCCAACCTATGCCCTAACACCTCAACTAGATTATAGCACCAAGTTCCATGTCCAGTCTTTTATAAACACATCCAGAGCTGGTGATTCTACCACCTCCCTGGGAAGAGCACTACAGTACTTTATTATTTTTTTGCTGAAAAATTTTTTCCTAATATCCAACCTATACCTTCCCTGACGTTGCTTGAGTCTGTGTCCTCTGGTTCTGTCAGTTGCTGCCCGGTGGAAGAGACTGACCCCCATCTGTATCGACCCTCCCTTTAGGAAGTTGTAGAGAGCAGTAAGGTCACGTCTAAACCTCCTCTTCTCCAGGCTAAACACCCCCAGTTCCTTCAAATGTTCCTCATAGGCCTTGTGTTCCAAGCCACTCACCAGCCTCGTTGCCGTCCTCTAAACGCGCTCAAGCATCTCAATGTCCTTCCCAAACTGAGGGGCCAGAACTGCACACAGCACTCAAGATGGTCTCACCAGCACCGAGTACAGGGGAAGAATTACCTTCCTGCTCCTCCTGGTCATACAATTCCTAATGCAGGCCAGGATGCCATTGGCCTTCTTGGCCAATTAATCGCAGATTAGATTTTATACTACAGGGAGATAAGAGAAATCAGTAAAATTATCCAGCGTCCCAATCAAAACAACAGAGAACTGTAGCATTTTTTTAGCAATTCATGTTCATCTTTTGAAACATCTTCTTTTTTGAGATCTGAAAGTTATATTATAAATCCACAGGACAGGTATAACCTTACTATGAGAACTAACTACACATGAGACTCTGAGTAAAATGTCCAAATTAGAACTCTCCCAAATATCCATGGAAAAGAATAGCATTCAATTGCTCTGTGGTACCTTCAGTGCATCTATTAGTCTTTCTGAGAAACAGAGTATTAAGTTAGATGGCACTTTGCTGGGATTGAGATTATTTGAACTAGAATAAAAAAGTATTCTAATTACTTTTTCTTTGTCCTAATTTTCAACTGCATAAAATTCTCATGCAGAAGTTTACATTTCTTAGCACAGTGATATCCAACCTTCATTTATCACAAAATTCACCTTTGCTTTGTATTCCTAAATAAAGTAAGAAAGGTGGCCAAAATTTTTAAACATAAAAGCATTTCTTTTATGAATAGACATAGGTTGATATAAGTCCATAAACCTAATTTCTTTCCAAAAATATCTGTGACCCTGTAGTAACAAATTCAACTGAATGGAGATAAACCGTATTGCATTTATTTTCTTATCCAGGTTTACAAAGCACTAAAAGAGACAAAACACTTTTTCTAATCAAGCAGTCAGTTACTGTAAGTCACATTATTGCTAAAAAGCACAAAGACAAAAACATCTTCAGTAATATAGTGAACTGTTGTAAGTTTTATGGTGAAATTACATTTAATTAAAAATATTGTGCATAATTCTTCACTATTTCAGTAATTTACACTAGGGAAAACATTGTTAAATACTTGTGTGTTTTATACCTCTTTTGAGTGGGTATAAAATGGTTCTCCCTGCTATAAAAGGAAACAAGCACGTTCATCTCTTCAACTCATTTCAGTAGGAACTTTGGCATTGTCTTTGACAGACATACAGAATTATGTCCAAGACTCTGCATTTACCAAATGCAGATTTCTCCTGGCTAGACAGGAGCTTATGCTGTGACAGAGTCCAAAGGAAAAGAATGATAAGTGGCTATAATTCACAATGACTAAATCTCCACAGTTGGTGCCTCATCCTCTGTGTCTTCTTAACAGAATGTTGGTCAGTTTTAACAAAAAATTTTGGAACATAATGCTGCTTGAGAATGCTGCCTGGCCATCCTGTGGTGGCCACAAGGAATCCTGTGCACCTGGCTACAGGTGCAACTGCATTTCCTTATCTCCGTGGTGAAGACCAATATCAGTGCTGTGGAGAAATGAAAATGAACTGTTGGATTTAGCAATTCTGCCCATCTTTGCACAGGCTGGACATTCCCCACCTGTAATTGGTCCTGTCTGGCTGCCCTGAAACCTCCAGGCTCCCATTCCTGATTAGCCTCTTTCTGATGTTGACATTCTCCCTTCCTGGCTGGGCAGGTGCACATTTACCCTGGAGTTATTCTTGGAGGAAAAGCGGAATTGTCATCATTTGTATTTCATTAGAACTGAGGTTTTCAAGAACTGCTTTTTTTTCCCAAATATTGCAGCTTATAATAATGTACAAGTTTATGATGAGGAAGCCAAGTGTTTTTAGGACCTACACATTATTTTCAAAAATCTAGCATTTCCAGTAGTAATAATATATTTTTAAAACCCCGAACAACTAATACCGCACAGACACACACGTGCACTCACACACACATACACAACAAAGAACAAAAAAACACCTCAAGAAAAACCCCAAAAAAACCCCAAATTATATGTCTTTCTTGCTCTGTGAATGTAGTCTTGTTCTTGCTATGAATTCACTAAGGGAAGCCTTCCAGAACTTGATACATCACCCAGTGGAAAATTATAATTAGCACTGCATATTTACAATATGTGATTAGATACCAAGAGATTTTTCAAAGCTAGCATAAAAAGTTACTATGAAGGTGATAACGATTCTTTTGGAGAGGTATTCCTTTGTTCATTTTAGCATTCTCATAAATGTTTAAATAATATGAATTAAGCTTCCAAGCCAATTAATTTGTCTGTTTCTCATTTTCAGTGATGTACTTTAATTACACTTTCACACTTCTAATCTTCAGAAAGGGATGCAGCATGCAACAATCATGAAACACAAAACCTGTAAAAGCCCAAATGGATAACAGAAAAAATTCCACAGTTTGTGCCTTAGTCTCATCCCATATAATTTTGTAATATGTAGAAAGAGGTTTAAATCTTATGCACTTTTAATTTTGTGGGGTATGTAAAACTCATAATGTGGGTGAAAGATGAATTTTGGTTCATCTTAAATGTTTCACACTAAATTTACTCCATGAATTAAAACCAATATGTGATCATTTTGTACTACAATACACAGAGTTAATTAATTTTTGGTCTAGAATAAGTACTGAATAATAAAAATTAATTTCTCATTTTCAATCCTATTCACTTCTCACTGTTTAATCCTTTGTCTGTGTTTGGTCTTAAATATGCTTAATATTGAAGGCATACAACTACAGAATATTTTTGAGTCACTGAACCTTAAAATGGAGAATGGGTACATGGGAAAGCTGATTATAAGGAAGGAAATGGAAACTGAAACTAACTATTCTTCTTCCTATCATGAAACCCTAACTACAAAACCTGCTTTGGTGAGTCCATTCCAAGGCGAATTCATCTGTTTAAGCATTGAATCGATGGTAGTACAGGTAAGTAATTATATAACTTCTATTAAGGAATATCCTAGATTCATCCTGTATGTATCTACCTAATGCTAAAATATTTTCCCGATCATCTAACTGTTTCATCTCTTTTCTTGACCATGATGTATTTTCATTTAATGTTCTGTGAACAATTTCCTTCTGCAAGAGAAATTGCATGAACAATTCCATATTTTACAATCTGAAGAGTATTCAGTCAGATTGTAACACACACCTGTAAGCAGAACAAGGAAATGCTTAATCTGTTCAAATCTTTTATATTTGAGAGAAATCTTTCCTTTTTTTCTCTCTTGCCAAGTTTTGTTTAGGGGAATTTTGGAAGTGGAATATTTGGTCAAGTTCCAATCTTTTCTAATGTTTTTTCCAAGATGTTAGTGATGTTACAAATAGGGTAGTCAGAAGAATTGTTCTCTTCCTCAGAACTTAGATGGGGGAAGAATAAGGCTAATATTTAGGCTCCTTCAACTAAATATGAAAAAAAAAACAAGAGAAGAGAGTAAAAAAAGAATGAAAGGATGATGTACTCCTGGACACTACCATGGTAAAATGGTAGGTTATTTTGCTAACCCATCAGCCTTCATCACCACAGAAGTCATACTAAGTCACAAATTGAGTAGAAGATTAATAATTTGTATTAAGGTTTTGCTTTTCAGGACTTTGAGTGCATAAAAATGCCTTTAAAAAGCATGTATGTATTCTGTCTCCTTACTTTGCAGCCTTTTAACATAGGAGAGTAACGTGTCAGAATAACTGAACCAGGACAGATCTGTGTAGTCCTGTTGGAATTTCACATGGTTATTGACTGACTTGTTGGCCTTGATGATCAATCCTTTTAGTGTAATTTATTTTCTGTTCATATGTGCCCTTTTTATGTTTTAGTTCAAAATACCCTAAGTCAAAAGATATTTGCTGCCAGCTAATCTGCATGTTTACGAGTTCATGAGCAACTTGCTCATCATTAAACAGAGGAAATTCCTAAATTCCATGATCACTGAGGGAGTGAAACCTTAACTGCACCCAGGCACACATTTTGCCCTTTCTAGTCTGTTGCTAGTTCTCTGCAAAACTAGTCTTTCCACTGAAAGTCTAGGCAGAAAATCAGATGTTGTTGTTGTCCTACTCGCTGCGTCTTTTGCAAGAGCACAGCCGTTCCTACTCTAAGAAGTAGCTGCAGGTATCTCAGCACCACAGACCTTTTTAAGACTTCTCTCTCCTTACTGTCAAGTTGAAATTTACGTTGCTTTCCCTCCGAATCCTGGAAAGCTGGAGAAGGAGGTGGAGAGAAGTAGAGCTGGTTCTGTGTAATTTCCTATGCTGAAGATAGGTGCCCTGATGAAAAGCTGTCTTATTTACAAATTTATTAACCCATGGCTTCCTCCCTGCATCTTTCAGTGGTTCACTGCTTTGCATCCTTGCCAAGACAACAAACTCCATTCTTTTATTTTGGTCAGGAGGTTGTGTTGCAGGAAGTTTGTGGGAGAGTGAATCTTATTCAGTAGTGGGATTCACTGGGACTAAATTTGCAGGGCAAGGTCATAGTTAATAAGGGAAAAAAAAATAGGAAAAAAACCCCAAAACAACCTCCCACCCCCAAAGCCAACAGATCTGCATTCATAGATTTCACATAGAAAGAAAATGTTGAATTAACAGATGTTTCCAGGTGCTTCATAGATGAAATTACTCATTCTATAAATAAGATAATGATGTAGGAAAAGTCAAGGTTAAGAAATACAATAGACAGACCTTTTGGTTTGGATCCTGGTAGAAAAATGAAACTGTAATCACTAGGGAGCCCAGAAAATATGTTAACTAAAATTAGACACCACAATCTATGTTCCAAATATGGAGGAGGTATTATTTTTTGCCCTTTATCTTAAAATCCCAACTTTGTGAAGCTCTATCTGGACACTGACATGATTCAAATGCTGGTAAATAAACAGACTGAGACCTCAAAGCTATTTTAAAGAGCCATTTTCATAGCCATTTTCACATAGCTTTTTGGTTTTTTCCAATAGTGATCTGAGATTGGAACTAAATCTAATTTGAAAAAAACCCAAAACATCCTGTGTAAAAGTTACTAGATTTTCTTCTTTACTTATTTTAAGAAATTTCAGGATACCTCTGTGATTTCTACAATGATTTTTTATGTCATTGAATAAAGAAGAATGAAACAATTTTAATTCTCTAAGCCTCCTCAACATTCTGCCCAAATTAAACTACATTAATTGTTTTAGTCCAAGTGTAATTTATGCTTTTGAGAAATTCTGTCATATATAGTTCACAGGTCAACACATTCTTCCAAGAAGAGCAAATAATTAGGCATATGTGGGCTTAAAATTCAGACTGTGTCATTAACTCCTGGTTGATTTTTGACTAAACACAAGTCCTATAGTTTCATCTAACTCACATTCTATGGTGGGTAGAGAAGATCCCTCATGAAAATGTTTTGGTTATGATTTAATTTATTTTTTTGCAAATAATAATTATGGCATTGTCATTATCTGTTAAAATAAACATTCCCTTTACTAGACTTGTTTCTTAGATTGTTTTTATTTATTCTTTGAAATTTATATTCACTAAACATTCAGCTTTGGGGACATATTTAGCACTTACTAGAGTTAATGGTATTGTTCATTTGTTAAAATTAAGTACTTTATGTGCTTTTCTGTATCTGAGGTTTAAAGCGGTGGTAAAACCAGTATTAATTAATAGAAACTTCTATGTTTAGAACATTTAAAAATTTAATTATATTTTCTTTTCTAATTGTGGTTTAAACAATAGTATAAGATTAATATTCATATAAAGTCAAAGCATTGAATTGGCAACAAGAAGTGACAGAAAAGTTGTCTGTGAGATTTTCAGCAAAGCTTGAGTACTGTCTCCACCAGAATCTGATGGTGTTTTTCTTTCCATTGAGGGTATATATCAGTTTTACCTTCTCTCACAAATGCAATATTTTTTATAGACCTACTCATAACATTCAATACTTTATCAGGTCTCACAGAAGATAATGACTTTATATTTATTGCTAATGTAGTGATGTTGTGTATAAAGTACATTTAATATTTAAAATTAAATTGCTTCATATGAATATGCTTATTTCTTGTGACAACAGTAGAATAATACAAGAATTCAGAAACTGCATCAAATTTGCTTGTGAATGAAAAGGTGCTTAGAGAATATAATTTAGACATTTTATAGATGCATGGAATGCCTTTAAAAATGAAATCTAAAAAAATTATTATTTTACTTTCCAGTTTGCTGGAATTTCAGGTATTTCCCAAAGTCTCAATGAAAAAGTATTCAGAATAAAATCACTGTTAGTTTTTAATTTTAATAAAAATATTACCATTAACATTTCAATAACCATAAAGGTCTCCACATCATCCTTGGAGTCATCAATTTGTAGAGTATTATTAGTGGACAGTATTTTAAAGCAACAGAGGTGATACCACATTTATATCCAAATTTAAGGATACTTGCATCTGATACTTTGATCTATTTAATCTCTATTTAATAAACCAAAACCCACAACTAATTCTAATTCAGGTGATGCATAGAATTGCTAGTGTTTTACTCCACTACAGATACAAGTAATCTAGAGTGATGGGCAGTGTTCATGGAGAATCAATCATGAATAAGCAGGAATCTGAAAGGGAATTGGCAAATAACTGGCATTTTTTTGGTGCTAGGCGGAGGCGCTTTCTATGATGAAAAGAAGCACAGGTTATCAGAAAGTGTGGTATTTTTAATGTGGCATGAGGTAGATTTAGCTCTACTTAAATTTGAAGGTTTGTTTTTTTTTGTTTCAGACTTTGTTAAATTGTTCTGTCAAAGTAAAATTTGTGTCTAAAAGCTTTCTTTGCAGAAGTTGCCAAAGAGGGCAAAAAGAATTATCATTAAGCCAAAAATGTTTGCCATCCGGCTGTGTGACACTGTAGCTTCATGCACCTTTCCACTGCAGCTGGTATAACTGTACATGTGTCTGCCTCTTCCAAAATTCAAATGTTCCACTCAATCCCTCTGCAGAAAAGCCTCATTTTATGAGGTCATTGATTTTTTGCAAATTCTTTATTAATTTTTGTTGGTTTGAATTTAAAATGCTTAACTTTACTGCCCATTTTGGCCCATCCATGTTGGATGGGATAGCTGTTGGACTAGTTGAAGCAATGAATACTGTACCGAGGAAAGTGGGAGGAGGCCAAAGAGCTGGATTGAATAAGAGTGCACAGACACGCAGAACAGGGAGTCTCAACCCAAGAAAGAGTTTGAAAGCGGGTTGGGTGAGCTGACATGACAGACTGTGCTGATCTTGTGTGCTGTATGGGTGGGCAAGCCTGGAAGGTGCCAGGGCAAGACTTTATTTGGGGCACCCTTCCTGCCATTGTTTCTGTGTGCTCCACTCCACGTGTACACAAGAGCTTTCATCACAGAGAGAAGCAACACATTTTGGGGTTTGGTTTCTCCTTCCCAACAGTTCCCAGCCAATATAATGGCTCAGGCACTGCTACTGGAATTGATCCTGTATTTGACTCAGACCAAAGGGCTCAATCATTTTTCTTTAAAGAACACTACCATGGATATAGCTGGTGTGGGCTTGCAGAATTGTATATATTTTTATGACGGCTTAATAATACCTTTATTAAGGTAAAAATATGTTTCATCTAGACTCCTCTCAGATGTTTTGATTTATGATTAATATTTGCTTTGAAAACATAATGAGAGTGGTTTAACTCAGAATCCAGGAATATGGAATAGGCTTGAAATATTAATTATCTCCTTTTTTCTCCTTAAATCTAAAATTTTATGTTTGAGTATTTTGTTAGTCAATATGTTAGGAGGCTTGTTTATTATTCATACATACATATTGAGAAAACACTATAAATGGCAAAAAAACTGAGAAATTTCTTGGGATATTTAGAGAGAGTTTCCAGTGACACACATGGACTATGAACCAGGTATTTTCTTAGCTGAAAGGGAAAAAGGAATAAAAAAGAGATTAAGGGAGCCAGCATTTAAAAACTGCAGAGAGCATTAAAAAAAATAAAAAGGCAAAACCTGTTAACATCAAGAAAATTTAGCTGCTCTGGTAAGTATATTCTCTGTTCCTGAAAATCCTTGTTGTGACTGGCTAACTTTGTAGAGTTATGCCCTTCTTTGATTACTAGCAATTGATTGTATACCAGCAGCAAGTCACAGGTACTGTGGCTTACATTTTGCACAAAGTCAAAGAGTATAATGATACACTGTAAAGAGAGCTATTCCATTTAGCAGAAATTATAGTATGATATGTTGTGCAATATTCATAATGGCTTTTTATTGTTTTTAATAAATATAAAAATGAAATCAGTGTTAAAAATTACAAGCCCTGCTTTTATCAGTTAAATACAGTAGCTCACCTTTTATGATCTATGCAAGACTGATCATTATAGAGGCATTCAAAATCTGTTTCTTCTCCAGCATGTTTTTATAGGTCATGCATATATCAGCTTAAGGGAAAAAAATAATTTCAGTTTTTTCTTGGCGTGGCTACATGTGAATTATATGGTTTTCCTTTTTTTCTCTTTTTTTCCCCCCCTTCAAATATATGACAGTTATGGTATAATAGTGTTAGAATGGGCACTCTGGAAGAACATGGAGAGCAAAAGGGCATTTGTAAAGGCTCAGAGCAGGAAGCCATTGGAGTCAGGTGTCTGCTGTTCCTCCTGTCAAGACTGAGATGCCAAGGATGAGACCTCCACTGTTGCTCAGGGACAAGGCACAGCAGCTGGAGTTTGAAACTGACAGTGAAGCTCTGTCCTCCACAGAGTGCTAAGATGGTTTATTTGTAGTTGGTGACTGACTTGACATCAAAAGTTTGGTAACTTCACTGAACTGTGTCTGCATTTTAGCCCTGAGGGGAAACCATTTCATCCGTACTGATGTAGCCAGTGCTTATAAGTAGCAAGCTCTAAGCAATTCATTTGTTTTCTATGTTATCCTCTTGAAATGTAAGGAGCCTTGCTGCTTTACTGGAATTTGGATTTGACTGTAAGTTCCAGGGAGCTGCAAGCTTGTTAGAGACTGATCAGAGTCTGAAGTTCCCTGGTTGCCTCTGCTCAGAACCAAAAAAATAACAAACAAAAGTTGACAAAAAGAAGAAATAATATATATTCTCATTATCTTGAACCCTGCAGCATATTACTGATGTTCTTTATCTACAAGCAGGATTTTTATGGGTATCAGGCTCCATATAGAAATGGTATTGATCATAATATTATGTCATTAATTCTTGCTGTCTTCATGAAATGAATTAGTAGGGACATAATTTTTGTCATGTTTTGTCATGCCTGTGGTCATTTGACATAACATTTGTTGGATTTACATCCTGAAAATGTCAAGGTTTCTTGCAAAGTAAAGCTATTAGATGCCGAAGGTCATATTTTTTGTAGGAACATTAACAACTATTGACACTGAGATAGCAAAGGCTTTATTTTGCTAATGGTGTTTGGTGACACTGGAGCAGCTGGGTATCTGGTAGTCAAAATGATGCTTGGAAGCCAGAACTTGGATTTAGACTGAAAGTCTACTGCATCTCTCTGTAGTTTGTCTTCATCTGTATTTGAGGTGTACTGTTTTTTAGAGGAATTTTGGGAAAAAAATTTCAAAAAAGGCATTCAGTGAAAATGCTAATTTTCCTTGTAGCTGCCCACCACTCTTTTTTTACTTTGTTTCCAAAACTAGCTTCTTGCACCTATTTCCTCCAATCCTAGTCAGGAAAGAAGAAAGGGGACATTACAACATGACACTGGTGCTCAGCCCCTCTATTTCACCTGGTGCTTCTGCACGCTGGGGAGAGAAGCCCAAATACAGACAAATGTCCTCTGTGATAGTTTGCTACCCTGAAACAAAATGTGAGTAACAGGCCTGTGGGTGCAATATCAGATGGACCTGTATCCACCCAATGCAGTGCATTTTACACTGCAAAACTATCTTGAACCTTTTACCCTTGCTGCTGTCTTATGGCTGTAAGTTCTACAGGTAATTAATAATTTGGCTTTTTTTTTTTTTAATATCATAGCTGGTTAATTCTATTCCTTTTGCTATTCACTTATGACAGATTCTCTGATTCCTTGAATAGGAGCAACAGAAAGTTCAAAATAAGTCAAGTCCTCAAAGTACCCTTTTCCTCCCAATTTGTCACCATGCAGGAATGATATCAATTTGACTGCAAAACAGTCAGGAAGATGGTGTAACTGCATCATTTGCCTTGTCTCTATAGCTTGGTTTATAATGGTTTGACAATTTTCTCTGCTTGACCCAAACAAATGGGCTCTCGGAATGATGACTGCTGACTTTGCCTGCAACTTAAAGCCATTATGCAGTAAAATCTTCACGGTTTCTTCACATTATGAAATAGAGAACAGGAGGCAGCTTTTCTCCTCAGTAGTGTTGTTCCCTCTTTGGGGTGTGCTGCTGAAACTCCTGCATGGTATTGTTGCTGCTGTGGGTCTTATAAAAATAATATTTCTGGTAGTGTGTTTGCCCAAATGTTTCATGAAGCTCTACAGACTTGGAACAAACTTAATTATTGTGTAGGAGAGTGTTTATTGCTGAGGCTATCTTATGTTTAAAATTCAGTTACTTTGCTTTCTACAGAAATGCCTTACCAAAGATTTCATAGTACTTTACTGATATAATATGTAAAATTCACCTGGAGCTTTGCCACTCATTTTTGTTCCTAAGATAATACATAAATACAATTATATGTCAAATTTGATGGAATGTGTATTTTTTTAAATCAAAAATTCCAAACTGCAGTCATTGTATTTATAGCTACATATATATGCAAGTAAATAACTACAGAATAAATAGTCTATTAGTCTGCATCTATTCACATGTTATCACTGGATGTATTTTTAGAGTCTGTTACTAAACATATATTTCATTGGGATAATCAAAATTATGGAAGTCAGATGGAAGCTAGACTGTATTGCATACTACATACTGGGTGATAAATGAAGTTCTGTTATTTAGAGAAATCATGAAAAAATAACTTAATTAATTAAATCTTTGTTCTGATTACTGTCACAGCCTCATACCATAGGATGTTCACATATCAGGTATATGATTTTTGCACTCCTGGCTTATAAAGGTGTTAGTTGTCAATACTCTCACAGGATCTTATTTACATTTCCTTAAAATCTTATTTCTTATTTTGATGAAATGCAACAGCATTTAGTATTTCTTTTTGTTCAAAGAGAATGCACTATACTTGAATTTACGTTAATGCATAAGTCATATCGACAATTAAAAGCAATAATAAAGTAATCAGGAATGTAAAATTTGCAGTGTTCAGCTAACGATTAGAAAATCCATATTTTATGTGGTTTGTGTTATGTATCCAGGCTAAATTAAACTCAACAGAGCAGATAAGTCCATTGATGAGGCAATAAAATGCAATCTGAACATGCTGTTTGTCTTACTGTTAGCAGTATGTTAAGTGGAAAATGTTGAAATTGGAAAATTAACATTTTAAATAGTGTCGTGTCTTTCAAGTTGCTTGTGGTCTTTATTTTAAGCTCTTAGAAATATCGCTCTTTCAATATTTCACTACTATTTATTTAAATACTCCAACTGGAAGTTGGAACAATTAAGCTTGATGGTACTGGCACAAAAAAAGGCCGTTCTGCCCCAAGCAGCATACACTTAAAACTCACTCAAATAACACTGCAAACACTGATATGCTAAATTGTAAGGGCAAAATAAATTTTTATTGAAGTTGCATTGCAAAGCTTCTGTGTCTTTAGAGACAGAAGTCATCTTATTCAGATTAGAATTCCTTTCTGAATAATTTTTAATTAAAAATTTTAGCCAAAGTGAAGCCAAAAGATTAAAATGACACAAAGGCAAGGAAACTAAGTGAGAAAAGTAACATACTATAAGTATGGCCTTGAAAATATATGAAATGGAAAATGAGCATATTTGGATCTCCAAATGATAAAAGTATTTCATTATTAGAAAATTATTTTATTAATATTTAATTTTATTATAGTAAATATTATTATTTTATTGTAATTTAATATAATTATTATACAAAGTGTCTTCCTGAAAGCTGTGCTTTAATGAAGCAAGCCTATCCTTCCCTCTGCTTCTGAGCTTTTGAGAAAGTAAAAGGACATAAAACCTAAAAGCATCAATGTTGAAGAACTTCAGGAACTTTTTGTTTGAAACCAAAACACCACTAGAACAGAGTAACTGCCAATTGCCATAAATAAAAAAAAAAATTAGGTAACTGTTCAAATGCCATTTTATTTCTGAAAGCAGAAATAAAAATTCATGAATCACTGATTGTGACTGGTATCATGGGCAAATAGCTACGGTCCTTTAAGAGATAACTTTTTTCCGAAGAATCAGATATAGCAGAAATCTCATAAACTTGTTTCTTGGTGTTTCTTGATGAGCCTCGGGGCTATTTTTAACAAAAAAAAAAATAAAGGGGGGGGGAGGGATTGTTGCCATGCTTTCTGCATATGAGATGGTAGGTATAACCTAAAGTAGGGATTTCTTTTTATCATGGTATTTTTATAGAAATTAGGCTTTAGGATGAGCTAGCTCTCCCTTATAAAAATACTCTTTTGCTTTTACCCCTTTTCAGTCACTCTCCCCTGATACTGGGGCCTAGTCATTCTGGGAGATTGTGCCTACATCCCACATAGATTGGGATAATGTGAATCTGCTCCTTCTATATCATAAAGCACTAAGGACCTCACAGTCACCAGCGGCGAGAAAAATATGAATGAGTAAGAAACAATTGAAACCTCTAAGTCTGGAAATGATTAAATTTTTCTTTTTCTTTTTTACAATCAACATATCAGTTACTAAACTTCACTTTGAGTGGGTAGATGGTCTAAGTATTTCCTCTGTCATTCTTAAGAGCTGTCCTGAACCATTGTAAATGAAGCATTAATCATCTGGGTCCTGCTTTAACACCAGACTCAGTGACAGTTCACATTATCAAAGACAATGCTGACCCATAAAGTCTAAAACTATTGCCTTAATGTGTCAAGCAATCTTTTGTATGTGTATCTGTCAGACTTTCTGCTTCTCCTGGAGCTGGGTCAAAGTTTGCATTTGAACACATATATGAATAACCCTGTGAGTTACCCAGGAGTACAAACCCTGCCAGAACTCTTTAATTGTAAGTCTTGTCTGTTTTACAGTTCTCTTCATCTCTTTTGTTACTGTCTTCTTATATAGCTCACTATTAGTATCTAAAGATGCTATGTGACATTTAGGAGAGAGGCTCTTCTATAAAGGATCAGGCTTATCTGCTGCAGTGTTGGGCACCAGCCCAGTTTTAGTGTTTAAAGTGTTATGTAAATTCACTGCATGAACATCTATCAGAAAAATGTTATTTTCAAAGGCATAAGAGAATAGATTCTCTTTGTCTTAAAGAATGCATGTGTAAGACATGCATCACTAGTCACATTAAGTACTAACTGCAGTTTCAAACTTATAATGTAAGAATATCCTTTGGTCATATATTATTATTCCACAAAATTTTATATGCAAAAAGTTAGAACTTAAGTGCAGGATAATGTTTGCCTTCCGCTTGTCTGTCTGATTGTCGAGAGTAGCCAGAATTAAGTCACAGACATGTGTCACAGTGTGAGGATTCAGCCATGGCTGATTGCTCTGAGCACAGGCGTCACAGTGAATTCTAATGTGTGTTAGATGGATGTGGGTGTTGCATGGGCAAATGACGAGGTCACTGAGATCCCAGGGCTCTGACACTCAGTCCAACAGACACATTTGCACTCTGGATGCTATCCACAAACTACATTTAAAACGACAACCAGGTAGTATATTTTTTGTGGTGGAATTTGTTAACTTGACTACTAGATGTGTCAAGGTCTACAGGGCTATTATCTGTCATTTTTACTGCCTTGCCTGCTAGATGCTTGGGCTAGAGAGACCATCAAGATGTACTGGCTGTAGTGCACACCATCTTCTTTTTGTTGTAGTAGTCTGAACCACTGTGACCATGTATTTTCCTTCTGCTCTGACACAGGTTACTACTGTGAAAACACAATTTCAATTTCTAACAGATTTTATGTTATGCACCCTGTGAGAAACGAGAGAAATACCTTGAAACAGCAATATTCAGGGTATCTGCTGATGACTCTGATGCACTGGTTATCCTTCTGCCATTCATTCCACATCAACTCTATTTATCACCTGATAGTTGAGTATAATATTAAGGTCCTCCAGAAACTGTATTCTCTCCTCTCCTGCAGTGGGACATGAGTGTTCAGTGAGGTGAAAAAACAATGATAGAATAAAAATTTACTTATTGGAATCCCACTGGAATAAATTTTGAGAACTAAGACATGAATCTTAATTGCTATTTCTCTAGCCTTGATTGTTCTGGAAGCTAGAAGGCCATAAAATGATCTTTAATATTCACAACAAAACAATTGGTAGTATTCTCAGTGCTTTTAACAAGGTTACTAATTTTTCATTGATTTTGCCTACTTGTGAGGGTGACTGAAATAGTTAGAATTTAAAAAAAATAGCTTATTCTAATTCATAGAGCATCTTTCCCTCATCCTAAATGTGTTCTATCTTTCTGTCTTTTCTTTTAATTTATGACAGTGTTCACTGTAAAACTCAATCAAAAATAACTTCACCAAAAAAATGCTCTACAACCAGCTTTCTTCTCCAAAACTTTCCACAGATATGCTAAGATTGTAGTCATCTGTAGAGGATGATATCTTCTGTATTATGTTCCTTTCTCTTTGATTGAAAACTAGTACAGTCTTTGGATTGCAAAGCACTTGGTAAGTGGGATCCTGTCAGAATGAATGTTCTGACTGGCAGCAGATATTTGAAGTAAGTCCAGTGTGAGCTGAGAGAGTTCAATTTTCTTGTATTCTTGAGCACAATACAAGAAAATTAAATTCTTTTTTCTTCTCTGCATTTCATGAGTCTTGCATACTATCTTGCTTTATAAATGAATACACCTCTATAAAGTAATTTATTGTTTTTACTGCTCTAGTGCTGTTTTTGTGGAACTTGGTTTCTAAAGCAACCTTTCCACTTTAACAATGTTTACATTGCACTACTTCACAGCAGGTAGTAAAATAGTGTAGTGCAGCTACAAGAGCTAAATATTTCTCCATCCCATTCAGGGTATTCTCTACAGGTTTGGTTTTGCATATTTTCTTAACCTCTAACTGGAATAAAATGATAGATATTTAATGATGGAAAAACTCTCTTTGTAATGTGCCACAAGTTTACTGCTGCAGACTTGTACTACAATAAAAAGTGTACATTGCATTGAGGCATGAATGAAGTCATGTGCAGAGCAAAAAAGGAAGGAGAACATGAATGTTAAACCTCTTCCCCCATTCCCCAAATGATGGTGTCTTTATTTCTTGAAGAGTGGTAAAGCTTAGGTGCTGTAAGGAGGGAATACATTAAATTTTATTTAGACAATGATTCACAAAAGCCATCAATTTCAGGTGTAAAAACTGCAGCAGATTTCTAACTCTAAAACCATGACCCTGGCTGCAATCATTGAATAAGAGGATTTTTTTGTCCCAGTCTTCTATGTACCAGCAGAAATTGCAGATGCAAGTCTTGCTTTTGAGGAATTCAGCAGCTAAGTGAGCAAAACATGCCATTAGTCAGCTACACATTCATTTGTCTGTGGAAATTCCATATGACTGCTATTTATCACTATCTCATGTGACAATAGCAATTCTAACCTTTAATTCACTACATGATTTCCAATAGAAAAGCTCCTGTTTTTCCTTCTCTTGGTGGTGTTTTAGATTGAGGTCAAGTCTGCTGAAAAAGATGTTCGCTATGACTTTGAGCTGATGGCTATTAAAGCTTTAAAGATCATAATGTTCTCAAGTACAGACGTATTTTTGCAGGGATCTCATTAATTAGGAATAATTATTTGTACCCTGGATGAACAACCCTTTCCTGACTAGTTTCCATGGATGTGATCATTTAAGTTACATCTTCACATTCTCTGCAAGTTTTCACAAGATCTTTTTCTTGTTTAGGCTGCCAGCCTTGAAGCTCAGTCTGGGCTTAACAACTAAGCTGAGTTTCCACCTGACAACTGCATTAACAAAGAGTTTCTGAGTACTTTAGATTGTGGCATACAACTGTGCAATTTAAGTTCCAAGTATACAGCATTGCGACTTTGATTTGAAGACCATGAGTTTTCACAAGTATAGTTGAAGATCAGATCTGATTTCCAGGCTTATTCGTATTGGTGATGATGATGATGATGATGATGGAAACATTGGGAAAAAAAATAGAATCATGACATTTCTCAAATAGTCTTCCAGGTAACAATTTGAGGCACAATGACTAAAAGAACCACTCTAGCGCCATCATAAAAAGAGCCTTTCCATTTTTTTAGTGAAGGGGCTTGCTTTAAAAACTCTGCCTGCAAATCCAGCAGGTGATCCCTGCTTTATGAACAGGCCATCACTGTGCTCTCACCTTGTGCTTCCCATCTCTATGGTAACAGACAAGGGGAAAAATCCTTAGGCATTTTGATAATAGCTAACCAGCCAAAACTGGGTGGAATAATGATCACCTATTTGCTGACAAGGAAAATTCTCTGCTAAGTAGACATCAAACATAATGCTGACCAAGATGGAAGTCAAGGAGAGATTCCTCTGCCTCCGTGGCTCTGTCCTTTGGTGCACCTATATAAATTTTGACTATGAAGTCAAAATTTTTACTTTCCCAGTTATGTTTCTGATAAAATTGAGTATATCTCTTGAGTTCCTGGCAAAGATTCCTTGAAAGGTTAAGATCAATCCTGTCAGGCAGTTCAAGAAACATCTGAGGGATGTTCTGCAAAATTCTGCCTCCAGTAACAATCGCCTATGACTTTTGGGCTTTCAGAAGTCCAAGGATTTCTGCAGTGGTCTTGGTATTCATCTGCTGCTGCTCTGCTTCCTGATCTCTGGCTGCTCCTCATCACATTGTCTTCCAGGGCACATAAGGGCACTAAGATGGCACACAGGAAAGAAGCCAAGTACCTGGAAAGAGGATTCCAGTAGAAGGGGTAGGCTGCTTGAATTTTCTGAGCAGTAAATTTGTCAAAAGCGGGACTGTAAATGACACCACTTTAAAATTGGATTCTGAATGGTGGGTTTTGAAATTAGAAAAGTACCAAATTAATTAAAAAAAAAAAAACAAAACAAAACAAAAAACCCAACAAACCCAAACAACTCATTTAACTTTTTCTAGATAAGAAAAAAGCGTAAAAATACAATAACCCCTTTTTTTCCTTTACACAGTATTTTATATAGAACAATATATGTTGGTACTGCATAGTGATGATTTTTAATGCTGAGAAAAGCTGATATTTTTGCACCTCTTCTCTAGGGAGAAGGAAATAAGATCCCTTGTAGAGGGTCCAGTAAAGAAGGAAGTTATGTGTTGATGCAAAAAAATGCAAGTACAAAGAAAGGAAAAGCAAAGATTGTCCAGATAAGAGTGATGTGATCAGAGCCCTAAATGTGGTCACCACTGGTTGCTATTCAGAACTGGCAGTCAAGGTTACCTCAGCAGCTATTAGGATCTTCTGGTGAATATAGATGACACTGAAGTACTGTTGTTTACTGAGAGTCTGAAAGGTTTCAAGGATAAAATACAAAGTGCAACTGATGAAGTCAGCTGACAGGGACACCACAATTTCCTTGTCTTTAATTTTTTTCTAATGTGTCGTGATCTGCAAAGTAATATTGACGCTACAGTAGTTCCTAAAATAGATGCCATTATGTTCATTAGATGCTTCACATCTGGATATCACAACCAGTGTCTGTTGTAAGTAGCGGCGGGGAGGGAAGTAATTTTAATCTTTTCTGGGTCTTCTTGATTAGATATCTTAAACTTCATAAGCATTTATTTAATTCCTATTAGCATTTAACAGTCAAATGCCCTCAATGGAGAAAAATTACCCTAGAGGCAGCATAGAAATTAATGGTTATTCCGTGATAGATCTTCTCTCTGACAAGAACTTAAATATTGAAATTCTAATTTATTTATTATGCAGGAAGATGTCATTTTATCCCTCCAACCATTTGACAGGATGATACTATAATTATACTGTTCCCTGGTTTCCCATTTTCCCCTCGGTATCTTTTGTGAGAGATTATAAGAGTTCAGACTCCCAAACAGGTTTGCCCTTACAGCAACACATTTGTAGTAATCAATGCATGTGCAGTGACTGGTTCTTTCTAGATCATTTATTCAATCTGAATTTTTTTGCCTTCACACACTGTTATGGGGATGACAGATGGCAATGTGTTTGTTAGGAAAAGTGGAGGTGACTTTAATACACTCTCTGTACATCTCTATGCTTGCTCTATTATTAAGTTCTGAGAGAGAGCACAAAAGGCAGTCATTGTATCAGAACACTATCTTACAAAATAAGAATAGTGGAAATATTGCATGTAGTTGTGGTTTGTTTGAGTAATTTTCTCTAGGAAGATTATTATTACATGTTGCATTCAGAAACTGAGGACAAGGAAGCACAACCAACTTGTGGCAGCTACATCATGTGTGCAGCTATTCACTTATGCTGTAGGAGAGTTTTGATAATATTGCTAGTGGTTTATAATGTGAGCAGTGTGTCACATGCTCTGAAAAAGCCATGGAGCCTTATCAGTCCCTAAAGACAACTAACTGCATACCACTTCTAATATTTTGACATTAACTTGAAATGCCAGCCTTACACATTAGCCTGGTCACTGGAGCTGTCACGCATGACTTACCAGCATTTCTGAAAACAAAACTAAAAGCCAAGTAAGAATTTGGAAGAAGATTGGCAAGAAATGGCTGGACTTTAAAACATGGGGTTTTTTTTAGGGACGTAGGTAAGCATCAGGAAGGTGGAACAGAAATATGTGGACACTGGAGAAGTGTTCAAGCTGTCTCCCAGCCCTCACACAGAGCCTGCAGCAAGCACTCAGGGTCCTGGCAGGGCATTCAAATGTTTTTTTAAAAAGCAGGGTTAGCTTTTTGCTGCCGTAGAGAAGAGGGGGTGCAGGTTTCCTTATTTTCTCACTGTATTCCTGCAGCAGCAGTGTTTTCCCTTACCCAGAACCCTTAATTAGGAACCTGTCCCATTTGGGAGCCTCATTCCACTGGGCTGCCCTGCACTGCTTCTGCTAATGCCTCTCACCCAGCAGCAAAGATAGACCAAGGAAATGCTTGGTTGCTTGGCTGAACAGTGTACAGGCAGGGCAGCCCAGAGTGTGGCCCTTCGCCTCCTGTGCCTTGGCTTTTGGGTTAAATTAGCCTGGAAAGTAATCCTGATCATTTTGAGCCATATAGGCAATGGGGCCTCTCAGATGAACCAGAAAGCACTTGCAGGGCTCTCATGGCCTGGCATGGCAGAAACAGGTTTCTCAAACTTTTTAAGTCAGGGAATTGCATTTTAATGGTCTCTCAGGATTCTCCAGTGACCTTCACAGCTTGTGCTTCCTGGGCCAGTCGTGCAACATCTATTCTGTGTCAGTTTTGATCTGGAATGAGTTTTGTTTTCGTTTATAAGGAAATTGATATTTTTGAAGATGACAAGTTGAGAAGCTTAAGTAAAAGGTCTGTTTATATGAGAGGAAGACTAAAATGGTAGAGAAGAAAAAAATACATGGTTCTTAAAAGACTCAGTTCTGCTTTCCTTACAAACTCCTGCCTTTTGACAGTATTAATAGGAACTTTGAATATGCAAAGGTCAAGAGTTCTGTAGCTACAGGTTTGTTTCTACAAGCACCCAAAGAACTAAGAGTTAGTGGCTATGTAGCAAATAACAAAAAACAGAAACAATATTGCTCTGTTTTGACAGAAATGTTGCAATAAATTAGAATACTTTGTTTCTTCATACCCTGAGAACCCTGAAATGTGAAGTTACTTTTCAGTGGTGTCAAAAATGGGGAAAAAATCAACAAAAAAAGACCCAAATTTCCAGTGCTATGCTTTGATATTTTGAAATGGGTAACATTCTTTTGTTTTTTTTTGGCATTTAATGCCTTCTCAGTAATTAAGGATAAATACTTATAAACTGCAGAAAAGAGTATCTTAAAAAAATGTTGTTGATGTTCATATGTTCTGCATCTGTCCAGATTTTTGTAATATGTACCTATTTAATCTTTTTTGTCTATTGAAACTAAATGTACAGACTCTGGAACAACTCAAAATCTTAATATGGCACTAAAGATCAACACAACAGAGTAGCTCTTCATGAGATTGTGATATGAAGGATACTGATCACTTAAAGCAAGATGCAAATAATTGTGTTCTGGACAGAAATAAAGAACCTGATTCTGAGTATTTGTTTGCTTTGGATCTGTTGTGGTTTTTTTGTTTGTTTTGTTTTGGGGTTTTTTTATTTGTTTGTTTTGTGGCAAATAAGATGGCTTTGTTGGTCAGGCTTTTCTCAATGCTACAATTGTGCATAGACTATGTTTCCTGTGGGTGCAATTGAGTATATTCATGTTTTTTTAAACAGATATACATGCATATGATGAGTAGGACCAATTTTTTTATGGTTATAGAACTGCCAAAAGTGTGTGCCAGAATAAAGAGAGAAATCTACACATGGATGTTACAAATATACACTCATTTGGTGTAAAACCTATTTTTTAAGATGTGCAAATCCCTTAAGCAAATAAAACAGGCATTAAGCCCTTTTCAGATGCAGATAAGGTGTTTTATTTGCAATTATGATTTATTACAGTCATATAAGAAAACATTTTTTACAGTCACAAATATGAAATATCAAATACATTAAAGCAACAAAATCAAAGTTACACATGAAATTGTATGTGATTTTGAGTTTATGTGAGTGGAGATCTAAGATTCCTTCTGACCATTTTGACGGAAGTAATTTAATATTCTTAATTGCGGAAATATGTCAAATATTCACAAATATTTTCAGAAGCATCTCCTTGAATTAAGAGCCCAGAAACTTTCTTAAATATAGCTTAAAATTTTGCATCAGAGAACCATTAATGGAAATTGAGTGCCAAAGTATACAATTTAAAATATAATGCTAAGCACTAAAAAGAATCCCAAAAACTTTCCTCCAGGCTCAAATTATATTAATTGTCTTAAATTCTGATAAATACTAAGTCTTAAAAGAGAAAAAATAGGTACAAATCTTATTTCTATGTTTGCAGTTTAATAACCAACTGAGAAATGACATGTCAGTGCAGGAGAACACTGGTGGCAAACAGGTTGGAAAACATTTTTAAATAGTTCTATATGTTAACTTTGTTTGCAGTTGTCTTCAGCTTGGCTGCCAAGTGCAGCTGCTAAGAAAGTAAATAACAGAGAACAGATCAAAGTTTAAAATAACTCTAATTATGTTAAAATAGCACAAATACTTATTGATGTTCAATCAGGAATGAAATTGCTCTTCAACTAATAAGAGAAACTTACAAATCTAAAAAGCATTTTCTTACCATTATGGTGAAATTTGATAAGGTTTTCCTGGAAAATTGTTTTCCAAGTATGTGGAGCCCAGCAATAATGCATATTAAAGAGCAATTTATCATTTGTTGCATTTGGAAGCCAGGAAGCCAAATCAACGGAGGCTGCTCCCTGTGTGTGTGTGCACATATGCAGGTGACTGCTCTGTGCGTGCTGCTTGCTTCATCCCACTTTTGCATGTCTCTGTCAGAGGCAGATTTCCTGCAAGGCTTCTGCCATGCTTGAAAGCTTGTCATGCTACAGATCAGTCAAACTAAGAATCAGCATTGTCTTAACCATGCTGCCGGATGATAGGCAGAAAAAACTTTCTTGTTGGTTGAGTCAGCATAGAATCTTTACTGCAGTGCAGAAACGTGTGTTTTCCAGGCTTCAGCTAAGAATCTTCTGTGATTCTACCTTTCTCAAAATGCAGTTGCCTGCAGCATGTGCATATTGCTGCCATGAAGACCCTGAAAGCAACACCTGCACTTCATTATCAAGCAATTTTTTTTTCTTAAGACATAACAATAGGAGTTTTACTCATTTTTGCATCTATTACCTGACGTTAACTCAGTAGCACATGCTGTTATTGCACTGCTGATGAGAAAATTCTGTAACAAAGAACACACTATATTCACATCAATTAATGAAAATGGTTAACTTAAAGGTTTCTGTTTTGGGGCTATGCCTAACTCTCTCATAAAAGAATGATGGTGCCTTGGCACTCATGTTTTCTACTGGCTATCATTTTAGGAAAGCCTGTAGGCAGTAAGCTATCTGGGTCAGGAAACACCATTTTATCTGTAAGGCAGGGTGACTCAAATTAATTTCTGAATCTAAGCATCTGGAAAAGTAATCTGTTTTCTTGAGGACCTTTTCACTCTGGTGTGAGGACCTCAGACGCCTCAATTTAATTGCCCAAAGTTAAAGAAATTCATTTGCCTTCATGGTTGTTTAAAAATACAAATTATCTCATTCCTTCCCTAGAAAATTTAGCTCCTCTCTTAGTGTTATACACACAAAGGTTTTCATGACCTATCATTTGCAACCTTATCCCATCACTGCTCAAATATGCCTTGAATATTTGGCACTCAGATGACTGTAATTTCTTCTGCAGTCTCTTTCCAATTCCCCTTAACCTCACACAATGTTTTCCAGTGGTAGAATTATCAGAATTCTTTTTCCCACTGTGTAAGTCTTGTAGTTATAGTCACTTATACTTTTTAGTCTACAAAGAAAATGCAAACACCTCTGCAGTGCAATGTCAAGTTTGCTTAGCAGCTTAGAAGAAATACAAATAACACATTTTAGCAGAAAGTGTAATGAAGCATATATGTGTGCATCCAGAAATTGTTAAAATAATTGTAATTTTATATTCAAATTTTTTTTAGTTTGGTAGTGTGAGGAGATGCTTTGGATTTGTGTGGCAAGGCTTTGGTAGTGAGGGAGATACCAGGTGGGCTTCTGTGAGAAGCTTCCAGAAGTTCCCCCCATGTCTGACAGAGCCAGTAGCAGACTGCTCCCAGATGGATGGGTTAATGTATTTAAGGAGAAAATAACCTGGGCAACTACAGCTGGAGAGATATGTCTGAGAATATGCGAGAGGAACAGCCCTGCAGACACCAGGGTCAGTGAAGAAGGATGAGAAGGAGATGATCCAGGTGCCGGAGCAGAAAGTGCCCTGCAGAACCTGGAGGACCCCACACCAGAGAAGTTGGTTGCCCAAATGAGGCTATGACCCCTTAGGAATTCCACACTGGAACAGGCTCCTGGCAGGACCAGTGGCCCGATGGAGGAAGCACACACTAGAGCAGGTCTGCTTGCGGGACCTTTGACCCATCGGGGATCCACCTCTGGAGCAGATTTTTCTGAAGGATTGAACCCCATGGAAGAGACCCACGCTGGAGTAGTTCATAAAGAACTGCAGCCCATGGGGGGATTCCTATGGGAGAAGTTTGTGGAGGACTGTCTCCTGTGGGAGGGACTCCAAGCTGGTGCATGGGAAAAGTGTGAGGTGTCCTCCCCTGAGGGAAAGGAGTGGCAGAGGCAAGGGGTGGTGAATTGACTACAGCCCCTATTCCCCATCCCTCTGAGCTGCTATAGGGGAGGAGGGAGGGAAAACATAAATACAGGATGGGCAGGGAATGGATTAAGAGCCGCTTTTAGGAGGAAGACTCAAAGATGTTGGTTAATGAGAAGTTCAACATGACTCAGCAATGTGTGCTTGTAGCCCAGAAAGCAACCTCATCCTGGGCTGCATCCAAAGCAGTGTGGGCAGCAGGGCCAGGGAGGGGATTCTGCCCCTCTGCTTTGCTCTGGTGACACCCCACCTGCAGGGCTGCATCCAGCTTTAGGGTGCCCTGAATAAGGACATGGAGCCCTTGGATAAAGTCCAGAAAATTAACTGCATCTCAGCCAGACCCAGTCCTGGAGAAATACAAAGTTCACACTTCAGGGAAAACATACATTTTCATAAGTTCAAATGTGATGACACGTGGATGTTATGTTAATTTTAATTTCTATTGAAGAAATATATTTTTTTCTTTTCTTCTTTTTAAATTCCATTTTTTCCTAAAAAACTGAAGTTGATAAGATTATCTTGGACTTAAAAACAAACTTTCCCTTCGGAAATAAGAAGTAGGTGATAAAAACCTTATGAAAGTAGTGGAAAAAAGCAGAATGTACTTTCATTGAAGTAGACAAAAATATAGAAAGAAAAAGTTTATTTTTTGAAAGTTGTTGCTAATTTTGAAATGATTGCTCATACTTGGGGTTCACATCGCAAGTTTTCTATTTCTCTGGTTTCTTATTTTAATTGTAATTGTAATTGTAATTGTAAGGATTCTCTGCCACTGTCTATTTCTCATGCAAAAATAGAAGAACTGTACAGTGTTTATATTAAATAAATATAGCCAATTAAAGAGCCTTTTCTGCCTAGACAGGTTTCATGAGTGGTATGATACTGTCAGGGGAATGCCAGCATAAAATCTCTGAGAAGTCTTGGAAGATGGATTACCTTGAAATTTGCTCTTTGTATTTTGAATTTTTATCAGAATATACTCTAGCTTTAATTTAATAATATGACATTTGTGGAATTAGATGAGAGGACAATAGATTCCAGATGTGACAGGTTTCAATTTTTGTGTTATGTTTGGTTTATAAAAAAAATATCAAAAAATAAAAGAACTGAATCTTTGATGGAAAAGTGATACAAAGACACATATGGAATTGTTTTCAGTGCCCATTTCCCTCTCCTTTTTTGTTTCCAGGTGAGATAACCCAACCAGCATTTGTCTCCTTACTTCTTGCTTTTCTGTTGTAAAAAGAGAGCAGGAGGAAGTGCACATGTAGCTTAGATCCTCCATCCACAGGTGAAGAAATGACAAGAAGGAAGGCTGTAGGTAAAGGACTTTCAGTAAGATTTGGACCACATACCCAGACAACCATTCTACATCATGATATAATTGCCAGAAAAGCAAGAAAAACTGTTCATACCATTCAAGTCAGGGACAGGAGTTTTAGCTGGTATTCGTGAGACATATTTCATCCTGAATATAATAAAAAATTCATATTTATATTTGGAACAGAAAGCCAAATCGCAATTAAAATAAATGAATTATTTCCCAAACCCATTCCCTCCATTTCAGCTTACCATTGGAGGGAAGTGTCATTGTGCTGTTTTTTCCTTTAGCTCAAAACTTCTAATAATTTACATATTTTGAGAAGTAATTTTTAGGTTGTAACAGGAATTTTTCAAGTTTTTAACACATTGCAAAAACCTTCATGAGAATGACTGCAAAATTCCATCAGCAAATATATGGTAAGTCATTTTATTGCTAAACAATTTTTTGTTCTTTTTCTCATAAATAGCAGATGGCAGCTTTGTGCATGAAATGCACAATTAAACTTTTTGCTTGAGAGCGAACATTTCTATCTGAGCACAGGAGTTTCTGCCTGATCTTCTCATTGTTTTTGGATACTGATTTTAAGATGGAAGACTGCAGTATCCAGAACACAAGACCACATTCAGGTTGGAATTTACTACTTCCTTTCCATTGTACTTGCTCTTTGCACGTAGATGGGACATCTAGTTTGCTCTGTCTGTAAAAAAAGTAAAATGTTTTGAATGTTGAGGTGAAAAATTGGTAAGATAATAACTTGCTGTCATAATAAAATGGTTGTATTCTTGGTTGAGTTTAAAAATTAGAAGATCACCCTGCAGTTGTCAGCAGAATCTTTTGGGATGGCTTAGAGCACCTGTTATTGATCTCTAGGATGATCTGTTTAATTCTATTAGAAAAAAAAGTAATAAGGACATGTGGCTTTAGAAAGAATAATACTTCAAGTAAGATTGAAGGAAAATACTACATTCTTATCAATGATCTATTATTCCTGAATGTGATAGGCAATAGGTGTCTGATCAAATAGTCCCTTAAATAACAAGAGATAGACTCTGTGGTCAAGTCTAAAACATATCAGTAAATTTTCAATTGTAGGAAAGAATAGAAAGTTTTTGTTGAATAGCTATTTATTCTTCCCTTTATCCTCAAGAAAGTTTGGTACAATGAGTTCTTGATTACAGTGGGAATATAGACTGAGTCAAAGGGAATATTTAGTGAAAGAAATTGATGTGCAGAGCTGTGTCTCTTTGATGTGGCTTGGCAATTCAAATTAGAGGCATGCAAAGCTTTGGGGTAAGTGTATCCTGTCTAAACCTACTAATCATCCAACTTACTGCTATAAATTGCTCCAGACCTTGAAGGCTAATCATCTGTGTTATCTTTTTTTTTTTTTTGTCAAGAGAGCAGCTGATCCCATCATCTTCTGTGAGTCTCAGGGATCTGATTTGAAAACCTTTCAAGAGCACTTGTAATTTCCAGCTACTTCTGCAGTGGTCATGGGTGGTCAGGGTGCATGAATTCTCTCTGGAAGCTTCCTCACTTGCTGGTGAAACGATGCTCTGGGTTTCAGATACACAAACTATGTACATTTGACTAGCATATATTTGAGATTTTTATACGCTGCAATGAAAATCTGCTTCAAACTCACTTCTGTGCCCCAACTTCATTAAAAACCCATGGCGGCATTTTATCAAATGACTATTTTTATTTTCTTTATACTCTCACAAAATAACCACACACACACACTAAGGCATGCACACAAAGCCCCAACAAAACAGAACAAAAGGCAACCAACCAAAATCTCCAAACCCCATCAATGAACCAAATAAAAAACCCCACCAACCCAAAACACAATCAAGCAAAAAAAAACCCTTACCCCCCAAAACCTCAATACAACTGTACACTTCAAGTTTTGTTGCACTTCAATGACAGCATGTATTGTCTTGGTTTTCCTTTTACTTAATATATTAATGCTTGATAGAAGTGTTTACTAAATATTCTGATATCCATGGTTTCAATTTTAAGCCTTTTTATTATTTTTTTTAGATAAAACCTACTATGAACTACTATGAAGTTTTCAGAAGAAATTGAACACGTTTGCTTGTTAATTCCATTTTTAGCAGCAAATCATGTAGCATAGAGACTGAACAGTAAGAAGCAGGACTTTCACACTTTTGCCTTCCAACAATATTCCCACAGTTTAGAGATTAATGCCTTACTCAGGGAGATATTAAAAGCAGCAAAATCTGCTACCTGCCTTCTATATTCTAAATCAAATTGATGCTTTTAACAGGATTAATTCTGAATATGGAGCTTTGCTGATTCAGTTAAAGCCCTGAAAGAAAGGATTGTCACTAATTTGATTGACTTCAGACTCACACACACACACACAAAAAAGACTTTAAGCATCCTCAGAATGTATCATTAATGGAGAACCTTATTCTCTAACTAGAGATATATAATCCCTGACATTTTCAGAATGTGTCACTCCTCAGCAGAAGGATAATTTTAGCCAAACAAAAAATAATTATCAGAGCAGAAGATGAGCTATCTTCTAGCATAGGAAGGTAAATAGACTTTTATTCAAAAATATACAGACTCCTACATAGCACATCAGTGTTAGCACTGCCTTGCAACAACACACTTTTCCAGCTCCTGGTAGGAATCACCACCAGTCTTTTCACAGTACTGACAGATAGCCCCTATGAAAAAACAGGAAAAAAGTCCCTATTGCTCTTAGCCAGAAAATAAGCTTTCAAGAACACTAGCTCTAGCTCAAATTTGTATGCACACACACATCTGTGTCTGGGGGCAGGAAGACTGATGGTAGCAGAAGCAGCAGAAGGCTGTGCCTGTGAGTCACTTTTATCAGTAGCCCAAGAAGTACTAAATTATATTGAATTAAAAAGATCAGTTACTGCTATGAACAGAACTGCAGTTAGGTAGATGTAAATAGCAAAGTGATAAAGAAATATATAAGTGTACATATGTATATATATGTTCATGTGTGTATGTATTTTGTTACTGTTATGTGAGCCTTGATAGGGGTTGCAACTATGAAAAGGGTTGCCCATTTTTGGTTAGCCACAGAGCTAATCTTGAAGAGATAAAGAAACCACAGAGTTGACAGCCTCTCATGTACATGTGGGCATGGAAAGGATTGTCACAAAGCCAGTTGCAGCAGTCCTTCAAGTCTTCCTGCACATCTCTTGGGGTTTTTTTCCCCCTGGGTTACACAAAGAAGTAGAAGTAATTCTTCTCTCCTTACATCAGGGTATTATGTGATTGCATATGAGGGAAGTTGTCTATAGATGAGAGGACCATCCTTGCCTGATAAAAAACATTAAGGTTTTGATGTAATAATTTCAGTTGTTCTCCTCTTCAAGAAACAAAATTAATAATTGTCTTCAATCTGGGCTTTGAAGTACATTTACACTGCTAAGAAGAGGCACAGAACCAACAAACCCTCCAGTAGCTAACCTAAACCAGAGCCATCCTGTTAGAACTGCTTGTTTGCCTGGGTTCATGGTATTTTCACTTTGTTCTTTTTTCTTTTGTATAAATATATGTCAATTTTTTTTTTTTTTTTTTTTATTTTTTTTTTTTTTTTTTAGCTGGGTTGCAAGCATCTCAGGTGTCACACTGTGAGCTCTTACCCCAGCCTGACTGCCCGCCTCCACGAGTACATGTGGTGCACAGGAGCGGTGGGCATCTCCGACCCCCTTTGCTCCCAACATCGAGACCATGTTACACTTTGGAGGCTCCGCCTGCTCCCTCTGGTGGCCATCTGGTCCTAACCATCCCAGATCTGCTTTTCCAGGGAATCTGGCACAGGGAATGAGGATGTAATTTTGGTACCGAAAGATGGGGCTATTTTAATTAAAATTGCTCTGCGGTTATTTTGATCATAATAAACAGCAAGCGAAGAAATAAAGTCTAAATATTCCCTGGAGCCTGGAGGCAGGGAGATTTTATTCCACTGTAGTTGGATTTTGCCTATCTTCTGTTAATGTAGGGAAAACTTTGCTGAAAATCTGTCAGCATAGCTTTCTAAGGAAAGAAAAACTCTGAATGGAGGACTCCAGCTGTCTAGTCAGAGCTGGTTATCTATCAGGGCCCTCTAAAGAAGCTTCACTGAAGTAGCATGTTTTGTTGAAGGTAAGCCTACAAAAATGTCTCATTGAGGTTAACACTGTGGGATTTATTCCCAAACCTATCTGAGTGCTCCACTTCAGCCTTCCAATTACTGCAGAAAGATGAGACTGACAACAGAAAACACTCATGATGTAAGATAAGATGTCCAACAGTATAAAGGTATCAGTGCTTTGCATCTAGCTTCAGCAGCTAATCATGTTTCTTCATCCCAGTCCTTACAACTAATGTGGAGCCAGAGCACCATGACACCAACACAGCCATCACTTGCTCTGCAGTGAGAGTCACTGGAAGCCCTTCTTGGTGGGCTGTAAATCCTCTTGTGGTCGCACATCATATCATATAATATAAAGAAACAGTCTAGAAAGTGAAGCATGATGCTGAAGTCATATTTGTCTCTTTTCCTTTCCCTGTAATCCAAATTCTCTGAATTAGTGTGGAAGAGGCTGTAAGGAAGCATGTTAATAATCACCAGGTTTCTCTGGGTTTGCCACAATGTGACCAGAAGAATGAAATTGGCCCTAGAGAGAGCAAGACAGATTTGATATGTGTAAACACTGGCATAAAATCACATGCACACACAAATATTATTTTCTAATTTCTTAAATATTTTATTATTAAACTGTCAATAACTTCTGAAATTCAAGACCCACAGATATAAGGATTATCTTGCTGTAATAAAAGAACTACTTTTTTAGCACAGATGAAATTATTCCAGAAAATCATAATAACATCAGGTCCAACACATCCTTTGTCAGGACTAAGGTTTTTCTTATTTACTTATTTTTTTTCCAACAGCAACATATTTTTTACCCAGCTAACTTTTTCTTTCTCTGGCTTAGCAGGTTTTGCTCAGCCCTACGACTTAGTGCTCTATTTTTAGAATGGTTATTTTCTTATAAAAGAAGTAGGCATTTGGAAGGCCTGCTGCTGGATTTCAACACAAAACTTTGGTGGTAGAGTCAGCAGGTGAGATGAAGTCTATGACCTTTAAAGTTGACCTGCAACACAAGGTACACTGTGGAAATACAAGGGGTCAGAGTTCATACTTGAAAATCAGAGGCAGGGTAGAATGGAGCTGGTGATTTGATCATGCTGAGCTGAGATCTTGGCACCAGGTAGGATTAAAGAAGCTTAAGAGCTGCACTGACTTGAGTCAGACAATGATAGTTTTCAAGGATTCCCGGTGACTGAAGGTTAATAAACATCAGAGAAGTTAGGACACCCTGTATCTGTTCCTACAGTCTGCATAGGAATATGAAGTCATGCAAGTGAGGGTGCCTTCTTGGTGCTGACTAAAAGCCTCTCTGTGCTGGCATCTCAGAAGGCATGATGCTGCTCTCCCCACCTTTGCACTGCCTGTTCCAAAACCATGTACAAGCTGCCATTCCTTTGGTTTGTTCAAGATGTCTCTGACTTTGGCTACTGCCTGCAGAAGCAGTGCTGTATATGGGTGAACAGCTCTGGTGTGATCTCCCAGTTTCTAATTGCTCAGGTATTTCTGACCTGGCTTGCATCTGGGCAGCCACTTGTGTTAGGTTACAATGTAAAATGTAACCAAAAGTGTGTATTCTATCACCATCTTCATAAGCTGTTAAAAACAGGTGGGGCAGTGTTCTTTATCTCTTCCATGACCCATCCCTCATAACTCTGGGGAGATATCTTCTGTTAATGGGCCATTGAGTCTCACCACATGACTGATAAAACTACATCCTGCATTGTGAGATGCTCTGCCCAGGGGATGAACCAAGCATTCCTACCTGACTATAATCTGAGGCTTGGAACACTGCAAGCAGCACTGGATTCCCGGGGAGGAAAGCAAATTACCATTTGGCTGCCAGAAAAGGACCAGACTTCACTACAAGTAAAGTTGAACAAATCTTTACACTTCAATCAAATCTCATTCATCACTCCAACAGGACTGCAGAGACCATTAAACAGGACTGCTACCATCACCCTGACCAACAGGATGTCAGATTGTATCCTGACTCTGTCAGTGTAAATCAGTGTTTCTGTATTATTGCTTTTGTTTTAATTTTCTTATTAAATGGTAATTCTGACTTGGGATCTCCCACTGGTTTTCTTTCAAACTAGTACACCACTAGTGACTTAGTCTTCATTAATTTATTCCTTTTCCAGCTTCTAAACTCCTGATTTGTCCTCACGTCTTGCACTGCAAAGAGTTACACAGCTTAGGTGTCCTTTTCACAAATGTAGTTTCTCTGATGCCTTGAGAGGCTACCTGGAACAGAGGCTAGACAGTGTTAAAGGAATAAAGTAGGTATTTACTAAAAAGGCCTTCAAAGGATACACCTTGGGCAGTACAAGGGCCTGGTTGAGCCTATACCCAAGACGGACACCAGGTCATATGTTTTCATGCTTTAATAAGTTTTGGTCCATTTGTATATTGGGTTAATTGTCCAATCACAGCTTCAGGTTATGAAGTCCCATCCTCCCACATTACTCCCTTCAATTTGCTGTTGTTTATACTTTTTGGGCCTGAAACTGCAATGGTGTCTTTGGTTCTCAGGCTGGAAAAGGATTGTTTTGTCTAACTAAACTGTGAAGAGAACTTGTACTTTATATGAAGTTCAGAGTTATATACTAATGCAGTACAGAATCTGGAAAATACGAAAGCTAAAACTTAAGGCATCAGTTTCATTCAAATATTGAAAAATAAAAAGCAAGGAAAACAATTCTGATATTTGTTTAGAATCAAATATATTTTCCTATGAAGAAACTACAACATAAATCTCAGATTTTAATCCACTCTTTCATGCAAATGATGCATAATATTAAAGGTTGATGAGTTCATAGTAGGTGAACAGATATCCCTCTAATGCCAGGTTGCAATTTTTTAAATTAAGAAATCCAGGTGCTTACACTCTCTGAAATAATTCCATTGAAACCAATGCTATGAAATACCATGCTAGCAAAAAATTAGAATACCTGTCCATCTTCTGTATTTTGTACTGCTCTGTGACTCCAGTCACTACTTGTATAAGGGCAGTAATATCTTTTACTGCACCTTAAAAAAATTTAGATCTCCACATATGTGGATTGTTTTTCATCTCTAGGTCTCAAAGAAGTTTTGAGATTATTTTGTTAAATACTTAATATTTTTCTGCCTATATGGACAGACTTGAACTTGTTGGGACCAGAGGGGCCACCAAAACAAACAGAGCCTTAGCTTTCCACACAAATGCATTAGGAAAATCTGCTTCTTTGTTGCAATACCAAGAATTATTGAATCTGTGTTGTGCTAGTTTGCCTACTGCTTTGGAATTTATGTTGGAAGCAAGAGTATAGTTTGCACAAGAGATCATGCAGTTTTCTCCATTTTGCTCTTCACCATGAGCTTCTTCACTTGTTAAATCATGATGGAGGGACAAATGGAGAAAATTTCTACAGGAGGGAGAAAGGATTTTCAACATATGCTTTCAGTGGAACTACAACCATTCTAGACTGCAAAAAGAAAAAAATGGTTTTATATTTTTTATCCCAAAGCTTAAAGGTCACACACTGCAGCAAACCTGGGAATTGAGTCTGATTCTTCCAACCACACATCTTCTGCTTTAATCAGAAGAATTTCTTTTGTGTCCCCTGGGCTCTCAGTTTCTAGATTTAAATAATACATGAAAATTCATATGAAATCTCAGTGGGTTTAATCTTTTAGTACTATAAAAATTCAAACCTACTTTCCATATGTCTCTCTCACAGATATTTTGGAGTCTAGTCTCTCACTGTATATGTTTCAACAGCAAAGAGAAATCATGTACTGTTAAATAATACAAGCGAGCTGCTCACCCCTTTTATTTCTATTGAGATATTTAAGCTCCAGGACCTAAGTGTGTCAGTTTAAAGAGAAGCAGCTGATTAACTGCACTGCTGAGTCAGACCTTGGTGGCATTCAAGGCTTACCACAGCTATTTTCAAATAGTCAGGCCAGGTCGGAGAGCCTGTGACTCTAAGCACAGCGCAGCAATGGGAACACTGTGACCCACATTTGATTCCTCAGTGGCCACACTCCAAGACCATCATGCCACTTTTCTCCTTTTCCTTGGACAGACACATGTCATCAGAAATTCTGTGATGAGAAATTAACATTCCTTGCAATGTTATTCTAACTAAAAATTTCATTTTTAAACTGTGTTCCTGAGAGGACATGATTGACTTGTGCAGCTGACAGATTATGCAATGGAGAGCAGTTCAGACTGATGAGGTACCTTTAAATACAAAAGTACTTCAGAAGGACAGAGCATAGTAAAAATCACCCTGAAGTCCAAATCTAGAATCTCTGTAAGTGTCTCTGTAAGTACTGAGAAGATGAAAAGGAATAGCTTGGAAGCACTGAGGATTGAGGCCAATGACTGGCCAATTTTACATCAGAAATAGTAAGACATGAAGCCAATTAGGTGGCAAGTCTCTAGGCACTACACAGAGAAAGAGCATTCCAACATGCATCTTGCTGTTTTTCCAAAAAATAAAAATAATTAAAAATAAAAATAAAAAAATAATTAAAATAAACTTTAAAAAATCCAATAAATAACAGAAAACAAGCAAAACCCAAGCACACATTTCACACCCCTGAAAAAAAAAAAACCCACAAAACCCCAAAAACTCTCTGAAAAATTTCACAGTTTGTATTTTATGTCCTGCTGAATTGAGTGTAACAAGGATTTTATCTTTAAAGGAATCCGTCTGAATATATGTTTACTAGGTCCTTGGTAAAGTTGTGGTAAATGTTCTCTGTGAAATTTGTGATTATGCAAACGTAGTTATTTGCTATGCATGAAGCACTTGCTCCCAATGATCGCTTCAAATCAGGGACAATTTGGCAGTTGGTACACACAAACATGCATGTGAATGTGGCAGGATTCAGGCAGAACTGGTACAGCATTACCTGCACTGTTGCTTGTCAGTGTGGATTTTTCAGAGCAAACATGATGAAAATGAGTGTAAATGTCAAATTGCAGAATGACACTAGAGCAGTTTAAACTAAAAACATATTTCAAAAAGCATCACAGTGGTTTGTATCAATTCATGTGTCTTTCAGAGAAAAAAATGATGAAATACAGGTGTTATAAAAAATCTGAAATTATTTGCTTTACTTTAAATTGCAGTTTGAATTCCTGTGATAAGTTTTTTTGTTTTCAGCTATACCATCTGATAGAAAAATAGTTACCTTCTGCACCACGTGAGCAGTTCAATTCCTGTTTATGCACTTTTAAGATGTCTAAACTGACACACGCAGGATATTCAGCATTTAAAGGCAGTTCATGCTCTGTGTAACTGCATAAATACATGAAATTCAAGATTTCCCCACACTCCCTTCAACTTTGCCATGAACTAATTGGCCCATTACAAGCATTTTAACAACAGTTGTGAGGAGATTTTGAGATGTTGCATTTTAAACCAGACCTTTTCCTTTGGTGCTTTCTCATTCAGGGCTTGTGTAGGTGTCAGCCTGCTCAGAGGGAGCCTTACTTATGCAAAATTTGTGTCTATGTGAGACAGAAGATTTAACTTTTATGTTCAAATTTGATGCAAAATGGTGTAAAGCTGCCTAAGTGTGACATTAAGATGTCTTACTAGAAATTACAATTGGTAGGTAAGTTTATGGGGAAGGTGACTTATGCTCTGCTACCTCACACTCAGCAGAACTTGAGGACATATACTATCTTTTGAGATCAGTGGTAGCAAATAAACCAATATTTTATGGAAAACCTGATGTAAAATACTGGTCCAAATTATCCCTGATTTAATTTTTATTTTAATGTTTTAAATTCTGTTACCTTGTTTGCACTTTGGCAACTATATGAATCAACAATTGGGTCTATGAACTTACTATTGAAGGCATGACTATTACAGTACTCAGACATCACTAGACTGAATATACACAAAGACATCTGAATATCTTCCATATCTTATTATTTGAGTTGTCCTGCCATTATCATTTATATTATCCCCTTACCTACTTTCTCAAAGTTTTGAATACATAAAAACATATTTTGAATACTTTATTCTTTTTTTTCCAAATGACATCAGATTTCATATTCATATATGCATATATTATTTTAAATTAAATATGCAGACTTTTTCCTGGGTTCGTATTTTTCATTATACACTGACTAAATAGTCTGTTTTCCATTTTAAGTCCCTTTTCAATAAGAAAATTATGGTAGTTAAATGAAATATATATCTTTAAATGATCGGTAGAGCCATGGTTACACTCTGTGAATACCGGCAAAGATGAAGTGACTGCCCTTTTCCTTTCATGTGTTTATTAGATCAGCTGCACTGCTACCTGACTTCATATAGAAGAGGCCAACTCTTCTGGCAGCTCAGCCTTAAATCTGTGTCTTGGTTAGAACCATTTTCATTTGGTTACAGGAGGGAGCATGTTAAAAAACTGTGTCTGTTTCAAGAAGTATAGAAAATTGGATAATCCACTTTATTATCTGAGGATTTATTTGACAGTGCCTGACAGGTGACACTTCTGAAATCATCCTAGCAAGTTGCTGCTGGAAAGAATGCTGTTCTGGAAAGTCTATTTATATTAAGCTGCACATTTTCTAGATTCTTAAGACTAGATAACCTGGTTTACATGAGTTATAAAATGGAACCACACTATTTCTGAAGAAGAAATGGTCTTGAGAAGATCACAGCTTTTTTTTCATTGCTTGAAATGTTGTCCTGTGTTTCAAGGGACGAAGATAGACAGGCCAGCCTTTATCAGTAATGGTGTGAAACAAGCACATAAAATATTATAGAAAACTTTCCTTTTAAGACTCTTTTGGAGGTGAACACTGACCAGATATGATCCAGTCTTGGTCAATTCCAAGACAGCAGTCACAGCCATTGATATTTTTCTTTGTATCTTCCCATGGAAGACTTTTGTGTATGATGGTCACAAGGTATTAACAGTGATGGGGAGTAGAATCAGCTTTTGCCTTTTTGGTTGTAGGATTTGACCTTGAAAAAAGTCTTGAAAAAAACAAACTTGAAATCCAGAAATAAAAAAACAACAACAAAAAGTCCACTTCTAAATTTGTATCTTAATGCATCTTATGATTTCGAATCCAACACCAGAACTCCAGGGAGAAAATCAGGCCCCAATGACACACTAACATTTTCAGGGAGAGACAAAAGAGAGGAAATTTGTTTCACATAATTTGGAAGCTCACTTATCAAGAAGAGAATAGGATTTTTATCTATTCCTTGACCATTTAGTTACTGCATATTAAAAATGGGATGTAATATCCTTTAATTCTCTGCATGTTATGCACTCACACACTGATAAATGATGTGACATTTGGAGCTGGTGCTAAGTCCTTCATAATATAACAGACCTTTGAGTTCTTGGGGCAGTGTTCTTCCAAGGGTCTCTTTGATTATCTTTCTGTCACTGTCTAAGTTGACAGAGCTGCAAATGTTATTGCTAGTCATAAAATTATCCAACCACAATGTCTGTCTACATGACCTGCAGTGGCTGTAAATGCCACAGATTGATTATGCACTGTGGAAAGAAGACTTATCCTTTCATTCCTTCTAACTTCATTGCCCTTAATTTAATTAACTGTTGCTACATGCTACAAGTTAAAAAGAGAGACTAATATGTTCCTATTGTATAGCTCCAGACCCAGAGCATCTCTAACAAGTCTCTTTTGGCTCCTAACCTAATCATACAGAAAAAAAAATAAAAATAAAAGAGTGGCCAACAAATCTTATTTTGTACATTCCTATTTAAATCTCTCTTTCATCCCCTAGTACTTCCTGCTTATAGTTCCAATCTCCTGGCTATGCAATTCTTCTACCTACAGCCACTTTTCTGTCTGATATTTAAGCATATTGGCCATTGCAAATAAATATTAGAGACCTATGTTCAAGTGCACCCTTAACCATAAAGACTTTGCTGATTTAGTAGTGTTGTTTAGAATTACTTCCACCTGAGGTTCGGTAATCATCCTTGAAATGTTATTTTTTTGTAATAATTGCATCTATGCCATTTAATAACAAAAGAGACAGTAAGATCTTATGTGTGTCTTATGGCCAACCTAAGGAACAAGGGCAGTATGGGAATTGCTAGTACATTTGGTCACTAGAAGGAGAAAAATATTGAAACACACTAATTAGTATTGATCATACAATTTGTTGATCTGAATCTATTCAAACAGATTTCTCAATATGTTTATAACTGTACTTGTGTGTTTAAAAAATAAAAAAGCAGCCATTTCTCCAAGGTTGGTACCTCAGGTACCCTGTGGCAGTGAACTTTGTATCACCTTGTAAATGAACGTTGTCACAAAGAGCTGGGCTGGAGAGCCTTGCTTAACAAAACAGGTGCAGAAAACTGCTCCCAAGACCTTTCCTCTGCCTAAGTGTACCCTCATACATCCCCAGTCCCAGTCTGCAACTGTACAGGATCTGACCCCTGAAAGCCTGTACCTTTGAGGTATACCTTTCCTGAGAGATTCTCTGTAAAAGAGAAAATAGATAAATAGGGATTTTCTGTAAAGAGGTATTATTACCTCAATATCTGTGGTGCTCCCACAGTGTTTTCTATTGTCAGGACCAGTGTGGAGGTAATATTATCCATTCATCACAGACACTCAAAGTTTTGATGGTATCTGCTCTAGCTATATTTTATAGCATCAGAACATTGCTGCCTACTTACTGGGATTGCATTTTTTTTTTCCCCTATAGAAAGTGTATTTTAGTAGTGAACATAAGAGAGTGATTAATATTGACTTCACTGCATTTTTTTAATGACAGAGAAATTAAAATTTTGTTACTGCATATTATCAAGGAGTTTCTCCTCTCAGGAACAAGCCAGCCCTTCCTCAGGGAAGAATTCCACCTACTACATCTCTGGACCTGTTCCTCCAGCAGAGAGGGAGGGCCTTAAAGAATTCACAGAACCAACCTAGCCCAAATATGAAGTAGCCTCTAAAGAATACAAAACCTCAGTAAGGTATATGCATAGGCTATTTTGCAGTTAAAGGTAGGTAAAATGTTAAGTGAAGCAGGATAAATGAGACAATCTGACAGAAATTTCTCACCAAGAAAACCAAACTGAAAGATCCCAGCCATTTCTGTCAAGAGTAACAGAGTACTCCTAATATGTCACCAGATAATCACCAGGTAATTGGAAATGCTTTTTCATCCCAGTTTTACAAGTTATGTTTCCATTAAAACAGAATTTAAAAGACTAAACATATTTGTATGATCAGTTAATGGTATTTTCTGGGTGGATTATGTGTGCAGACAATTTTCACAGAATAATATAAACATTTAGGTTGGAAAAGACCTCTCAGATCATTGAGTTCGAGCTTTGACTGATCATCTACCTTGTCAAATAGATCATGGCACTAAATCCCATGTCCAACTGTGTGTTGGATATCTTCAGGGACAGTGATTTCGCTACCTCTCTGGGCAGCCCTTTTCAATGTTTAACTGCCCTTTCCATGCAGAAATTCCTCCTGTTTTCTAGCCTAAGGCTCCCTGGTGCAGTTTGAGGCTATGTTCTCTTCTCCTGATACTGGTTGCCTGGGAGAAGGTTGACCTTCGCCTTGCTACAGCCTCCTTTCAGGTAGAGCCTCCTTTTCTCCAATCTTACCAACTCCAGTTCCCTCAGCTGCTTCTCATAGGACTTAATGTCCAGACTCTTCACCAGCTCTGTTGTCCTTCTCTGGACATGCTCCAGCCCCTCAATGTCTTTCTTGAATTAGGGGGCCCAAAACTGAACATAGGGCTCAAGGTGTGGCATCAACAGCGCTGAGGATAGGGGAACAATGACTAACAGAAATAGTTCTGCTGGCCACACTACTCCAGATACAAGCCAGGATGCCCTTGTCCTTCTTGGCCACCTAGGCTTGCACTGGCTAGTATTAAGTTGGCTGTTGATCAGCATCCCCAGGTTGTTCTCCTCTGGGCAGCTTTCCAACCACTCTGCTCCCAGACTGTAGTACTACAAGGGGCTGGACCTGCCACTTGGTCTTGTTGAACTTCATATTGTTAGTCTTGGCCCATCAAGCCAACCTAAGGATGCTAAACCAGTACAAAATGTTATGGAAAAAAGTACCATATAATGCGAAACTCATATAAGCACTCATGGTTTTCATTAATCATATGTGGTTAAATTAATATATGTTGTCGTAGGTGAATTCCATTGTGTTAATTCCATTGGGATAACTGACAGTGGCAGATTCCTTATTCTGTTACACTGAACTACCTGTCATTAGACTACAGTACAATGGAGCTGCATTAGTTGCCTGTTTCTTCTGAAGGTTCAGGTTTCAGATATGAACCCTGAACATGAATTAGCTGTCCTCTAGGAAAGGCCTCACAAAAGTTTTCAGATAAGAAGCCTCAAAGATCCTTGCTGAATCCAGCCATCCTGAGAATAATCAAAAGGTCGAACAATATATCTTCAGAATTCAATTCCCTGGGCAGTCCATTTGGATGCTGGGCGTACAAAAATGCCTTCAAGGTAAGAATTGCAATTACAGAGCTAACAAGCCCCAGTGTACAACCTGTTCAGGGAGTGCTGCAAGATTTTAAGTAACAGAAGTTCAAAATCAAAGTTATTATCCCATCATTATCCACATGATAATGTTCCCTTGACAACAATAAGCCAAGACTTTTTAAAAGACTATGCCTAGAGTAATATAAACAGGACACTTTTATGCATATAAAAAAGTGATATCCACAGAAAGGAATTAAAAAGCAACAGAAATATACATTTGAATCACACTCTGTCTTTCATAACAATTTAAAAATTTTATTTCAAAGGTGGCTTGTTTAACTGAGAAATAACAATGAGACTGTTCAGTGAAATTTAAGTTGAACATATCACATTTTTAATGTAAACTTTCAGAAATTCAAATCACAGAAGAACTTTCTTAGGTATACAGAAAACATGTCAGTTAGGGATTAGATCCTTGTCTGGTCTTATTGGATGAGAATTTTACCTTTACAGATTGGCACAACTAGCCTGCCCCCACTTTTCACAGTTAATTGTACTGCTAGAGAAATATAAATGGATATATGTTGCTCCTGTATAAAAAGTAGGTATGAAAGGTATTTCCAGATGCACAGAGCCATTTACTTTTTTGGTGAGCTTTTTTTCAATTTTTTATTTAGTATTTAGTTAGGTGATGACATAGAATTTGCTGGTTACTAAGGTGAGGGCAGTTCAGTTTGTCATGAGTAGCTCATAGTAAGATGGTTGATATCAGGGGACAAAGGACTGCTTAATTTTCAGGAATTATTTAACTGAATAGTTTGGTCCTTGAGAGATGCATGTTCAAGGGTGGAAGCAATCAATTAGTTATGATAATCTGAATCATTTAAGAGAAATAGCAGCAGAACCATGATCTAAAAAATGTTGCATACTGACAAAGAAAGCTGAAAGGAGAAATGCAGTGTGTGGCTTGATACCTGCATCCCAACCACACCATGGAGGTTTCAGTGTGATAAATTGTATTCATCACCTGTTATTGATTTCTTCTCCTCTCTTCGGTTCACTAATTCATCTTAGCCATGACCACTTTCAACCTTTCAAGCTCTAGGTCAGCTTTCCAGGGCCATGCATAGAGGTAGTATTAGCAGTAAAATCAAAACAAATGCCTGAAAACTCAATTTAATTTTGAGCTTTCAGGAAAGTGTGTAATGGACAACAGAAAGTTGGATGAACTGGTAAGAGTAGTAGAGGTTTGCCTGAATTTGGAAGGGAGGAAAGAAAGACTCTTTAGCTACAGTTTAGATTTAATATAGGGGATTTGGACTGTTCTTCAGACAGGGGTGCATAGGAAAAGAAATGTCTTTCTGTGATTCTATAGCTTGTTGCCTCCTTTTTTTCTCCAAGTTGTACAGTTTAGCTGTAGGAGACCAGACCTTCTGTCCTCATTCGAACAACCTTCATTGCAAAAACCAAACTGCAACCCTCCTTACTCATTGTGGTTCAGGAAACCAGTCTCCAGGCTACATTTCAGGAAAGTCACTTCCCAGGAGCTGGGATTACTTCAGTCCCATACATGGTTTCACAGAATCACAATACCACAAAATAAGTTGATCTGTGAGGTACCCATGAGGATCATGGAGTCCAGCTCCTGGCCCTGCACAGCACCATTGTGAAGCATCACACTGTGTGCCCAAGAGCATTGCACATGTGCTTCTGGAAATCTGCCAGGCTTGGTGCTGTGACCACTTCCCTGGGGAGCCTGCTTCAGTGCTCAACCACCCTCTGGGTGAAGAACCTTTTTCTAATATCCAGCCTAAACCTCCTCTGACACACCTTCAGATCATTCATGCAAGTTCTGTCACTGATCACCACAAAGAAGAGATCAGTGTCTGCCTTTCCTCTTCCTCTCATAAAGAAGTATTTGGTGCTTGAACTTCTAAATTATTTTGTTGAAATCACTGAAGAACTTTTGATAGCAGTACTTCTGCAGCAATACTTCTATAGCGTCTTTCATCTTTGGTATAGGCGGGGTCAGATTCTTGCCACTAGTACAAATCTCTGCCACTCCAAAGCCTGCTCTGAGCATGATCTCAGGCCAGAGGAGTTTGATGTGTAGACAAGCATTTTCATGGAAAAGATGTTTGCACCTCTCTGCTACCATGAGTAAAGGCCAGAAAAATGCCTTACTTAGCCAGGTTGGAGTAAAGATTATGGATAGAGCTCATAGAACTCAGCATTTCAGTTTGTTATTTGGATTAAATGTTGTGAATTAAGCCAGTTTATTCCATCAAGGTTTATGTACCAACACTCATCTTCAAGACACACATATGCTTCCTGTTGAAGTTGGCTTACTTTCAAATGGATCAAACTGAATCCATACAATGAATGGTGAGCCCCCAGGTGAGAACCCTGGCTCCAGGCAGCAGGAGGGAGAAACATACACAGGAAGGACCTCTCCTGCAGTGTGCATCCCCTCTGTATGTGTCAGAAGCAGCAATAATGACCTCCCTAGACCTGTAAAATAATTGAACAGGGAGAGTAAAGTTACTTTTTAGCCTTCTTAGCAGTCTCCTTGGGTAGCCTGCTATCCTAGACAGTTTTCTGCTTGTCTTCATCAAGAATGGGACTTCTGTAATCGGTCTGTGATCTGAGCAATCTACCTATGGCTTGGTAAAGTGTTTAAAACGTGCAGCTAGGGCTGAAGATTTGAGTAGTATTTTGATGAATTTTAAGGATAGGTCAGAATGGTAAAGGTAACCATGCAAATTAACCCTTCACTGGAGCAGGGCCATAGTAACAGAATGAAAAATAATTTGAAAATAAAATTAACAGGAATTCCATTGACACAAAATACATGCTAATACTAGAATTGGACTCAGAATAAGATGCTACCTCTGGATAACTTTCAGTGCTGCTTGAAAGGGTAGATTCAAATTAAACAGGAAAGTACAGAAGTAGTCACAAACTCAAGGAGTTTGTAAAGTGAAATGTCTGCAAATTGAAGCATAAAGAGAACTCAGGAGAGGTCTTTAAATTTTACACACACAGATCAACTTATCCATGTGAGAGCAACTTATGTAGCATATTTACAACTTTCAATATTAATAATTACATTTATGACTCTCATTCATATTCAGGTATTTCTTTTAGTTGTACGAAGGGGAGAAAATGTATTTACTCTACAAAGGAAAATATATTAAATCTCTTTAACAATATATACCCTCTTTTAGTAAAGGAGTAATTATTGTTTCAAGTAATTTTTAACTATGAATTTCTGATCTTTGTGAGCTTTGGATACTAAACTCAAACCTGGAAAATGAATTTTCAGGGGAATTGAACTTCATTCCCCTTTAGGCTGACACCTTTGTCTGCAAAACAGCCTGTGGGTTTATATTTTTTTTGTAATTTAACAATATTTTTATTGCTAAAATTATTTTGTGAGCTCTAATTCTCAGTAGGCTATGTAATTTATTATGTATAGCAGATTGGTCACCATGCTTTAAGAAATTACTTGTAGTTTAAGTATCCAATATTTGGATACTTGATTTGATTCCCAAACAAAAGGGAAAAATTATTATAATCCTTCCCTCCCTTCTTGCTGTGCCACTCATATGACAATTTAAAGTCAAGTCTTTATTATTCCAGTCACTTAATTCCCGACAGAAGTTAAAGAATGCAATGGAAATAGGAAGTTTAAGAGCAAAGTTATTTCTTTGAATTAGACACATATCTAGACCACTTAAGTTGGATTTCCTCAATCTTATGCCAGCTGCCATTAGGAAACAAATAAAGAGAATCAGCCAAGCACTTAGCACAGCTTAAAAAGCCAAATAAAATTGTAAGTGAAAAGGAAATGGAGCTGCTATAAAACACTATTAAAGAAATGTACTTTGGCAGCCCCGAGGGCCAAATTTCCACCAAGCAGCACACTCCTAGAAACCAAAACCAGAAACCACAAACAAACAAAATGAAGGAAAACCCAAGCCCCTCAACTTCCCACAGATGGCAAGGTAGCCATTTTATAAAAACACTCTCTTTCTACAAACTGCAAGCACCACAAAGTAAGAAGGCCATAAAATCACAGCAGCTTAATATTTATGCAGTTTGCAATTATAAATAACCTTAGCAAGATTGTTTGTTTCATTGAGTATTGTAGCAATATAATCAGTAAACAGGCGAAACACAGATTTTTCACACTAAGGAGACAAAGGACAATCCAGTACTGAGTGTCTAATACAGATTTTTCAGAAGAATATGATAAAACTTAAATGTATTTTTATGCTACATTATATAACATAACTATTATTCAGGAAAAACTAAGGCAATTATAAAAAGATGTTTCCTGATATAGATATATTTTAAAGATGAAGGAACTGAAAGATTATGTAAAAGTAAAGGCAGACTTATTAAGAAGTTAAAAGTTCATTTATGTTGAGTGCATTATAAGCAGGCAAAAATGCTGAAAAGTTGAACAAAAGATCTTTAAAAAACCTCATCATGTTGCAATCTTAGGGCATGAGGAGAAAATCTTCAATCATATTCCATCTGCTTTTGAGCTTTCTCACCCAAGGTAAGAGATTTAGTCACCTTTACAGACTGTATTCAAAATGGCCTACCAAGAAATGACCACAGAATCTCCCAGTACTATCATATTTTGTCCTTGACATTTTCAAGTCAAGACCATTATCCTTGACTTTCCCTAGTCTAAAGGAAGTTAAGTAGCGATGTATTTGTACTTGGTATATTTTTATCACATCCAATACAGGAATTTTATCTCCTTGCCCTAAATTGTTCTATTCATAACCCTTCTGTAGTAGATTTCTTTCCCTGAGAATGAAGACATCTTGGTAGGTTGAGGAATTGGCAGGACAGAAACTGAATGTTAGCACCAATAATTATAATTGAAAGGTGTTACTTCGATGACAGTTTTCCACTTTCAAGAAGGAAAAATCAATCCTGTGACCAGCTGTTTCATCCTGAAGCATGGTCTATGTATTTTCACTTATAGTTGGATACTGGAGCATGAGAACGGCAAGCCAATATAAGTTCTATCAAAAGAGACAGAGATAGTTCCAAAAAGTTTTTTGGTAGTGCAGAATATAGCTGGCATTTTCCAAACAGAATGAAAAACTAAATATTTTCTTGTTAAAAATGTGATTTTTAATTTTTTTTAAAATTCTCATTCTATGGAACTAACAGTAGCACAGCGTCTTTACAGAACACCTCTCTAAATTCTAATTTTAAACATTATTCAAAGGAAAACCCACTTTTGGAATGTTTCATTTTAGTTCATGTTAAATTTCTTGAATAATAAGAATCAATGTCAACAACTTCTACTTTCTGTCCTGTTTGCAAGAGCACAATCAACACTGGAGCATAGAATTATCACATGGATCTTTTGCTAATCTTCATGACATACTTTTTGTAGGGTGGTAGCATATAGGCCAAAAGATATTTCATTCCTTCTGTGGGATTTACAGCATCCATAATTGCAAGTTACAAGATTATAGGTGAACACATATTTCAAGAAGATCTTGAAGTGTCTTTGGAAAAAAGTGTGAACCTTGGATGTTCATTTGATATTTTAGAACTAGGATTCTGAGACAGAAATGTGTGTTCAGTTTTTATATATTCCCAGGTGGGAGAGAAATATGTATAAATAATGGAAGTAAATAGAAGGTGGCAAATTACTTATGTATTTGCATTCATTGAATTGTGTATTTTAATTAGTAATAAATAATTTTTATTTGTTTGTCTAAACACATAGAATAACATAGATTCACCATAAGAAATTTGAATAAAGCTCAAAAGAAAAAAAGGGATTTTCATAATAACATTCCACAGGAATTGTGCTCCTAAGTTTCTTTGACCCAGATTCTCATTCGCTTAAATTGACTGTAAATGTGATATGCTTATTTACCATGGTCTTAGCCCAGTTTGCCTCGATTTTTCATCCTGTGCACAAAAACATTGAATCAATTGTGTCCTTTGTATACAGTTTTAAATATATTTTTATGGGTGAACCACTAAAACTTTCAGATGCTTTAATGAAAGAAAGGAATATGTTAGTTAGTAAATGTTCTGTAACTAATCATAGTTATTTTTGACAAGCCAAAGTACTGTCAATCAGAAGTGACCTCACTTTTTTAAAACAACTCAGGTTTCAACTACTTGGTTTGGCTTGTAGGCCTTTATTGAACCTGAAAATGCTGCTTTTGTAATAGATTGACAAATTTGGTAATCTAGCAACAATATGGACTGCCAGTGAAGAGAAGTGGGAAGGAGAAAAATGGAGTTTGGCTTTACCTATATTTTTCCATACAATATCACTGTTAATTCTAAATGAATAATTAAAATTGAATCTGTACATCTCTAAAGCAGGAAGTCACTGGAAGTGACTAACTACTTTCTTTAGGCCACTTGAAGAAATTTACCTTAAATTTTTCTTTTCTGTTCAAACTTGCTTGATAAAATAAAAATTCAGGATCACCAGGCTCAGTAGTTTTGTTCCTTTTGTAAAAAACCTTTCGTGTGTTTTGAATACTAACTTTATTAATGAAACTTCTACTTATTTCCTGCTTCTTCTTACTAGTGGATACAGGTCTTACTTGTGTGAAAAAAAAGATGAATGGCTCTGTCCAAGGGCACTGGACTGAGGCCTGTAGTGAATTTTGGTCTGTTGCCCAGAACAGGAAATGGATTACCTGAGCAATGTAGAAAACATTCACAATTAGTACAGTGCATAATCTTTCATTGCAGCAATAAAATCTAGTGCAAATTCACAAATCCTCTTTAGAATCTTCTTGTTACTTCCAGGGAAGTAACTACTTACCTTTTTTTTTCTTTTAATATATATGGGGATTTGTGTGGAAAAAAAAAATAGCAACTTAGAATTTTCTGGAAAATGTCAGATATATTAATTTCCTTGACTTAAACAAAAAACATGTTCCAAAAATTCCTTAATTGATTGCTTAGAAAATGAGAATTGCTCTGGGAAATTTGGAAAAATAAAATTTTAAAAAAGAAACCTGTGTGCCAGCATTTATTTTTGTCTATGAGTTTCATATGGCTCAGAAAGCTTAGACGCTGTTTAATCAGCATTGTATTTCAGCAGTTCTTTGTCCAAAATCTGTGTCTGCAACCAGACTTATGGTATCACCTTGGTACCAAGGATTGTTGATCACATTATGTAACACTGTCATCCCCAGGATGCCTTCTCTGCTGAAAGTCCTTGTTGATTCCAGTGGGAGTGCAGGAAGGATGGCAGAATAATGTTATATTTGCCTCACCATTTAATCATTTATGTTATGTGAGAGAAAGTATATCCAAATTCTTGTAAACTCAATTTGGTGTTTTGCTTTGTGTCTCTGTTTCTCAACCATAAGACGGTATTTTGCTGAAGATTGGCTGTGCTTCACAAATATTAACAAATAAAAATTGTCATACTTGAAATATTATGGAAATATCAACTACATAAATAAGAGGATTGAAAGATTAGAAGTTTAGTTACTGCATTAACTATATGTTACTATCTGCTTGGGGTTTTTTTCTTCATTTTTATCTTTTAATCAGAACATTAGAAAAATTGGAGAGTTCTACTCCATGAGTTAACTCAGAATATTACTAGTAGTATTTCAGTTGTGTATTTCATAGAAGCAAAGACCTAAAACAATTACCACCTGCTCTAAAATCTTTATCAACATATCTATTCCACTACACTTTTACATTAAGAAACTAAATTGATTCTGGACTTCATCCAGTCTAATTTTCCAGTAAGTGGCAAACAGTATGTGTCTTTGAGCCTCAGTGAAAAGTGTCTGAATAGGAAGTAATGCAAGTCATCACCAAGACAAACATTGCCAATGCTCTTCAAATGTTCCAAGAGATAAGATGTTGCTGTTCTTTCTGTTTTAGGGACTCTTGTTAGATTTTGAATAAGACAATCATATAATTTTAACAAGTTCCTCTTCTATAAAACTTACAGAAGGCTTTAACTCCATTGAACAGCATAAATAATCTCCTGATATCTGATTTTTATAAGTCTTGATGCTTATTAGTGCAGTAACTAGCCCATTATTCTTGCTCCATTATGCTTATTTGCTTGTTTCTTACAAAGTACACAGAAATGTGGTGCAAAAGCTTTAAAACCAAAGATTTTTTTTAAAAAAAATTCCATTTCTAAAATCCATGAACAAGAGAGTTGACTTTCTAGTGATAAACTCAAGTAAAGAAAAATTTTACCCATAATTAAGACAAAGATAATGGATCAACTTCACTCTGTTAAGAAGATAATATTCAATACTAAGCCAGTATTTCACAAGTCACTTTTATGACAGTTCTTGGTCTCTGGATAAGAATATCTTCCTACACAATGAAACAAAGAACTAACACAGTATACTATAACAGTCATCTTACAATATGGCACTATAGTTTACAGTTAAACAGCTTCATAATGTGCACAAGATGTTTCTGATTTCAGCATCTAGTATCCACAAAAAAAAAAAAAGTAGACTTAAGCACCTGTAGTTTAGATAATCATGAAAATGTTACTCTTTTCTTTGTATACTGAAGAAATGCTCAGTTACTTAAGCTTCAAAGTATTTTCTCCCATGCTACATTTAGGCACATACAGAAATCTGAGTATGTTTGAGCCCCAAGTAAGTTGTCTGCTTTACAAATGCTTTGAGGACACTTTGGTTAATTTAATGAAGATACAGGTACAATACACTTTGAAAAATCCCTATGCCCCATCATTATGTATTGCACCCCATTACTGTTCCTAACAGGAACAGTATAAACTATGATTATTGAAGAAAAAAAAAAAAAACAGGTTGTCCTGTCTCTAGATACCTGGGAGAAGAGACCAATTCCTACTGGCTACAGCCTCCTTTCAGGCAGCTGTAGAGAGATAAGATTTCCCTTGAACCTTCTTTTCTCCATTTTAAACAACTTCAACTCCCTAAGCGACTTCTCAAAGGATTTGACCTCTAGATACTACATCAGCTTTGATACCCTTCGCTGTACATGCTCCAGCACGTCAATGCTGTTCTTGAATTGAGATGCCAAGAATGAGGCACAGTACTGGTGGTGTGGCCTCAGCAGTGCTGAGTACACAGGGACAATCACTTCCCTGGATGCTGGCCAGGATAATATAAACCAGGTTACCATTGGCCTTTTTGGCCACCTGGGCACACCTTGGCTCCTGTTCAGCTGGCTGTTAACCAGCTTCTCCAGATCTTCTTCCACTGGACAGCTTTCCAGGCACTCTTCCCCAGCCTAAAGCACTGCCTGGGGTTGCTGTGACACCAGAGCGCTTGAAATGGTTGAACCTCAGGCCATTGGTCTCAGCCTATTGATCCAGCCAGTCCAGATCCCTCTGCAGACCCTTCCTAACATCCCACAGATCAACACTCCCCTCCAGCTTGGTGTCATTGCAAATTCACTGAGGGCACAATCAATTCCCTCATTCACATCGCCAATAAAATATTAAACAGAACTAGGCCCAAACACAGCTCCAGGGAACTGCAGTAATTGACTGGAAAACACCTGGATGAAGTGCCATTTACCACCATTCTATGGAACTGTTCAGCCAACAAATTTTTAACCCAGTGAAGAAAGTTCCTTGTGAAAGCTGTGGGCTGCCAGTTTTACCAGGAGAATGCCATAGAAGATAATATCAAAGGCTTTTGCTGAAGTCCAAGTAGACGCATCTGCAGCCTTTCCCTCATCCACCGGCTGGTCACCCAGTCATAAAAGGAGACCAGGTTGATCAGAGAGGAGCTGCCCTTCCTAAACCTGTGCTGATTGGACCTGATCCCTTGTGATCCTCTATGTGCCATGTCATCACACTCAAGATGATCCCTTTCACAACCTTGCTGTGCACTGAGGCCAGGCTGACAGGACTGTAGTTGCCCAGATCCTCCTTCTGTACATTTTGATCTAAAGCTCACTTCTGGACTTACCTCAGTCCCCACTATAACTGCTGCTGTTTGTCTTGCCTCACATCAGTCTGTTCTGAAGGGATTGGGAATATCTCTGCTGTCAGAAAATAATTTCTTTAATTGGTAACTGTCACCCAATTGGTAAGCTTGAAAATCTACTATAGAAAAATCACATCTAAACATGAATTACCCTTGAAACCCTAATCTCATTCATGAACATGTAGAAATAGTGTTTTATAATGTTGCAACACTTTGAAAAAAGTGCATCTCAACTACTATGAAGGATGGTCTGAAGCAACCTGTTTGACTTTGCATTGTGAAGGAGTTAAATTGAATATGTATGTTGTTTTCTGCCTTCTCAGGTACGCTGGTGCTGCTCTTTAGTTCATCCTCTTGAAGATTGCTCCTTTATGGCTTTTGCTGGATGACATGCTTCTACAATCACTTTCTAAACTATTTCAAAGGTATAATGTCTTGTAGAAAAGATCACCTTTGGGACTGTTTAAATCAGTCCATCTGTTTTGTCCCAAATAAAGCAATCACTTGAAAATTCTCAACAAGATAAAAGTTTTTTGAGAAGGTGGCAGTTATAAACAACTGAGAAAGCAAAGACAATGCTAGCCATTTCCCTGATACCATTTCAACTAAAAGTCCACATATGTCTCCAGCTTTGAACTATACAAAATGCTTAAATAAGTTGGCCATACTAATAAATTAGTATGATTCTTGATTCCTCTGTCTTTGAGAATTCTAGAAATTAATAATACAGTTAGCAAAGACAGATGTTCTGAGTGGACTTTGAAATGTCATTAAATCAAAGATGTGAAAAGTATCAGGACCTACTGTCCCTAATAAATAACCTGTGGGCAGCACCTCCAGTCTCAAATGGAGGACTAATTATTTCACAGAGAGTATTAGAAGGAAACAAAGCATTTTTGTGGAATTTAATAGGGGATTTTTTATCAAAAAAAATCTCTGCATCAGGACTCAAACTTTACGGATAAGGTGAGAATTGGCAAAAGTTAAATTGAGTTATTCTTACCTATAACCAACAATCAAAGCTACAGTAAAAACAAGCAAGAAGCAGCTATCTAAATAGCACTCAAAACTTAATGAAGTTCTCCTTAGGCCTCAGTACAAATGATGATATTGAACACAGCAGCAAATGTGCAGTGACAAACAGGAAAAATGAAATTTCAAGGTGGAAAAACCGTGAGCAGAAGTCAGATAATTAACTTTTGAAATCATAATAAATTTTACAATCTTGACTCACAATATTGTAAGAAATGTGGCTCATGAAATGTAGTTTGCAAATATTTTAACCAGTCACACAGAGAGGAACGGGGACATGTTGCATATCTATTCAAGAGCTGTGATGGAAGAAAAACAGCAGACATATCAAAGGAAAACAGAATATATACTCCAATAACTTTTCCAAGGCTAATAAATACTGGGTTCCCCTGTACATCAGGAAATTTTTTGACTCACAAATTTTGTGAGTTAAAGTAGCAAGCTACAGAAGTATTACTGTTTCTATGTCCTATTTTTTTTCTCTTTCCTAAAGACCTGCTTCTGTTGTCTGTCAGTGAAGAGCACATGAGCTGGGAAGACTTTTGAGGATACTTTCTACAAGTCTTCTTTTGTTCTGTGGGAAGGTAAGGAAAAGTATTTATCAAAGCTGCATTTGAATAGATTAACCATCTGTTTTTCCATGTGAGATAGCAGATTTCCTAGTTAGAGGATCTTATTTACTTGGATTTCATATCTCTTTTAATATTGTAAATTAAATTGAGGTGTTAAGGAAAAAGTGAAGGGGAAAGAGCCATGGATAAAATTCAGCTCATCTTGTGCAGGAGCATCTCATGAAGGGATAGAAGAGTTCACCGAGGATGGGTCTGGAAGGTAACTTTATTTGATATGCTCACTAACAAGCTCGGCACATACATAGGAGTAGGCCAGTGAAATTTGATGACAGTAAGGTAGGAAGCTTTATTGCTAGAGAGGAATATGGGAATATACTACAAGTAGCCTGACCCTGAGAACTGGAGCCATGGCTCTGGGAAGGGATGTAATAATGCAGAAAGCAAGGCTGCTCACCTGGGATCTAACATGAATTTATGCTCTGAACTGCAATTTCATCAGGTGGGAATGACAGAGGAAAAAGATATGGGTGCTTCCATCAATCACTACCAGCTGCAGAAGGCAACTAAGGATTTTGGAAGACCTCAATCAGTAAAAAAGAATTCCACCAGAAACAGGTAAATATTAGCATCAATATGCCAGGCATTAGTAAGACACTGCCTGGAAACAGGGCTTTCAGTTCTCATCATCCATACTCAAGATAGATGAGCATAAAATAAGCACACATGTAAAAGATGTCCCAAAATATTCAGAGGAATGGAAAAATTATTTCAAAGGAAGAGAGCAGAAATTAATTTTTGTATATGATAACCCTTGGTATAAATATTATGTTGAAGTAATTGTGAAGAGAGAAATCAATTAACCCAAGGAAAATGTAAATCAGAAGTGAATTTTTAAATAGGAAATTATTCTTTACTGTCATCCATAGTGTTAAATTCTAGATTTAATTTTCAACATCAACAAAACAAGAAAACCACTCTGGATACTGACAGGTAGAATTTAATATTTGATTAAGAAAATTGTAGGAGTCAGTTACTTGTGATGTCAAGAGCCTTCAGTCAGTTACTCTAGGAAGCAGCTCCACAGTTGTATTTCTATGTCAGCAGGTATGTTGGAGCTAGAATAAACAAACATATGAAGAGAGATTAGAATAGGACAATATTAACATCTGGAAACTTCAGACACTTTAATAGAACCTGATTAAATCTTTCACGTTAATAATTGTCATTCCTTGGCTTAAATGGCTTAAATTGAACTGTTCCTTCCAAATTTATTGAAAACATAGATAGTCTCTTACTGGGCCATGGTAAGAATATGGAAAAGAAAGCAGTGAATGGCCCTTCTCTGCTGATTTGCAGTGTGACGAGGCTAGAGAGCAAGAAGTTAACTTGCACCAGGAATGTATTTTTGTTCACATTCCAATAATACAATAAATTTCAAGTCCTTTTCCCACAAGAACTGTGAAATGACATGGACATGGTCCCAAGAGCCCAAAGCATATTTTCCTAGGATGAGAAAATTAATAAAAAAACTCCTGTGTATAAATCCTGAGCAGCAAAAATGTGCATAACCATGTTGTAAAAATTATTTCCTAGAAATAAGTCCTACTGATATAAGCACAGTGCAATAAAATATCATTTAACTGATGAATAAGTACTGTATACTACCAGTGATTTCAGTACTAAACTTTCTCTTTGCCTCAAGCTACCAAGGTCGTGCAATTAAAAAGGGACAGACTCAGCTGAAATGCCATATTAATACTTACAGCATTTTAATAGACTGTAAATCTGTTTTCCTGTTTGAATCAGACCTTTAAACAAGGATGCTATTGTTGTTTATTCCAAGAAACTGAGAAGAATGTCAGAATTGTTACCTATTCACGAGGCTTTAACACAATAATTCGGTGCAATATTATTAGCAAATAAATTTGCATTCACAAGTATTTTGCATTGACTTATTTGTATTTCATTAAGGTTAGCAGTAAATGTGAGTCAGAAAGCAAATTTTTGACTCAAGGAAGATAACTACCACCACAGCTTTACATCAATTGACTGACTCACAGTGACTGAAGGACTTCTATTTTGCAAAGTACTGGTGCAAGTTTCTTCACTCCAGTCACAAGGCCTGTGTATTTGTACAAGTTCTCTGGAACAGAGCTTCCTTTGAAGATTTCTTGCATCATTGCAGAGGGGATCCAGCATTTTAAGGCATTACGTTACTAAATATTTCAGGGAAATTTTAGACATGCTAAAAAGTTGAATTAATGCTTACCAAATTTTTCACAAAAATCATGATTCCTAATTTTCTGTTGAAAATGAGAGGAAAAGAAAGCCAATGTAGGACCAGATTCTTTTGAGACCATGTGACTCAAGAATACATATCTCAATTTTTAAAGCAACTTAAATTTCAAAGTTCATTTTAAAAGTATAGACAAATAACAAATTTATGAACTTAGGGAGGCTGAAAGGGTTTGTTTTTTTGTTTTTTTTTTTTGTTTTTTTTATTCCAAATCAGTTAAAGGTTTCCAAATCAGGAAAGGGTTCTAGGCTTTTTCTCCAAGGCTGTTCTTAGTGATATTTTTTGGTTTTCCTTACCAAAGCAGTAGTGCATAACACTTTCAAAGACCAATGACAAGATTTTAGGTGTTTCCCTCTTTCACCTAAACCACCCAGACACATACCTACAGATCTCATGAACTGTTTTCTTTTGGACACTTTGGATGCTGAAAGGTTAGAGCTGAAAACAACTGCAGATGAAAATTTCCGTATAATGAGTGGTCCAGCTGTACAGGCCTCTGTTCCTGACTTGGAAACCTGGGCAAAGTAAAGTGTCCTTGGTAAAAATCTGACGTATAGAAGACTGAGCTGCTTGAAAGGTACCAGAGTTGACATTCCAAAGACATTAGCATATTTGAGAATGTTAACTGCTCGTCTTAAAATGTCAGTAAGGTTTCAACCTCTAGAGACCTCATCTTTGCTGCTGTTGGCAATTTGAATGAAACTCAGCAATACATACAGTGAAGACTCCAGACAGATATAGGAAGGTAAATCAGATTCCCTTTGACCTTTCTGAAGCTACTGACAAAAACCTTATTCTTTTTCTGTTGAAGTCAATGAATATTTTTGGCTTTGATTGCAGTAGGAACATGATTGAGCCCAAAGGTGCTAATTAGTGCTTATTGGGATAATAGTTTTGATGTGGACACAAAAGCAGCCTTTTTTCTTTGCAATGTTAATGAACATGAAAAACAATAAGAATGCAATAGGGATAAACTTCAAATAATGTCGCTCAGAATGAGACTGTTGTGAAGGTATTATTTTAATTTTATTTCTCTTTCTGATTTGTGACAACTGTATTCTGAACTTTGTTTAAGTGTGCTAGCAAAGGGCTCCAATATACTCTTCTACAGACAGCTGTGATATCTTCCCTTCTGAGAAATGGTGATAATAAACACTATGCCATATGAATTTGAGAGTTAATGAATATAACTCACTTGGCTTCCTTAAATACAACAGATAACCCTAGCATCTGTAGTATCATGTGCCAGATATCAACTGAAACTCCAGGTTTAACACCAGACTATAGGAAATGTGGCAGTATAGAAATATTTTCAATTTTAATTTTAGTGCCAGCATCTTTCAGTGCCTGTCCAGATTTGTGTGTTGTTCAACTCACAATCTCACTTCAGCTGCTCCATGACAGCTGCTTCTCAATTTCTTCTTTCTCTTTTCCTGGCCAGCATCACACTGGCACAAAATAAATATAATGGGAAGGGAGAAAACGGTGTTTATGTTCCCATATATTTTCCTATAGTTATTAATACTGCGGTGACACAGAATAATAGATAGGTATGTGACCCACTGGGACCCAAAAGTGTCCTTTTTTAGTCCTGTTTAAGACAGACAAGCCTGTATTTCACATGATTGAAGGCTAATAACATACCAGGTGCATGCTGTATAAGAGTTTTCTCATCAAAATCACATTAGGGATAAAGCAGGAAGAAAGCAAATGCAGACTGATGGAGAAACAGAAAATCATTAATAATTATGTGCTTAGCATTTTTACCTGTGAAGTGCTGGAAGTATCCACAGGAAAATTCAGAGATGAGGCAAGAGAGTCTGTATTAATTTCTATCAACATCCAGGGACCCAGACAGGTGTGGAGCATGAGGCAGCCCTGCTGAGATAGTGGTTTTCTGTATGCCTACAGGGAGATTAAATTAGTGTATTATTCCAGCTATTGGCAACACCAAAAAAAAAAGAGTATTTTTTATTGACTGTTAGCTTTCACAGTTGTATTTTTAACAGTGGGATGTCATGTTCTTGATGATATGCAAGACTACATTCAAGACTCAGTTATGCCTTTGTAACACAACTGAATTCAAACAGTATCTCAGGACCGAGTCTAGACCAACATGTCTTTATCAAACACAATCTCACTGAGAGCTCTATTTCTAAATGGATTTTTTAGTTAGTAAAGTGAAATAAATGTCCACTAAATTACTCAGAAAGCTATTTCCTTTGAAGAGTAAAATAAATATTTATAACAGATTAAACAATCAGCACTAGCAAGCAAAACAGCAGGTATAATCAGAGATGTGACAAAGAAGATAAAACCATCTATTTGGTTTTATTATTCTTAAAACAGTCTGTGTCAGTCAATGTATCCATGTGCTGTTCTGTTATCTCAACCACTTGGTACTGTACCTCTGCTACTACTATTTTGCCCTCAGCCATTTGTTAATACGAAATATAACTGAACTGACTAGGAGAGAGCTGAACTATAATTAGCAAGTCTAATGTAGAAATATGGGAAGCTGTGAGATTAGCCAGGTCTCCAGCTTTTTTTTTTTTACAGTACGGTGATAAGAGCTCTTCCTGGGAGCCTTAGTTGATATAGCACTGAAAAGTATATGCCTTTTTGTTGCCTGCTTTAGGAATGGCATTATTTCTAGTTATTTTTGGGTTTTAAAATGTTTATATCAAGGTTAAGAACTGGCCATTATTTAATTCCTACTACTTATTCCTTTTATTATTTCAGTGATGGCTATTAAAATCCATGATTGAGAAGGTTCTAGGCAAGCAAATGTTATCAGAAAGACTGTCCTGTGCTGCTTGAATTTTCATTTAGAATCACTTAGCTTCCTCTAATGCTGTATAGTGCCTTTTGCTCTCTTGGTGCCTTATTCTGCCACTGAAGATCTAAGGATTAATAAATACATCTCCTATTAGTATTACTGGAACCTGTATGTTTAACTCTTTCCAGGAATCAATACAAGAAAAAAACAAACTAATCTCTGTTCCTAAAATACCAGCACTTCAAATATTAATTAAGCTTAGACGCTTGGGAAAAACATGCAACTCACCAAGTAAAACACCCGGTGTAATACTGGAGGAACCTGGGTTGCAAATATCTTATTAGTATTAGAGGAACAGGGGGCATAAACTTGTGGAAAATTTTTAAAGCCTTGCAGTAGAAATCCTTGAGTTAAGGGACTAATCCCCTTTATTTTCTTCTGTTGAAATACACATCTTCTTGATGAAGAAAGTCTTCAAAAAGAAGAAATATCCGGATGATTTGTTTTTTTCTGTGTTGTTGTATTTTTACTAAGTACAGAGCTCACTTACATTAAGGTAAATGGATCTTTTGAGTTTCAAAGGCATTTTTTACCAATGCATTAAGCACTGCCTGTATATTCGGTGCTGTTAACTGGATTCTGTCGCTGAATCAAAGAGAAAAGCCATGTACTTAAATTACTTCATCACCAGTTCACAAGTTTATAATCTGACATGACTATTCAGTGAAGCGCTCTGCCCATTTATAAATTAATGTATTTTTAATCTGATATAACAGTTGTACCACCATACCCAAGGGTAGCAGAACAGCCATTTCACACCTTTCTGTACTTTAATTTTTTCTCATTTGCATTTATTTTTAAGAAAATTATTTTACCAATGTCAAATCAGCATGAGAATACTGTTTCCCATGAGAATAAGGTTTCTTTGTTACTAATAAAACAATAATAAGGTTTGTGTTTGTTTTTTTAAATCATGATTTTCATTGTTATAATGGCATAACTGGGGTTTATAGGTAATTTTATTGCATATTAATTTCTATTTCAAAAGAGAAATTTAATCTATGTTTTCCTTCATAAAGAAACTTTTGTGAGATAAATAAAATTTACTAAATTTATATGTTTGTCTATAAAGAGAAAATTACAGTTTCTAAAAAATATTGTGACAACGACAAGCTGGTGCCTAAAAAAGATGGTTAAAATTGGAATTTGTGCTAATATAGATTTTTAAGGTATATCAAATAAATCACTTTCTACCATTTTCTCTCCCTTGGTCAAAAAGTTGCCTGAAACAGATTCAAGAACACAAATTTAAGACTTCTAAGTTGAGCTAGATGAAACCTGATTAAATGTTTGTAACATTTTTTTCCCAGATTATATTGTTAAAATTCTTCCATGTCTTTGTCAGGTCTTACATAGCAAAACTGTTTTAATTCAAAGTCCCTCTTAGGAACTAGGTTTCCTTTCAATCACTTTGCTAAGTAAAAATGCCAGTTGTTTGAGCCAGATTTACTCTGTGGAGCATAAATTGAAAGAAAACATTTGTTTCTTCAGTTCCACCTGCTGCTACTGCTGGCAGCCTGGGCATATAATCCGTTTCCCAAAATGATCAAGTTTGAAACTAGCTCATTTTTTCACCCAGACTATTCCTACTGGAAAGCTGCTCTAACATGTTTTTCTGAGGGCTGAAACCCCCTAATATTCATCATAAATACTTTCATGGACAGTTTCCCATTGTTCATTTTGACAACATAATCTTCTGCCCAAATATCTGGTCTGTCTTAACACAGTCCATCCCATTGCTTTCATTCCATAGCATAAGACATTTCCATTTGCCTTCTTTAAAGCCAACCTTTTTTTCTGAGGATACTGCTTCTCAAAATCCTTGTCCTTCACTGTGCTGTTGCAGTCTCTTTTATCCAGCTCCTCAATATATTTGACTCTCTTTACCACAGGTTAATAAATAGTAGCTAACTAAATTCAGTAGTGTGTCCGGTTTGTACACTTTATAATCAGAAATATCCCAACATTAATTAATTCTCAGGAAATGCAGTAGAGTAGATGTCCACCTGGAATCTCTGATGGACATATAGGCAACTCCACAATAGAAGTGCTTGACCATTTTTCTGTTCAAAAATTATAGACAAGAAATATTTCTTATTCCCCAAAGCTCAATCTTTTTAGAATGATTTATTTGAGGAAGAGTAGCTTATTCAGTTGGGAAATCACTTGTGGTTTTGCTCAGGATTGTCAGGAAAAAAATAAAGCTTTTAAGGTCATCCATCTTATGCACACAGCCCCCACATATCTGATGAATGAGTGTCTTATTTATCAAGATACTGGGGAAATATTTTGTGTTTGGATTTCCCCTTCACAACCTCAAAATAATTGAAATATTTAAGGCAGGGTCTACACATAGTATTTGTTATTTTAATGCCTTCTTTTGATATCATATGTCAATAAAAACTGACATTTGGTTCTCATGCTCTTGCATACTCTTGTGATTTATTGAAGGAGTCAGTCTTACATATGTTTTTTGCTAAACTGAATATAGCCCTGGGTGATACTTGAATGCAGAGTCATCAGTGAAGTCATAATAGAAGTATGAGCTGCCATTTGCTTTGGATAAGAGATGCAGGGAAAACATGTTGTGAAGTCTTGTTAGGAGACCATCAAGGAGAAAGTGAGAAAACTTTCAGGAGCAACCTGACAGCTCATTCCCTGACTGGGAATGGAATTTTTGTATTCTTATGCAGAGCTTCTAAAGAAGAAAATATAAAAGGAATTAATTTGGGCTGTGGTTTTGATAATAAATATAATTTTTAGATATGATATTGTATATCATATGGTCAGTTCAGATTTCTGCAAACAACCATTTTGTTTGCAGAACACTACTATTTTCTGCCAAACTCGCACTAAATTTCATGGCTTATGAAAAATGACGCAATTTCATCTTTCCAAATTATTTGAAGAAATTTAAGATTATTGAGCTTGGGATTTAGGGGATTGCTTGTTTTTTTGGGAAGAGAAATTTTTGTCTTCAGCCTCAACATTTGACTAGCATGGTCAGAAAAGGAAATCAAGATGGTGATATAGATTCCACTGAGAAAATGACAAGGTCTTTAACCACCTTTGTTTATTCATTAGGATTCTAGGATTGAAAGGCTGATTAGGAAAAATGGATGTGCTAATGAGAGTTACAGGGAATCCTTTAGGATAAAGACTTTTTCTACTTTAAATGTTGATGATGGAAGCAAAAGATAGAATTGCAATGCTGGATCTTAATAATGTGGGTACCACGTCTCACATCATTATTTCAGCTGTACATTTTTTTTTTTAGTGTTGGTAAATCAGAGACTCATGTAGTTTCTAAACAGGCATTTTATGACAAATCATTGGATGATTACTTTTGTATCATTTTGGAAAAACTTAAACAGATCTTTTTTCTTCTTTAAAAATATTTAGGTTCTACCAGATGATAATCCACTGAAACTATGTCCTGTTCATATCTGCATTGAAACCAATGATGTGCTGACAAATTACTTTTGCAAGTTTACTTTTGCAATTATAACGCTGCAAAAATACCTTGTTGCAGTTTAGAATTTGTAAATAATGTGGAAGCTACTGGAAACTTTCACTTAATAAGACCTTCTTTTCCCCCATTTAAAAATTTTTCTATTCTAAGTGAGAACAATAAAAGATGCAGAGTCAAGATTGCTTCAAAAGATACAAAAAGACAATCAGGTATCTCACATCTAAGTGATAGAATGACTGATATTTCAGAACAGAGGACAGAGATTTCACCCTTCCTTTTAATTTTATCCCACAGATGGCAAAATTGCCCAAGAAATGTCACTACACAATGAGAAAAGGCCAAAACTCTGAGTAATTTTTTTAAAAAGTATTGCTCAGTATTTGCCAAGAAGAACGTGAGTTAGGGTGAATGGTTCAAATTGCCTGTGATTAAAGGTCAACCAAACAATTGTAATAAGAGAACAGAAGAAGAAAAGAGAAAGGAAGGGGAAGGGGAAGGACAAAGGGGAAGGATGAAGGGGAAGTGGAAGGGGAAGGGGAAGGACAAAGGGGAAGGGGAAGGGGAAGGGAAATATGTTTTTAACAGATTGAAAGCTGTGAAGTGAAAATTAAGTTATGTAATTCTTGCTTAACCTTTTAGCATGAAGGGAGAATTTTTCTGCATGCAAAATGGCCAAGCTCATAATTCTGAGTGGAAAAGCAGTCACAGGAATAAGAAATGATTTACAGCTCATAGCAGTAAAAAACTGAATGAGTGACTGATGAGAGAAATGCTCAGACTCCGAGAAAGCTTTGCTTGCTGCTGTGTGGGATTAGAGAATTTTTAATCACACCTATATTGGATAACGTTCTTGAGACTAATCATAATTCAACATTGTCAGCAAAGTCCAGTCTAGATTTGGAAAGGGTAAAACTCCAACATGAAGTGTGAACAATGTGGTATATCCCAAATGAGCATTGACAGAAATGCATCAGCATTTGGAAATACATAGTGTTGAAAGAGACAGTGATGGACAGAAAAAAGAATTTTTTTTCAAAGGAATGCCATTCTCATGGTCTTATGACAATTCTTTGAATAATATTTTATCACTAATTTGGGTGGATAACTTTTTTCAGGCATATGATGTAGAGTTATCTGTACTTGAAAAGGTAGAGTGACAAAAAGATGGGTCTCATGACAGAAATATCAACTGTCTGATCTTAGAACCCCACATGGAGAAGTAATAGGTGTTAAATACAGACTTATAATTCACTTAACATTTCATTATATATTTGTTTTAAATTGTGTTCACCAAAGCATTGAACTATATTCACACACTAAGTGAAACTATTTGAAAAGTACAATGTATGTTGTTAAATTAAGACACTGCTTGGGAAACCATGGCAGGTGTCTGGTAAATGCTGAGAAGAAGAGATAAATACCTCGAAACAAAATGCATATTGCATAGTATTTGCGCTCATTTACTTAAAAAATAAAAATAATGAAAGAGCTAAAAGCTAAGACTAGAAGGTCTGCATGAATGTCAAAGAGATTAAAGATTTCATTTTGACCATTTGGTCTACATCAAATGAGCCTACTGAGCTCATTACAAGATAAAGAATTAGCTCCTTTTAACACATAGTGGAATTTTGACCTTAAAGTAACTTTTGAAAGCTGTATTCTCCTTTGCCTGTAGGGAAAAAATATTGGAGGGATAATCTTTGCTTAGTTTTGTCAGGCAGTTCTACCATGACAGGATAAAATTTTGAGACCTAAGATTCGCATATTTCATATTTGTAAATTTTGATTTTTATTGGTTGATGCATGAGTATATCAGTGCTTGAGATTCTAAATGTTTCAGAGTTTGAAGAAGAGATACTGTTTCTGAAGGTCTGAGAACCACCTACATTTGATGTAAAACATAAGGAAAAATGTAGGAAAGAAAGAAGCACTGCAGAGGATTAGTCATTTACATCAATTATAATGGCCTTTTCTTTGATGCTCCAAAATATATCCATGGTTTGAATACAGAAGGGCCACATGACTGTTTTCCCTTATTGTTTTACTTTAGATCTTGCCTTTGCTTTCATTTAGACCCCCATATCAGAAGTTCTTGCCCAGCACAAAGGACCTTTAAAGGGATGTATTTTTCAGGTTTTTTATTCTGAACAATCTCTTTTCTACAAATTGGAACCAGACCCTCTACATCCCTACTGTTAGTCATATATTCAGGTTTAGCAATTATTCCAAGCAGTATGACTAAATATTATACAGTCAAGATTTCTTTTTCTATTAATCTGTTTGCTGCTGCATACCTATTTCACAACTAAATATCATTATAGGAGTGAATTATACTAATATGCTTGGAGCTGTCAAAGTAGAGATATTAGGATAATAATAAGATAAACTTTACAAATGATTTTTTCTTCTTCAAGAGCTTGCCAATTTTCATTCTACTAATTGCTGACCATTCTGTAATACCTTTATTTTTCTGCCTGTCATAATTTTGATCTTATCATCATAATGATCATTCTATAATTTTAAACTATGAAATAGGATTATCAAGAAATAATGTGAACCACCACCTATATAGTAACAATTCCCATGTGATCTTATGTTAGAGTCATATCTGTAGGACTGCACACTTCACTGAATTCACTTTTTAAAATAGTTTTTACTTTTCTGACATCTGAAGTAGGAAGATTTTATAGAAAAAGCCACAGCATGTTGGCCCTTAAAAACTCTAGATACCTTTCTTCATACCAAGGATATTGAACATCTTTTTAACTCTGAATCTATTTCTTTATCTATAAATAAATATTGACTATTATTCCATCTAAAGCCTCTCTATTTCTTAAAAAAACAAAAACAAAAAAGAGAAGCACAGTGATGCATCTTGTAAATATTTTAACTCCAGATGGATAAGAAGTACATTTTTTAAAATTTACTTCTTAATCTATGCACTAACTTTAATCTCCAGAAGGCACTTTCAGATATTGCCACATATAATTTTCAGTGAAATATAATCACTTTTTCCAGCATGGACTTTTTCCAGTACAGTCTCATCTAAAGTAGAGATGAGAATAGCAGCAGACTAGAGGCAGGTGGCAAAAGAGTACAGTGTGCATACAAGATATCCTGTTTCAATCACAAAAGCATTGCCTGCACAGAGCACAATGCCCAGCCACCATAGTCTGTGTGGTGTCAAGGTATCCTTTCATGCTTGGCAGAGTTTTCCAGTGCAGATGCATAATGGTTGTGCTTTATGGCATCTGTTTTCTCCAGTTCTTGATTTTAGTTATGCATTTGAGGCAGAAGGGTTATAAGGTTTCCAAAAGCTGTAATCTTCCACTGTATACTGCCACTGAGAGTACCATGACTATGACAACCTTCCAATGCAAGATTTATCTATGCTTTATTATTCTTAAATTGCTTTCTTTCTGACAATAAAGTTTTAAATCAGTGTGTTTCTTATAGTAATGGAATGTGCTGCAAGCATGCAAGCTACAAGTCTAACCTTTGGAGAGTCAAACATCTTCAGTTTACATTTTAAGTAGTAATTCTTTTATCTGTCAGGCCAAAGAAAGACAATATGTAGGATTTATTTGTTTTTGTGGGGATTTTTTCCCAAGGTGCTGAGCACATGCATCTTCCATTTTTGGTTTCATTCAAATTCTGCATTTCATCAACATTTTTCACCTCTTAAAACATTCAAATGTATTTGAATGCCATTGGCCATAAGAAGTAGCAGCACACAGAATCAGGTTAAGTGAAGATCCCAGTGGTTTTCCCTGTTCTCTTAACATAGATGATGGATGATATGAAAATCAGAGGGAATTCCCTTAGCCATAATGACAACATCAAAAAGTTCCACTGGAACATCCTTCAGCAGCACTCCTCAGCATTCAGACAAACCTAATATTGCATTTGTTACTCTGGATATAATCCATTTGTTATTTGTTACTCTGGATATATATCCATTTACGTTCCAAACTGATGCATAGAAATTTTATTACTAAAGTTATATTTTAAAGCAAAAAAAAACTATCTCTGTTTCTTTTGTGATAAACTCACCTTTCCAAAGTTCCACTGCATCCTGAGATGGAGAGTTTTTTAATAAAGCAATGAGAATTTGGAGGTGGGGGTGGGGGGAGGGGACATTATGAGGTCTCCATTGGAAAGAAAGTGGGTTGAGGCTTCTTTGTCCTCACAAGAAAGAAGACTCACATGATTCCTTCTCAGTCTTGGGTCTGCTTTGGTTGATTTTTATGTATTCTGTTAACTTTGTCTGTCTGCATGCCCTTTATTTTACTGTTTTTCAATTATTCTGTTTATTTATTCTGTTTTTTATCTCTAAAACCATGTTTTTACCTGAACACTTCCAAGTAGCATTCCTGGAATATCCTTTGTCAATTGAGATTTGTGTTTCCAGTACCGGACTTTTTAGCATCACTCTGTGTCTGTGCTCTTCCATATCATGTTTTTCTAGTCATTCAATGTACACAGTGTAAACGCTTGTTATTGCTACAAATTAAAGCTAAACTAAAATACATTTGAACAGTTGCTATCTGATTGCAAGATAAACTGTTATCACATTTGAACAAATGAAGCCTAGACAGGTCTAGAGAACCTGCTCTTGTCAGACTGAAAAAAAAATGTGGTCTATATGAAATAGTAGAAAAATTAAATTTTACTGGGCTACAGGTTGCCCACTTTGACTGTTTCTAGACTTTGTCATATTCTCAAAAGATTTACACCATAGTCTCAATCTTCCTTTTTGTGCTGTGAACCAATTGTACTGGAAAGCAAAGGGACATTAACAGGAAATCTGGATGGTCCACATGCTATATTTTTAGGACACTTGTTTATTCAGAAGACCTGGAAAGGTAGGAAAACCATCATTGTATTAATGGCACTTAAAAAACTAGGAGAATACTAGCATTGCATCATCATCTTTTATAGCCTAAAGCCATAGCCCACAGACAAATTCACAATTCCATTGATGTGTCTAGAATTTGTTGCAGTCACAGCCATCTTGGTTGGAAGCCGTCCTGGTGGGAATTATATGGCAATGGAAACTACATGTTTATTTCAGGTATGTGGTGAGGTACAGTGATGCTTTGTTTGGATTGAACCATATTTGATGGGTGAAATACAAGCTTCTCCTCTGTATTTTCCATTCACTTACTTTGTATTTCCCTTTCCAGAAGCAGAGTACTAGTGCTTCCTACAGTTCAAGACGACTTAGCACTTCACACAGAGCATAAATGCTGCTCCTGAGGGCATCTTCTTTCCCCAGAAAGAACAGAGATGTGTGAAGTTGAGCTTAAGTTTCACACAAAAATCTAGATCCATAGGAAAAGTTTTCTGTAAAAGACCCACACAATGTAATAAAAATTAAACAAATCTTTTTAGCACAACCAGCCTGGGAGTTAAGGGTAACATCTTCTCTTAATGCAACCAATAAAAACTGGAAAAAGATGCAGTTTTCAGAAGTTCTTTTGAAGGTGTAATTTTGTAGTACTTTTTCTAGTTACCCATGGAATGTCACCTAAGAGCATCTTACATAAATAGTACTACTGGATAGCTCAGAAATTATCCCTATAGAAGTTATCACTCACAGGTAAATCTGCAGGATTTACTCTGAAGTGTGACTGCATAAGCAACAATTAATCATTTTTGAACTCAAAGAATGCAGCATCACCTGTAAGATCGCAATTAATTTTTAATCATGTTATAAAGAAAATTTAACTACAAACATTTAAAAATGAAGAAAGAATTAATGAATACCAAAGTACTCTTCAGTTATTAAGCTTCCTTTCAGACAATTTTGTCGTATAGAATAAGATAATGCCTAGAAAAGTTACCAGCCTTAAAATATCAAACTGCAAATTACAGTGCAATTAATAGTCCTATTAATTAATTTCTGTGTCTCTTTAAGTACAATGTGCCATTAAGGCTAAAACTTAATAACACTTATGACAATGTCATCACTAAAACTCTTTTCTGCTACACTTGAATTTGTAAATACAAGAAGTCTGAAAACAGTTTCCTTTCTTTGCCTTTTCTCAATCATCATTATTAGAGAGGTTAAGTTTTCAATGCTGAGCTGCAGGAAGTTGAACACAACAATTTTAAGCAGAACACTCCCCAAGCCATACCCCATGCCCTGGGCACAGCTGTGGGTCTGCACTGACCTTTGTATGCCTGAGTGGAATTATTAAACCCAAGGGTTTGAGAGAAAGGAGCAAAGATTGCAGCCAGATAATAAGTGGAGAACTGCAGGACAAAGAGGGGATCATGTTGTGAGGAGTGGGAAATCACACAAGGAAAAGTAGAGATTCAAAAGTTAACAGGAAAAGGGAATTGGAGGAGATAAATTATGAGAGCATGAGAGGAGTAGTATAATGCTAAGATAATAGAGTAGATGTTCAGAAAATCCGCTGACATTTTGAATGAAGATCAAATCAATTGTCTTATATTTTTCTAAAATGTCAAGGTGCATCTTAGCTGATAAACTCAATTTTCCAAAAACATCATTAATGAATGCAAGTACTACTGTCTTTAGCATAGACATATCTGCTGTGCTACTTTTTTTTTTCTCATTTCAAAGAGCAGATCTCTTAGTTTCTTAATTAAATTTGCAAGTATGATTTAACCTTGCATTAAAATAAAAGAAAGTCTATGTCATGAAACTGGAATACTATGCTAAGTGACAATGTTACCCCACGTTTTTTTTTCTGAAACCTTTCCTTAGTTTACCTCTGCTTTTTATAGCATACACATTTGAGCCTTTGTTGTGCCCTAATTTACTCTTCTGCATCCCATCCTTTTAGAAAGGAGACAGGTTCTGAGTAAATGAGCTGTGTGATATCAGAGCTCAGATGTGGTCTCCATTGCTAATCTTTCCAGGGACTAAGAATTCAAGGGCCTCTACCTTTTACTGTACTGCAGTTGCATGTAAGTTTTTATTCTGGTGGAAAAATCCAAGTATGAATTACTGACTGTATCAAAAGCATTAATGAAAAACAAAATTATGAGTATGACCTTTACAAAATAGATTGACTGCAGGAGACAGCAGAAGACAGGCAAATAGATTCCACCACTCTCAGAACAGCTCCCTTTGGGTCCATTTATCAGGTGGGACACATTTGCATTTGTCCCATTTGATTAAAAATATTGAATTTTAGAAATAAGTTCTTTGCTTCAAAACTAGAGATTTTTTATTAATATTCTTTTTTACAACAGGAGACTAAATCGTGCCATAGAATCTCAAGAGTTCTGATTTTAAAATCTCAAGAAGTCTCAAATCGCGGCTCTGGATATAATGCCAAAATATATAGAACTAAATGGACCTTGAATAGTTTTTGTAAAATAAATTCCGTGTTTTAGAATTTAACACATATTTCTAATGTGTGCAATACATAAATATTTAGTGGCTTAAATATGTTTAACCATGTGTTCCTTTAAAATATACTGGCATAAATTTTCTTTATCTTTGCTGACATCCAGGTGGTGTAATTTAATTTTCTTTTAAGTTGGATTCACCTCACACCAATTGCTCATATCATAAAAATTAGTTTTTAAATGTCTCTCGGAGGTCTTCGATATTCCCACAAATGTGACTGAGACAGGCCAGTAGATCCGAACTGTATTGGTGTTCATTGTCCATGTAGGCCTGAAAACTGACAGTCTTCAAATTTAAAACAAGTTTTTTTTGTCTGAGCCTACTTGGGTGATACTCAGTGTAAGGCCGAGGTCGGTCAAGTAATGTTCATCTTTTTGTGGCTGTAGTTCCACAGGAATAATTGTGGAAAAGGAATCTTAAATATGAAAAAAGAGAAGTTCACATCTGAGCTATGCATCTGAGCATAGTCTCATGGGACTGTCGATCATACTGATCCAATTAAATAAACATGACACTTCATTTTGCCTTGTGAAATTCTTCTGCTCCTCTTGTGAAAGATGCCTATGCCTCTAATGCACTGCTGAGAAATGCAAGGCAGACCTCATCAGGAGGGTTCAATGAAGGGAAGAATATTCAAATAGTGAAATATCTACCTTGGATTACATCCTAATTGGATATTACATTAGCCTAAATTTATTTCACTCTCATATTACCTTATTTGAGACATTAGAGAGTAATGAAAGCTAATGTCAATTAGTTAAATCCTTGTTATGTTCCATCTAACAATTGTCTGTGAACTGTGTGTTATAAGAAATAGGCAGTAACACATTTCCTAATTAATGAAATACTACTTTGGGATAAGTAAGGTGAGATGCCTTTTCAGATTTCCTTTAATTCTTTATAATTCAAAAATTGTGGTTATCTTTGACTTTGCAGTTGAGAATCCATTATCTCAAATGAAAGCATATTCAGCATAGTGCAATAAAGTTTCCCTTTTCTTAAAAAAATATTAAAATTTTTCATAGAATAAGCAGTGGCAAAGAGCTATTGCAAGATGTTCTCTTGTGAATTGCCAAAAGAGATCCCCTCTCAATGTCACTCTTGACAACCTCCTGCCCTTCTTGATTCTAGACACTTGGGTCCTACACTTGCCCTTTCCAGACCATTGCTAAGTTTGGGGTTTTATAAGTTTGAACTTGACTAAACTACATTTGACCTACAGACCTGGATTTCCTCTCTATGAAATCTCATAAGTAATAGTGCCTATATCAAAAGGAGGCCTCTGAAGATATGGAAGAAGGGATAAAAAATGTAACACCTTTAAATATTTAATAAAACAAAAAGCATTCTCATTCTAAGATGCTCTGATGATCAGTTGGTGTGAGCTGGACATCCAGTTCCTCTTTTAAGGCAAGTGTTACCTCCAGACACTTCTGGCTGACCTTCACATCCTCTGCAGAGATGCCTGCTGGGATGAATTGGGTTTTCCACCTACAACAGCAGAAGTTCAGGCCTAAGTCCATCCCCTCGGATGATGAGACCAAAGGATTGTTCTTTCTATATCCCTTTACCCTTGAAGTAGCTAACTGCAGATATATTTGCCTAAAGACTAGACACCTGATTAAACCATAATTTAAATGACTTTCAAGGATGCAAGTGGAGTCTGAACACAGCTCCAGCTCTGAGAATGACTGTATGGTATCTGTGGGGCAGAAAAAAGGCAAACTGTAAACAACAAACGTGTGTAGCAGGGTGCCTGCCTCAGATACCTGCAGAGAAATCTTTGAAGGCATTAGTCAGCTGCTGAAATACTTTCAATGCTGGGTATTTTTAACTTTTATTGTTGAGAATTCTTCTGTCCCACTGAGTTTCATTTCTTTTGTGACACTGAGCTTCTTTAAAACTGTAAACAATGAAAGCACAATTTTCTTTGTTCACTGAAAGTACTCCTCTCCACAGAATATTAGATGTTCAAGAGCATAAATAATCTTTCCCATAAAATATAAGCAGAAATATTTTCTATTAAGTATTTTGTCTACATTTTTGACAACAGGGAGTAAATTTTCAGTACCTCACTTGAAATTTTGCAGATGAGTCAACTCTCCTTAATTTTAAAAAGAGTTTTGTGACTTGTCACTGAAGTACCAGATGAAAGCTGTCTTACATGTGACCCCCAAGTATCTATTCTTTCATAATTTTGTCAAAGAATCCATCTTCTGTATCATTATTGGCATAATGATTGTGCCATTTTATTGTAACATATAGTTTTAAAGCTGAAATATTTTAAAAAGTTGAAGAGTACAGCTATGGGTACAGAGTGAGTGCATGCTTTGTGGAAAACTGACAGGATGCTGCTAAAGATATGTTATTTGACACAGATACTGGCCTTTTCACTTGGAAAAGCATTTTTAATTAAATATAGCAAAATGAAAAATAGTCTTTGTTCATCACCTACTATTTAAAGCTTTTTCTCCACCTTGTTGCATACTGATTTGTCAATTCCAGCACATGCTAAGGAGTACAGATAATTTAAAATTGTAAGACAAGAAGCCTTTTGTTAAGAGGCTGTTGTGGTTTGGGAATGATAGTCTCTAATTTAGTGATCCCCTTGAAACCACTCTAAACCATGCACCACTCACTCACACCACCCTCCCCTTCCCCTGTGGAGAGCTGGAGAGAATTCAAGGCATAAAAAGTAAAGTTCACAGGTTGAGATAAGAACAATTTACTGGAAATAGCAATTACGACAGTAACAGCAACAATACTAATGACAGAGGTTACAAGAAAAAGGCAAATGATTCACAGGGAAACCCTGTGAAAATACCTGAATGCTCCCTCCTCCAGCCTACACCACCTGGATGGAACCCCTTCCCTGTCACCAGAAAATGGAAGTGAGATGATACAGAATAACCCCCAGGTCCTAGTAATAGCCCCTCTTGACTATTATAAAAATTAACTGTGTCCTGGCCAGAATCAGGTCAGAGCCCTGCTCTTGGAGTTGGAGTAGCAAAATGTGGGCTCTCTTCTCCTTTCTCCTGGCATTCTGCATTATAATATTGGGAGGGCCACAGCCTACTACATCTAAAAGGGGTTTGCAGGAATTATATCCCTTACAATCCTTCCTGTCTATCCTCACTCCTCTTCCTTTCCCATATCCCCTTTGGTAAACCGTGCCACTGACCTCCCTGTGAGGAATTTTAAGACCTATTAGTTAGAAGCTATGTATAAGAGATAGCACCATAAATAAGATTAGCGGTATGGTTGTGTTGAACGGGACTCAAGCTAAACCCAGGCAGTGTTACAGCAAAAAAGTGGCAGCTTGTTTGTTTGCGTCCAATCAGTAGCACCACTGGCAGCATTCAGGTATATCTTTACATGAGGTAGCAGGCATGCTTGCTGAAAGCTTCTTCAAGGTCCACCTTCTATGTCTGAATGTTTTTATATCAGTGGAGGTACACTGACATTAAACATAAATTTATTCATTGATGGTTATTCAAGCTTAAGATTTTGAAAATTGTTGTTTGGTTACAGTGCAGGGTACTTGCTTTAAGTTCTGATTGTGAGGCTGGTTCTATTTCCACTGAAAGTGATGATGAAATTTAGTGTTTCTGGACTGAATGGCATGCTTAGCTAAGATACTCTGGGTGTCGCAGGAGGGACTGGGATGCATGTGGAATATAAATCAGCTGTGCATTTCCATATTTTGCATCCAACTGCCCACTGGGAAATGGTTTTATATGCGTAAGCTATCTTCCAAAGGGCCTCCATACTACACTTCAGGGGGTTTACAAAACCAAAAAATAGATTGAAAAATGCTTTAAAAAAAAAAAGGCAAGAAAAAAAACTTTGTATCCCTCTGGATTCAACAATTAGGAAACTCTGGAACTAGAAAATTACATAAAAAATCCATTTTACATATGCGCCTCTAGAGTTTCTGAGGTGCAATACCACCAGACAAATAGCTCAGCAGGAGGGCTGAACAATCAAAGAAACTGCAAAAAGCTAAGCCTGATAAAATTATGCCATTTTGTAGAATCTTGTAAGTTTGCATACACAGACTCTAGGTATATTTCAGAAGCTTCTTCAAGGAATAAAAAATAATATCCCTAGAAACAGTGACATGTTTGTTTAATTGGATTTGAAAGATTTGATTACATAGGAGAATATGTACATGATAGACTAAAATAAATGCAGGGATTTTGATTTAATGTCTGTTTACACATACAAAGAGAGCATCACAACAGTTGAAGACTATTCTCTCTTCACCTCTTTCCCCACCTGGCTGTGTTTAAATTACAAGGTTACCACTGCAGTAATCTCAGCATCAAATATCTGAGAAAAACCTCAAGATTTACATTTTTATAGATTTTAGATATAACTCAAGGCAAGAAAATTACAGTATTAAAGGATAATTGAAAAGTCAAGATGCCATGTTGTAATATCATATATTGCACTGAATCAGCCTGTCTTTTATACTAGAAATGAAAAATTAAAGGAAAAAAAAAGAAATAAGAAGAAAATCTACAGAATAGAATGTGGTGTAAACCACTAACTCTTTCTGTAAAAGTACTTTCAAGTCAAAATTGACAAGAAAACTTCTAAAAAGGCTGCTTTGGGTTGTCACAATACGGGATAACTGCTTGGGACTATTTTACAAAGGGAAAAACTTAAGGAGAAACCAAAAGATCTTCACAGAATGTTGTGTTAATGCAATAGTACATGCAGCTCTATAAGGAGCACAGCATTTCCTTCCTCTGAGATTCTGAGGACTTTCATATGCTATGAAATATAATGGGACTGTAAAGTGGTTAACACTAAATGTTAACTATAAAATGAACCTGGACTCTAAATTTCCAATCAATTCCAAGATTTTTTCTAAGCATGTGTAGATGACTGAACATCCGTATATCCCACTCAGCAGAAGCACCAGACTCAGCATGTAGTTGTACCAGCCTTATTTAATCTATAGAGAGTCAAGCACTACTGGAAATTAGGTCACAGATGCGGTAGCCTGAATTTCCCCTGGCAGTGCCCCTTGTCTTTCTGTGGCTTTCATAGGGAACCTGGGCCTTTGTTGCCCAGCTCAACATCCACAGTCAGAAGAGATAACTGTAAATTATTTCTCTTGAAGTGGACTGACTATTCACCATGAATAGAGAGGGGAGACAGGGAACAAATGCCCGGGAGGGGGGAAAAGCCCTTTCACCAGTACTTACAGGTGATTATGTAAAAAATCCATCTCCTCTCAGAGCAGCATAGGTTAGAGTCTCATGCTTCTTTCAGCAACTTCCCTTGCCACTTGTAGGCACAGTAAATGCTGATTACACATTTTCCAGAAGTGCTTCCTCAGAGGCTGGCAGATGCTGTGCTGCTGATAGCAGCAAAGGGCCTACAACACTTTGAGGTGTTACTGGTGATGGAGTACGGGCACCTTGTGAAGAGATACCTAAGGGAGTCTTATCCCTACTGCACACTAGGTTGTGCCTGAATTCATACAGAAAACACTCAGTATGTTATTCAAGTTAGTGTGCATGTCCCAAGTGCCTCTACTCAGCTCCCAGGAATAAGCAATTCCCATAGCTAGTAAGCAAAGTGCAGGTTTTTCTATGTACATCTCTTTTCAGGACACAGTGAGAGGGAAAAATATAGCTGCACTTGAAGTTATATCATTGATTACAAAACTTGTTTTGATTTTGTGGCCACTAAAATCAGTTCCAAGCATCAGATAATCAGAGTAAAGTTTCCTTCAAAGGGTAAATAATAAGGCAGAGAGGGTAAGAATGGTGATAATGGGTATGATCCCCATCACACTATAATCACAAGTTTACATGGTACATTTCTCAGACACATGAAATTAACAGAGACAATTAATAAAATATCTTCAACTCTCAGTAACTCTAATTTCATATAGCTTTGCATAATTGATTAAGAAAACCCAAAAAAACCAACCTCTTTCAGTTGTTTGGCTATTTCAATTACTAGGTTTCCACTTACAAATATTCCACCCCAGAAACTTCAGAGATTTTATTCCTAATTTACACTGAATGCATGTGAACCATGATCACAGCCTTTAATTCTGAATTTTGGTTCTTACATTTCTGTTGGAAATCAGCTTTTCCCTCTCAATCCTATTATGCTACATTCTCTTTTACTTCTCCTTCATTGAATCACTTAGCAAGTCCCTTGGCTGCTTTTATACAGCTTCTATTTTTACCAGGCTTGCTGTATTCATAGCAGAATTTTGACTTTGATGCCTGTTTGCTTTTGAGTTTAAGATGCAGAAAGACAAAGATTTACATTCAAGTAACATTTGTTACTTTTTTTTATCCAGAATGAGACTAATGTACTAGAAACTCGACCTAACTTTGGACTTCTAAATTTCCAGTGGCCCAATTAAGAAGGCCATATTGCTGTACTTTCTATATAATAAATGAAGGTAAGAAGGACAAATTACTAAAAAATATTAAATGTATTTCAACTGAAACAAATTAGAAGATGCAGACCTCATTCAGAGAATCTTAGTTTAGTATTACTAAGCAATGAATATTTAGTTACTTAGATATTTTACAATTTTTTCTCTACACTTTCTCAAGACAAAGAAGCATGATAAAAAGCATCTAGCAAATCACTGAAGATGGATTGGCTAGAATGAAAAAAAAGAGGAAAAAATGAATTCATTTGTATCAGAAGTTTTATAATTTTTCTCTTTTTTTAATAATAAAAAAATGAACTTTGTGGTAACATGACATATTTAATTTTTTTCCAGTGTTCATTTTAGTGCCTAGCTACCTGCTAGAGGGACATAATGGCCTGTGCCATTCTGGGTTTTCCATATCCTGCTTCCCCTTGCATAGCAGGCTGGATGTCTCTCTGGCTGGGTATAATGCAGGCTCCTGTGGTGCTCTAAGGCTTTTCTTGTTGCCATCACTTTGCAGTCCTCTGTGTCCTCTGTGTCCATTGTATCCCTGCAGGCACAGGCCCCGAGCTCCGGAGTTTCCATGGCATTAGTGTGAGCGTATATTGTGACATCATTAGGACAAGGCCTTTCTGCACTGTCCAAATCTTTAGTCATGCAAAATAAAGCACATTTAATGAGGCTACAGGATTTCTGTACAGAATTTTTTTAATAAAATGGTACCTTATATACTTTCTAATGCTTGTAAAAGATTGTAGAGTAAAATATAGATATGGAAAATAAAATTTTAATGGATTTTCATGTTTATTCATAACAACAGCAATTTTCTGGATGATACTTTCTTATGAGCTGTTGCATTTTATCCCAAAGAACTGAGGTGGTGTATGCGTTAGAGAAACATCTTCCTACACACACTTAACCATGCCATTAGGGTTAATTCCCTCCATTCACTGAAACACAGCAAAATGAAAATTACCAAAATTTAGGCGCGAAAATCAAAGCTTATTCTTGTGGCCTGGGGGGAAAAAAGTCTCAGTCACCTAATTTTTGGATTTGTTGGATATCTACTGGGATAGAATTAAAATTAAAACTTGCAGATTAAATATTTTCTTTAAAATGAGATATTTTCCCACTAATTTTCATTGTAGAATTCCCACTAGGGAAAGTGGAGATATACTAATGCTGAACATATTTAATTTGAGTTTTCTACAAGCTACACTCTTGAGAAGGGCTCAGCTGGAAGAAGAAAATATTAGTGATTTTATGAGAATTTAAGATTGAAATAAAACTTTAATTCTGTTTCAAATAACTTCAATATTATCTGAGAACTTTCAAAGAGAAACTATTTTTTAAAATTTAAAAGTTACTTAATTTTGAAAACTTAAGCAAGAATGTTTAAAAAGGGAGTTTTTAAGGTCTACTTGAAACAAACATCTTAATGAATCAGGTACATTTTGTTTCGGTGGGACTGAGTATCAAAGGCTTTGAAAAAAAATGAAGAAAATAAAATTTCTAAAATTTTATGCTTTTGGCCTATAATATATTTTTGGAAGACAAAGCAGTAAACCAGTAGAACTCCAGACTCATTCTCTTAGGAACAGCAGATATACATTTTGTTTAAAAATAGATGTACTTTCTTGAGAGGGAAACAGAAGAAAGCTTGTTCATCAATTTTGCATGTTTCACAACTTTTATTACAGAAGCTAGGCTTGCTCTACAGATGAAAATGTGGAAGAGGCATCTTGCATGGTCTCTGAACTCTGAACGATCCATTAAATAAGTGCTTTTATTCTCTTGACAGAGGGAAAGAATATAAAATTTGACAATGTTCTTCAGTCTCAAACCCAGCGTGCTGCTGACCTGCTTCAGAAACAGAGGAGTGATCACCCAGAAAGTTGTGTCTCCCAAAATGTCAGCCTGGGGGCAAGCTGCCCTGCAGCTCAGCACAGCTACCTGCTAAGAGCAGCAGATCTGAATCTACCCATCATCCCAGCAAGCAGCTTGTGTGAAAATGCAAGGGAAGCTGGAGGACCTCTTCATTCCTGAATGCAATTATCATAATCCCAGTGCAGTGAGCATGCAGATATGAGGTGGGAAATATTCCAATACACTATGATAATTTCTGATTTATTTTGATGAAACTCAAAACACATATGAGTCACAGAAAAATGCTTTATTCTCATCCACAAGCTGGTTTTGGAGGAGTGATTCTCAATGGGAAAAGGTCCAGTCTTTGTTTTTGTGCAGCTTGACAGGAAGCACTCATAGCCTAGCTTTGCAAAATCTGCTAAAAGCACTTGGTAGAATATTAATCTGTTTCAAAATGCGATGTTATGTCAACCAGAAAAATATTCTGGTTCAAATGCCATTTCAATAAAATACCTGTTCTTTCAGCTCAACACAAGCTGAAAGATTCATGGAACTTAAGGAAGTTCTCAGCATTAGGAACATAGTTGGACACATTGTTGAGTAATTTTTTCATTTAAAACATGCAGTTTAATGCTTTGGGTATTAAGCATAAAAATTACTTATCACCTTCTTCCCCTGCTTACCCACAGTCAGGGCAGGAGGTTAGCAGAAGATTAGCAGCCACACTGACCAGGAAGATTTTCTCCCAGTATTGTCCTGTCTATCTTGAAGAATGCTCCTGTAACTTCCCACCAGCTCACCCTGCATAGGAGAAAATGGTAAAGATTAAATGCTGCCAAAAGAAAGAAAAACTGAAAGAAACTTCTTCAGATCTTTGCAGTATTGCCTGTATATTGCAAGTGTATGTGTTTATTCCCTTTTGAGCAAAAGTGCTGATGATACCTCTGAAAATGCTGCCTGGGATGTGGCCACTTGAATGAGAAGGCTTGCAAGGACGGGAACAGTGAGCCCTGCGAGCCAGCCAGCCACAGATGTTTTCTTTCAGTGCATAACTCCCTCCTGGCACTCAGTGCCTGGTTTATTAGATTGAAATCTTCTTGGAAGATAAAGGTTTCTGTGAAACTTTGCTCCAAAGATCAAAGTCATAAGCTTCTGAAAAGCATACTTGGACATTTATTAGGAATAAAAGAGAAGAAAGAGGTGAAGGGAAAGCAATGGAGAGTCAGGTCTGAGAAGGCATGATGTAGGGATACACAGGAGCAGAAGGAAAACATTACAGGAATTCAGCTGTGGAGGAAAAGGAGACAAAATCAAAAGGCAATTGTAGAGAATAATAGAGAAGCTTATAATTACTGCAGCACTTTCCTTCTCTGAACATTAGAGTGAATGCTCAGCTCTGTTTTCTTTTACTGTCACAAAGTGCTATGAAAAGCATCAGCAAGGTATAATTCGCTTGGCAGAGAGGAAAGTGTAGGAATTTTGTGCCTATGGGTGCAGACAAGTGCAGACAGCTGTATGCTGTCTAGTTCTGTGTGAAGCCAGATTTAATGCAGGAGGTCTAAAGCCAAAGGATATATTGCCCATAGAATAACCCTGTACTTAGGACAATATGGCTTCTAGGCCAGGTCAGAGGGTGGGAGCACAACTGCCTGTCCTGTTTATAGAGGTAACACTTCTTCAATGTGAGCAAGAGCTGCGGGACCACACGTTTGTGTCGCACAGGGCTGAGCTCTCTCTCCCCACTGCCTCTTCCATAGGGAGGTACAGCCAAGGGATGATTTGCAAGTACTTTAGTTCAAGTCACAGATGCCTGCACACATCACTTGGAAAATCAAAATGGTTGCAGGAGATGTTCCATTGAAGTAGAAAAGAAAAAAACTTATAGGGTCATTAATATAGAGGAATTAAGTTTTCTAATTTGCTGCAGCGTAAGTATTTTTGTTAATCAGTGTGGAAAATAATATGCATCCATACACTTTAGTATATGTTTTAGTTATTATTTTGCTCATTAAAGAAAAAAATACTAAAAACCCTAGGCAATTGTGTTAAACCAGCAATACTGGTTTGTTACATGAAAGTTAAGATTGCAAAGCCATCTGCTCAGGGTAAGGAAAAACTGGGATGAAGATTACCAGTTTTCCTTTTGAACATCTGTAGTGGAATTAATTACATAATCACACAGCATTTTTCCACAAGACTCCTGCCTTATTCAGTGCACAGCATGAATGTAGCTCACTGAATGGATAACTTCAATATTTCAAATATAGGGAGCTTTCAATATTCAAGTGATTGATTCCAGATACTTAAAAATTTGTTTGGTTTGCATACAAATTGATCCTGAATTAGGCAATGGTCATGTCCAAAATGAAAACACTTCAGTAAAATCCCACATAGAGAAAGCTTAATTGATACTTTATGATTTCTCGGCAGATGTCTACATTCAAATAAAATTAATGTAAAAGAATTTGCTAAAAAGATGTAGGTACTATATCTGAATAAATCATTTGCATTTGTTCAAATGAAGTTATACGCAGTAAGAGGTGCTGGTTATACCAGCAAGCCATAAACATAACTTTATTCTTGTCTCTCTTTTTCATATTGTGCATTAAAATGAATCCAAAATGGGACTGATTTCCTCTATATTATGTCAGCATCATGCTGATGCAACTCTTTAATTTCAGTCTTTTACCACCTAACTGCCTGTTATAGCAGTAAAAGCCAGTCTACAGACATATATACTGTATTTATTTTCCTATAATTTCTTTTTAGATAAAGAATAAAATCATATGAGAACCCTTTAGGGCTAAGAATTTGAATTCTAAGTAAAATGGGGCACAGCTGAAACAAACATAAAAAGTGGAAGAGTGAAATTTCGCATGTGGGTCCTAATAAGATTATGAGTGCCGGTTCATTTTCCCTCTCTTGCAGTCTGAGTATGCATTTACTGCGTGTCCTTGCAATGCATTCTCTCTTTGTAACCCTCTTCTCTCCATTTGTGAAAGCCATCATGATGCTATGAAGAACATGATGCAGAAAAAAAATGCAGATTAGATATCTGTGGTGAAATATAACATTGCCAGTTCTTTTTATCCTTTCTGCAACTTGATCCAAATGCTGTGACTACGTTATTGTGGTTCAGATTAATGGGTAAAATATTTTCCCACAAGAAACCACCACTTTTCTCCACTTAATTACCAGATGTTAAAAAAAGAACAAGCAGTTATTCTTCTGTGTACTCACCTGTACCTTTTAGCTAATTACAGACAACTGTTAAGGGATTTCATGTGGCTTTTGTTGTGATGTTGCAGGATTATTGATGTTAGAAATTGTGTCTCGATAACATAGTCTATCATGGTGTCATGATAGTAATTATGTCAGCTATTTGTGCCCCTTCAAACAGGGAATTTGTCTAATAGGTAGAATATGTATTATTTTACAGTCTCTTACTTGCTGCTACTTACATATGCTTGGCTGGGAACAGAAGAGAGACTCAAAGTCCCAAACAACAGAATAGATTACGTAACTCAGACACCCCTTAAACTATGAGGGCAGGTCCACAATTTTTAAAGGTTTTACAAAGTTAAACTTTTTATAAGAACAGGAAACTTTCAAATGAATGGATTGGAGAATGCCAAAACTTCTATACTGTACTGGAAAAAGGAAAATCTTTATGGCATTTCTGCACTGCTAGAACAGCACAAATGAGTCATGAGAAGTTTAAGTGTCCTGTTCACTTTGCTGAGATACAAAGGATTAATAAAACTGAAGACAGGGAAGAGTTAGACTGTTGGCATTTTAAAGGGAGATTATTTTCATCCATTGAAATGTGGAAAGGGGAGCCTCAAAGATGCTCATCTGACTACTTTCTTGGGATAGGAGCAAACATTCAGTTTCAGTTTGGCACCTATCCTACAGTTTCTACTATTTTAGCAATGTGTTTGTAGCTACTATTTTGTGCTTGATAGGTTTCCTCCCACAGTCTAGCAGAGACGGTACCAGTAGGTTAAAGTCTTTGAATTGGTTTAGCCAGCCACGCACTCCTACTGATGTATAGTAGAACAAACTCCTAATTTTTTATTCATCTTTCATGTTGTGAATCCAAACCCAAAATTACAACTTCATTAAGTACTATGCATAAAGAGCTGCAAATCTTTCATAAACTACTTATAGGTTTAGAGGATAGAAAAGAACTGTGGTAGACACTCTAAGTCACTACAGTCTTCATTTCAATTTGTGTTTATGAAAATGTCACAGACAGTCTTAAAATCTATGCAGGGATTAATGATTTCAATTTTGTTTTTTTTTTAGTTCTGTGATTGCCAATATTTTGTTGAAGTTAATACTGCAAGTATGCTATTGTAATTGGAGCACTATTGAATTTGTGTTTAGCACTACATATGATAGTAGATCTTCATGTTTCATAGTTTTCTGCAGCAAGCCTCCTACGGATATTTAGAACTGTGTCAACAATATTAAAATCTCATTATTTAGCTTTTTTGAATTTGTCATGATGATCTATGCCTATGTTTACGATGACAAATCTTGTTAAGACCTGTGGAATCCTAGGTCCACCAGGACCAGAAGAGAGCCAGTGCTGAGAGCACAATGTCCATACCATGCAAGCTTTGGCACTTAGAGCAATTTGGAATTGCTCTAATCTGGTTCCACGGATAGGTTAGGTTTCATCAAAAATTAATCCAACATCTTTCCATGATATGGACCAAAATTAAATGTTGGGATGATAAGAGGAAAACTTCTAATACTAGTAATTTTAAAACAAAGTAATTTTAAAACAAAAAGTGAAGTCAATATAAGCTGTTAACATCACTATTTTACTATTTCACAAGGCATACAAAAATGCATAAACCAGTAGGATTTCCATTAAAATAGCAGAAATCATCCAAATGTAAATCTTTCAATTTTAATTAAAACTCATCACAAGTTCAAATATTCTTTCTATCACTTATTTTTTTGCACGTTTGAAAATATTGGGGAAAAATTTTGTTCTTTGAATTTCCAAGTTTCCCCATTGAAAAACAGGAAAAAAAGCCCCCAAAACTGATAGCCTGACTTTTAAAAAATCAACAAATTTTGAATGTTTTTTGATAATCAATACATTTTTTCCATGAAAATTACTTTTCATTTTATTTTGTCTTTTTAAAATAAAAGCACATATAGAAATTGATAAGCTTTGTTCCTAATGCCCTTAAGGGAGGTACTTCCTGTTACTTCATGAAAGACAAGGGGTTTGGTTGCTGTAAATTTAGACTGGAAATGTATATATTTGAATTGGGGCATCCCATGTCCATTGTGAATTCAAAAGCTAGTGAAAAGGGTTAATTCCTCCTTGACCTGTGAGTGACATGTAAATTTTCCTGAGATGTTTCCCAGAAACTTAAATGCTCCCAGTACTTAAACGATTCAGTATAGTTTCTTCTTTTCAATAATTGGCTGTTACTATGCACTAAATTTGATCCAAATTTTCTAATTGGATAATCAGATGAAAAGTGTCTTTCTTGCAAGTAAACCTTTCAATAATCTGTTCGCAATCATGTCAGGTAAGTTTTCCCCTTTGCTTCTTCAACTTTTTTTAATTGAATCACTGACATTTGTATTCCAGTAATATATATTTCCTGCCACAGAGACAAGGCCCCCTCAGTGTAGGCACAGAGAATGAGACACAGTCCCTGGCCTGTATGGTTTATTAATTGGCCAGATAGATGATGGGAGGTGGGACCTTGTCTAAGGTGATAACAGAGGTCACTCATGGAGACAGCACTGGAACATTTTACTCATTACACCTAACTCCAGTGTCACATTGATGGACCTGCTAACAGCATTTAAAATGCACAGTCATTCAAGCTGGGGAAACAAAAATTAAACACATCACTTAAACACATGTCCCCTCACCAGTATTTCTCAGTCTTTGTTTCTTCTTAATCAGAAAGAAATATCCTTTAGGACTTACATAACAGACATCTCTTTCTGTTCCTTTAACTAATTTCTTTATATTTGTCCTATTCTGACAAAACACAGAGAAATAAGGTAAATCACTCTTCCAGCCTGTTATATACACGTACTTTGAATTGGTGGATAAAATCAAACAGCTAAGAAACAATTCCAGCATCTTCTTAATAGGACTAGAATTAGTGGCAGGCAATAAGGCTCTATTATTTGTATTTAATGGGATTTAACCTGTTCTTGCTTTCAGTGTAGCACTACTACACAGACCTCCTAAGATTTGTCATGCTTAGTGACGTGTGGTCTTTTCACAATTTTTCACCCACCCTATAGAAATAGTATAATCATTACTGTTACCTGATGTGTCTCTCAGGAATTATATCCTTGATGTCTCACACACAAGCTTTCCTAAGCTTTAAATACTCACTTTATCTAACAGGATTTCTCAGACTAGGCATAAAAAAATATAGATGCATCTGCCCTTTTCCTTAATTATTATTTTGTTAAAAAAAAATCAAATATGTTTCTTTCTTCAGTCGATATAGAAACAGTGGAAGGAGATTAAAAAGTTAAGTCTTTCTAATCATACTGTTGTTTGTGAAAAGGGAATCTTTTGCTGACTGCATTCTGTAACAAAATGGATTATCACAAAACATGGCATCATGCTTTGCTGGGAAAAAAATATGTCATCGGTTTTGCTTTAATCTCATTGAAGAGCAATTGTCACAAGTGTCTTCCATATGAAATTCTTCCTTATCCCATTTGGCTGACTAAGATTAGATGTCAATGCAAGGGCACCTAAATAAAGCAGAATAGCAGATATTTCTGTACTATTCCTATTACTGTTAATGGAGTTTAACCTCAGATCAATAGAGACAGGAAAGTGATATGAATATTGCTTTCCAGAGAGTGTGAAATATCTTTAAAGCAATGCCACATATGTTAAACCCTACTTGCTGGGTAAATGCTGATTGCTGTAAACTTTTCCTAAAATACCAAAACTATGGATAAATACATCAGTTTCACAATTTTTGGGCAACATTCTCACTACTGTGAAGGATCCCGTCCTCCACCTTGCAAAGCAAAAATTTTACTTAATATAACAGCCTTTCTACAGTGAATATTATATTATCCTTTGTCTTAGGACAGCAAGGAGAGCAGAAAGTTATGATGAGATTAAAAATAATAAAATAATTGCAGTCTGTAAAATGGACTTGAGCTCATTAATTCCTAGAATTACCAAAAAGGTAACAGGACAATACTTCACAATTGACAAAAATAATAACTATGCCTTGAGATTTATCCTGTTTCTACTTACCTTCTATTCATGATGTGCATTTGGATTCTTGTAAATCACTAAATTGTATAAACACATTTCTGTCAGGTTATTGAAATTAAGTTGTCTGGTCTGGAGAAAATTGCTTGGTTTCAGGTCACCTCATTTTGTCTGTCTAAATTGAAACAGAGATCCAGATATGCTGTCTAACACAAAAAGTGGCATTTACCCTATAGCTAGACTTGTTAAATGAGTTCATAAAAGCATAAATGGTGTTGATGTGGGAAGTAGAATGTGCTTCCATCCTCTCTTGTCTTATTGTTCCTGAAATCTGGATTTCCTGTTCAGTTCTGGGAATCAGTCTGTAGATTTAGGAAAAGGAGTGAATAATATCTTCTGCATGGATGAAGTCTCTTTCCTTTCCTTCCCTTCTCCTCTTCCCCCTTTTCCTTTTCCCTTTTCTTTTTCCTTCCTTGCCTTGCTTTTGCCTTTTGCCTTTTCTTTCTTGACAGTTATGAACTGAGGTAATTGTAGTTCACTATTCAGACATAAAACATGGTTTCATTTCAATTCTTAAATATTATTTAAACTGCAAGATTCCCTTATGTGTAGGCACTGAGTGACTCATTCAAAACTGAATAGATTTTAAAACAAATCTAGAAATTTATTTTGCATGAGTATCTTAATAGAAAATAAGTCAGAATAATTATTTGTTGCATAGAAAGGATTCTACTCATCCAAAAAAATAATTCATTGTCTTAGTGCTTTCAAATGCCAGTAAAGGTTAAATTTAGTTTAAAAAGTTGTTGAATTACTCAGACACTAAAAATTTCCTTTCTTCTTGAATTTCTACACTGATTTTCCCAAAAAATTCACCATCTTTAAAAAACAAACAAACAAACAAACAAGCATAATTTTATGGGCAGTCTTATTTTTTCTTGATTTCCACTTGCTCTGCTAGGGGATCTCAGTCCTTGTGACACAGTTCAGTCCTGTGTCCAGGTGAACTATTTAGCTCCAAAGTCACTTCTGACAGCAGAGGGTGACTAATCAGCAGAAATTGGTTATCTCCCTAGCAACAGCAGTACAACACTTATGGAGGGATCCTGGGAGCTGGTGCTATTCAGAATTCAGATGGCATTAATTCAGAATTATCTCTGAATTAATGCCATCTGAGCAGGTAGAAGTGGAAAACAGAATGACTTCAGTGTACCCAGGCAGGAAGCCCAGAGTATAGGAAACACGTAGCTCTTCTCAGGTCAGACACATAGGTTTTGACTTCTGCTTCTCCTGACAACAACCCACAGAGCACCAGGTTATGCCCAGCTCTTCTCTCATCCAAAGCACTCAAAACTTATGTTCAGATTGCCTAAATGAAGACTTAAGGCACCCAAATAGCTCATCAGGCTACTAAACCACAACAAAGATTTCTTTCCTTAGAAGAAATAAATTTTCTACAGTAAGGATTTTTCCTTTAAGGGGGCTGCAAAGGCCTTAGTGAGAAATAAGGCCTTTGCAGCTTAACTTCTACTTTAAGTGCAGAGCACATTTCTTTGATTTTCTCTTCCTTGATATCATATACATAGGTAGATGTAGGTGTATGTATACATCATGTTCAGAGGAAAATCCAGCCTGCTCTCTATACACTGGATTGGAGTGAAAAAAAAAGTTCAGCACATTTCTTCATGCGATACTGAGAAGTGTTCAGCAACTACAATGAAAAAATGCAGCAGAAGAATGAGAACAGGGTATGAAGGGTTCTCAGACCACTTTCCCACCTGACAAGTTTGATTGCTCTGAATGACCCCAGAACACTGTCTGCTCTGAAGCATGTGGGAAAAGAACAGCAGAGTGTTTTGGCACATAGGTGGGAGAAGGCTGTGCCATATGAAGAGTTGCACAGCCTGCGATTCCTTCCTTTTAGTAATGCAAGAACAAAAAATAATGGGTCTAGCTTGTACATTTTAACAGACTGCAGCTCATGGGCTTCCTGCCAAAGGGTTATGTGCTGCTGTTTGGCCCTTGGTTTCAAACACAGAAATGGCCATCTTTCAATAGTAGATGTTTCTAAGCTAAAGAAAGAGCAGCCAGCTGAAAGGAGAAAAGGAATGGTGAATAAAACATGGAAATAACAGCTGTGATACAATCCTCCTCTTATCAGAGCATTTAGCTTGAGGTGGGTTTTCTTTTTATCTTTTTCAGTTTTAATGTTGAGAGGGATTTCTGTGGAAGATTGTTTTCAAAACAAGTTATTATTCTACTACCATGCAGATTTAGATGCATTTGCCACTGAGCTTTTGAAGGATTCTAAGACCATATTATGAGAAAAAAATGTTAGCAATTGTTTGTGGAAAAAATCTGACAAAAAGGTCAAAGGAGCCACAAAGGAGGTGACATTTGCCGATTAAGCTCTTGCTACTGCATGAAACACAGTGACCAAGAAAAGCATACAGCATTTAAGCATTTTGTCATATTTTTTACAGCAAGAGTTTACTTTTATGCATGCTAAAGAATGGAAATGAATTTTAATGCTTATCAGGCACTTAGGCTATCTTATATGAAACCAGATTTGGCAACTCCTCCTGCAGCTGTTGCAAACAAGTCCAGCCAATCATCAGTACTTGTGTGTTTCATTCATCCCTCTGTAAGAGAAATAGAGAAGCAATAAACTCAGAACATTTGGAAATTCAGTTTTAACAAAGTGGATGATTTTCTTTGCAGAGCCAAGTCTTTTAGTTTGTTGTTGTTGGGTTTTTATAATAATTTCACCAGCGGAATTGGATTGAGATTGCTGCCTTCACAACTACAGAAAGCAAAACAAAACTGTTTTCTAAGCTTCTAACAAAACCTCTGAGCTTCACCAATGTCTTTGAGTGGAGAAAAAGTGTGTGTACAGCCCATTTTGAGTTTTGCAACCAAAGCTGTCAAAACCACACCTGTATGTTTTCATCCCATGTGATCTGGTAGCATGTTGTTACCTCCAAGCACCACATCAGGTAGCAGGAGTATCATCTGGTGTATAACTACTTATTTCCACCAGTATGCTAGCAATTAATGGGATACTCTAAAATATTGTAATGTAGCTAATGATATTTAATTAGTTAAAATAATTATGAGAATGGTCTCCTTAGAAAATTTTCTAATTCTCACTCACTAAACATTTGGAAGAACCTGGCATTTTGTGTCTCCTTCATTGAATTATTAGCTGCATCCATACAAAACGTGTATAAGAAACTTTCTGATAATCAATATTTGGCATACTCTTTAGCTGCCACTGATGATGACACAAATTTCAGGAGATATTAATTTTTTATACTTGTTGACCCTCACCATTCAGGAAAATGACAAGTGCTTATGTCAAAGATTACAAAGTCTGGTTTACCAGTAGCAATTAACTCATCAGATGCCTGATAATCTCCCTGGTCATCTGCACGGCACTTTCAAGTGTGTGTGCTCCTGATAATTTGTCTCCTTGTAGTTATTCAAGCAGACTCAGTCAGATGCCTTGACATTTCCAAAGCTAACCAAGAGTCTATTGCCATAAGTCTGAAATAAATTCTTTAAAAATAGCAGAATTTCAATATGACCATTCAAAATTTTGGAATTTTGATTATTTTGCCGAAAATCTGTCTTGATGGCTGCTGTTGTTTTTCCAGAATAAAAAAAAAAGCTGTTCATTTTTTTTTTTTTTTCTTGATTATGTTTGGTGTGGTTTGGTTGGTTTTCTGGGAGATTGGACTGAAGGCCATATACATGCTTTTCAGGTTCTGTGTATTAGATTGGACATAAGTAGATAATGATGCACACATCCCAAAAGTGTGTACAAAATGATGACATTTCTTTTCCTTAGAGAAAAAACTCCTGAACATTCAAGTCCAGAGCTGAATGTCCAGTCCCTTATGCATTCTGCTTCCTGGCCACATTTTCAAAACAAGATGAAATAGAATACGTTGCAACTTATTTGTAATGAGTTTTTAGTCACATTTAGCTCATTTTCCTTTTTAGTCATGCAGTTTCTATTCTCAGTCATATCTGCAAATATCATAGCTCATTCATTTCACCAATAAGAGCTCTAAATTCCATATAATAATGTCACAGGATGCATTCTCATCCATCTTTGAGGAGGCATGGATGACTTAGAGGGGATGTAGAGGCATTTTTTAGTAAGGAAATATCACTTAGAACCACATGAGAGTAACAGTGCTGCACCAGGCATCTCTGATTAATTGATTTTGGAATGAAGATGATGTTTTACAGAACCTAGATAGCTGTGAGCTCAAAGTAAATTCTCCCAGCTTCAGTGGTTTTGTATTTCTGAATGCTTTTTTGTTTTTTATCTGAAGCAGTGATTTTGCCAATTTTCTAATTTGTCTATTTTTATAATTGAAAAATTGTAGGTATTCGCAATACTTCAATGCTTCTTCTTCACTGTAGATGACAAAATAAAATATAAAGATAAGAAAATTAAAGCATTTTGAAGTACATGGTCTATTTGTCATGGTACCTAAAGGAAAAAAAGAACATAAAGGAATATTGAGATACAGAAGAAAAGGTGCAAAACAAAGAAACAGTGATAAGTAATAGAACATAACTCAATTTTGCCTTTTTTCTTTTTTTTCCATCTGAATCCTTTCTTGTTGCCCTAGTAGTATTTGATAGTCAAAAGGCATCTTCCACTCCTGATGAATCCAGAAAACATCAACATATGCTGTGCTCAGATTATGCTATACTGACTGACCTACTGAAGGCCTTGCCTTCAGGTTTTGGCTAAGGCCTGCATTTCTCCTCTGTCAATTGTGTGAGGGATGCACATTTGTTCTTCTGCCTTTCCACAATCATAAATCTGCAACCTGCAGTAAACTCTATTCCTGTGCTGCTATGATACCCTGGTATGTATCACTGCCTCGCTTGTTTCCAGTATAAAGCCAAAGACAGAAGATGAATAAGTACATCAGAATAAAGCTCTAATATGCCATATACATGCTGTCCTAGTCCCATTTGTCCATCACCTTGCTTGCACTTACACCCAAAACAGTAAAGATCTTGGACATGGTGCTGACAAATGCAGTGGATAACACAGAGATACAATTCTGAGCAGTCTGCTCAGACCTTTGCACACTGACTGACAGCTGGTTTGGTACTGCAAGCTAACGTAAAATGTGAATGCCATGGTTTTCCCTTGCACAGGCTCTGCTGCTCACCCGGCCATTCCCTTGCTTCAGAAAGCTCCCAGGCCTTGCATTATCTTAACTAAAGGAGACAAGGTCCATGTTCCCCTGATGATTAGTATGCCTGCCTAAAAGCATTATTACATTTCTGAGAAGGTTATCATTTGCCCTGAGTTGGTAAGCCAGCCTGCAGGGCTGACTCTGCAGCTGCCATAACTCTGAAATCAACTGTATTGTATTGAGTTACCTGGTGAAGTAATTAATGTGTGGAGTGTGCTAATGATTCTTCTCAGATTCTCATATTCATATCTCCTGTAAATTTTCTACATGGCATTCAACCTTCTCTATGGATTTTCAGCAATTTTTGTGAGAATGTGTGTGTGTGTCTATGAAAAACTTACTGTTCTGGGTTTCTGATTTTGCACTTAAGCTCACCAGATCTCACCAATTTCTTTGAATGTACAGATTTAGGTGTTTATCATCCATACAAGTGGGAAATTATAGTACCTGTCTTTAACAGCTGTCCCTGTTTTCTGAGAAAAGGCTGAGAAAAGGCAAAATGTTTGCTATGAGAGAAAAGGAAGCAGATAGAAGTGTTCTGTAGCCCTTTTGTTAAAAAAAAACAAACAAAAACCAAACCAAAAACCAAACCAAAAACCAAACCAAACCAAAACAAAAAAAGCAAAGGAAAATAAAAGCTTTGTTCACACATTTAAAGAGAAGGTGTCTGCAAAGAGAGGACCTGTATTTTTTTTCAACTTTTGCCTTCATATTAAGTCTAAATGGGAGACTGCAGGGGTGGAGAATAATGGAAATCACTGAGCACTGTGTTGCTCAAAACCACAGGCCAGGAAAGCCTGCCTGTCTTAGTAAGACATTAAGCACCTTCTAAAATTAGAATTTTATTCAGTCGTGGAGTCAAATTTCTAATGGGAATGATGCAATCTTTAAGAAGTTTTTCTGAAAATGGGGTTCTATACAATGCAGTAGACATGGATGACTGTTTTCCCCTTCATTTGCTTTTACCTAAAACTAAGGTGCTTTAAAATGTGAAACGTTTTTCCTGCATCACTTCCCAACAAAAGGTTGAACCATTTTTCTGTTTTCAGCCTGGAAACCATCACCCAGAGAAAATCTCTTGACTGTGAAGAAAATCCTGTACACTAAGAACTGGAAAATTGCTCAGCACTCACAAGATTTCCTGGTGGTATCAGCAGCCATCATGAGCTGTGCTGAAAGTGATCCATCTTCCCATTCCACTCCTTCTGAAAGGTTCTTGGCCTCTCTGGAAGCCCTGGATTGCCAAAACCCTGGCGGAGGAGTAAGCTTACATGTGCTGCAGGGAGAGCCGGTTACTGATTTAGCGTGGGGGAAGTGTCAGAATACACCAGGTTTTATAAAATAACTTCAAACCTAAAGCAGAAGCTGGTAAAATTAAAAGTTTTATTCAGGGGTAACAATGAGTCCATTACAAACACTGATGATTTGAATTTGTTTTGACTAGATTTGTCAGAATCTGCAGCTGTGAATCTTTCTTCATCTTTAGATAGTCACGTAGCTCTTGCCATATATTTCATTACGCATTCACCTACTTCACTTTTTTTCCTGTACGCAACTTTTTTTGGTTTCAGTTGGTTTTGCTTGCTTCTCTGACAGCAGCAGCAGTGCTTTCAGGGTGTCCCTTGAACAAAACCTGTCACTATACAAAAAATAAAGATCTTTTCTGCAGCTCACATTTAGTTCCCATCCTTTTATGACATTGCTAAACAGTTTCTTCCAGTGATGATTTCTTTGAACTCATTGAAATCATTTGTATTTTGAAATTCAATAACATACATCTGCAACATAAATTTCTCCTTACAGTGAAATGTAAAGAGTGTTTCAAATGAAAAAGCCTTTAAAAAGCCTTCTCAGGAAATTTTTGTCTATGAAGTATTCAGAACATTTTTCTGATTGTGAAAAGGCCTGCTCAGAGTTGATGACTACAGTGTTAGTACTGGGAAAAACAATTAAAAACATTGCTGAAAAAATTGATAATTTTCCTCTTTTTCTTCAATTTTCTTTTCTTTTGTTTTCTTTTCTTTCACTTTATTTTCTTATTTCTTTTGATTAGAGGAGACACAGGGTCAGATTTTCAAAATTTAGTTTTTTAGTTTTGGCTTACGTCTGTCCTTCAGCTTGTGTAGAAGAGAAATTAAGATATGATAAAAGATTCTTCAGAATCTTCCTTTAAGGTATGCAGTATAAGAACTGTGTTCTAAAATGAATTCATACAGTGCATATCACAATAGAGATAATTAATTGAGACCTCCAGGTGCTATTGTGTTATTAACACTCATCTACTCAGCAAACTAATTTAGTCTCTTCCATGGATTGTGGATGTCTCTTGTACAGAAATGTGGAGCACAATAAGATCATTGATACATCACTCCCTAAAAGTTACACTATGCTAGAGTTTTAGGGAAATTCCTATAGGGATTTTTGGTGCATTTCTAGAGCAGAAGGCAATTTCCTTTTTTAGCAATGTCTGCCTCTATTCTACAGTATTGACTAGGAAACATCATTTAAGCTGTAGTACAGATTCCCCAGTACCTCCATTTCCTAACCTCCAATGCATATATCTGGTGTACACAGGGGTGACAATGGCATGTATAACAAACAAAGGAGAAGTTTCCTGTTTAAATTTCCTACAGTGTGACTCTTGAGTAAATTCATAAAGCCTGTTCACTTTATATAGGTGAGAGAGGGAAATAGCTGCCTGAAAATACGATGACAGTGAAAAAGCTACTACCAAAAAAAAAGTTATAAACTGAATTTAAATAAAATAATTCAATTTAGGATACAAAATTGGCTATACTTCTATTTTCAAATACTGTAAGCTAGTAAGAATAGAAGTGAAGGGCAAGAAAGTTGATGCTGGGTATCTGATTCCCGCACTATTCGTATTTCAGGACATTTTTACTTCAGACCAGATCTGGACTGTTAGCATAGACTGAATTCCCTCTTGCAGATGGCATGTGTTTGCTTTGCTGCTAAAGACCACAATTCCAATTCCTCCAAATTCCTTCATCCAAAAGAAATCCAGTTTGTGTGCATTGAGACCAATCTGTGATGCAAACCAAAAGATAGCACAGGGACCAGATGAAGATAATCTTAGATCAGCAGATGATCCCAATTAAAACTCTAGACAGGTATATCAAAACTGATTGCATTCAACTTAATATGCAAGTTGTGGTGTTAATTATTTTGGTATTGTTGTATGGGTTTAATGCTGTTAATGTGCAAGGTTTTGGTACAGGAGGGACTGCAGGATGACCTCTGTGGGAGGGGGTTATGGGCTTTCCAGTGACAGACACAGCAACATCTGGCTCCACAATGAGCCTAATTGGAATTGGCAAAAAATTAAATGAATTTTCCACGTATTGAGTCTGTTTTGCCCATGAAAGTAATTGGTAAGTGATATTCCTATCATTAACTTGGCCTGTGAGCTTTTCTATCCTTTTTTCTCCCTAGGACCCCCCTGAGAAGGAGGAGTGAGTGAACAGCTGGGTGTGTATTTGGCTCTTTGCAAAGGCTAGCCTACCAGAATTATATATAATTATTCTGTCCCATTTGCATTGGGTAAAATGCAGAGGAAAACAGTAGAGAATAAGAAATAAAAGGTAGGCAGTTCTCTGCTCTGAAGGGCTTATGTTTTAACAGATATGTTTAAATCGGCTTTATATTTTAATACGTAAGCTAAAGATGTCTTATCCTAAAGAATGATCACCTTAGTCAATAAACAGTTACATAGTGAAGAAGTGTTTTACTCTGACATTTCAAAACTGAAGTTAAAAGTAGACCTCTTGAGGTGACAGCCAGGAAAGAAACTTATTGGCATACAAATGTAATTACATAAGCTTAAACATGAAGTCATATGTTGTGTTAACTCTTTCACTGTAGCACAGAGAAGCTTCTCCCCTTGGAAGGTTCTTTAGATTTCTGAGTCATCTGTTCCTCAGCAGTTGTACAGATGTGACTGGTACCTTGCCAGGTTGTTTCTCCTCCAAACGAATCCCTCCAGCCCTGCAGTCCTGCTAAATGCCACTGTCTTTACATCTCCTGCTCCTCTGCTCAGTTAATTAATCTTTTGCCACCTTTAGAGATCTTTTACTTGCCAGGGACCACTCCAGCTTTTTGGGAGCTGAACAGCTTTGTTGGGCACTAAAGAAATCACAATTGCTAAAAATCTTGAGGGTAAGAAAAAAAACATCTTCCCAGAGCTGGTCAGAATCAAGATGGTGAAGACACAGGTCTTCACAGTTAGAGACACAGGAATCGTACCTTAAGACCCCAACTTATCTCACCCTAGATGTGTTCCAGCAGTCTTTATTTGTTGAGACATCAAGGAAGACTTTGATCCTCAAAAGATATCATTAGTGAGAGAGACATAACTGAGGGCTACAGCCTGAGAGTCAGGTCTTGAAGACAGCCTCTACTTTGTGCCCCAAAGTTGGTGCAGGAGGGCTGGATAGGAGACTCATGCTGAAATTCTGTTCTGGAGATGCTACTCAAAAACCTGTGTCCTTCTGAGCCTTCAAGCCAGACTTTTTCCATGGATCAAGAATGGAGATCAGGAGATTTCACTCAACCTCTTAGTGAGAAGAGATTTCTAGTGAATGCCCACAAAGCTGCCAAATGGTCAGGATCACTTTGAATTACTACAGCACACTCTTCTCAAAGAAGATTTCTCAGGGATGCAGCCACCCTCAGGCCACACTGAACAAATGGCACTGCAGCTGACATTCCCCGTGTAGGAAGAGCACATGACTGATTGCCTCCTTCTGTTACTCCGACACTGACAGTGGCCTTTTTCTTTCAAAGCTGGTGCCTTGCCAGTGATGAACGGGTGATACGCGGTAAATCAGGCTGCAGAAGCTAGTCACTTCTAAGAGAAGACTCCAGCTACAATCTGTTCATATGGGGAAATTTCCTGAAAGGCCTGTCACTGATTAGGCAGAATATCTTTCTCTCAGGGCCACCACAGTGGATCTTGATGGCAAAACAGAGAAAGAGCAAAGAGACTTGCAATTCCCAGTATGTGATCCAAAGCAGAGAAACAATCAGGTGTTTAAAACGTCTGTCATGGACCTGCTCCACGTTTCTGCAAATATCAGGTTTCCTAAGTAGCAGATTTTGTGTGCATGCTAATAGGATGCAGCAGAAAAGGCTCCTGGGACAATTCAGACTGGACCATATATCTGCTAGGAGAGCACGTCAGACAGATAGAAGACATGGACTGTAGGATGACAGCTGGAGAGGTCAAGTTACTCCAAGTGAAGCACAGAGGGGGCACAGCTAATGAGAGCCAGAGATGGGCTAAGGCAATGCAGATGTAACTGTCTCAAGCTGCTTAGCTGGCAAAGCCAGATTTGAATTTGGCACTGCTGCTGAACTAGCAGTATAGAAGTGGCCTACAGTCCTCTAGGGAGCTTCTGCAACTGAACTGAAAGGGAATGGTGGGTGAGATTTGAGCAGATTTTTCTATTTTATGCCTTCTCTAGAGAATGCTCCAGCCAGAGCTGGTTTATGCCTGTGTTTCATAGCAATATACAAGCAAAGAAAATGCTGCTGATTGCAGCACTTGGCAAGTAAGTTCTAAATACTTCCCAAGGAACAAATTCCCCAGGTCCTTTTAGGATGGCTTCACCTGCATTTAAAGATACTCTAAGTTGAATGCAGTACAAAGATAGCTACAGGATCTGTTAACAGGTTCAGAAATTACATTTCCTCAGTCTTCCTTACAAGAAGTAAGAGAAACATGGACTTTAAATGGGCACAGAAATACCTTCTACTATCTCTGAGACCTTTGTCTGGGAAATAGATTTAATTTAAGCCATCAAGGAAAATTTCTCATAGGAAACTCTCTTTCACAGATAGTTTGCAGTAAGCTGACAACAAAATGAGCCCCTAGACAACATTCATCTTCAGGAAATCCAGGCATCCCTATATACAGCATGTGTCTTTCAACACAGTCCCTCTCCCCTTGTCCCCTCACAAGAGGAGGCAGCCCTCAATTAATCTCTCTGGTTTGTTTTTTCCTAGAAAAAGATAAGACCCAGAGAAAACAGAATTTAGGTTAGGAATTCACTTGGTAATCTGTAGGAATTTTAGCTCCTATCCCCTTCCAGCCTCTCCCTCTGGCTCTTGTGTTAGAATTTGCCAGCAGGTGCATGGTGCTGCTCTGAGTCCTCTAGCCCAGTGTCTGGTCATCTAGGGTGGGCATGGGGAGGCGTTCAAGGATTTTCACTCGAGGCACCTTAATGATCCAGAGAAACTGACTGGGAAATGGCCTGAACTTCCTCTGCAGTCAGAGAGAGATGCTCCCATGGAGAGCAATTCACCTTGGTTAGGTTCTTGCTCTGAATTACCCTTTGCAGGAGCCCATCTATCTCCATTAATTACACAGGGAATATAGGAAGCCTATCATGCTAATGTAAGTGCTGAGCTGTGGTGCCTGAAGTAAGGCACTGTGAAAACCTCCCTTCTATGAGGTCCTAAAATCTTGTGTTCCTCTGCTGAAAATATATAAGGCTTCACTTACTAGGGAAGAAAATTCAGAAATTTTTTGTTACACTTGACATTAAAACAAAATCGCTGTCACATTTTTTAAAATGTTCTACTTAAGAAAATGAATGTATAGCTTTCCCACACACTCATGGTAATATGCAAAATCTGGTAATGAGGGCATCACAGCTTCATTCCTACCATTGCCTTTCATTTTCCCATGTGTCTGAGCTCCATAGTTACTCAAATTGTCATATATATAATTTATTAACACAGAAAGTCATTAAATGCAATTTCTTCATCTATTTGTTTCTTTCCCATCTGCACAATATTTAATAATAAAAGGAATTCAGCAATGACTGGCTTGATTTTCCTTTGTTGCATAGATGCAGGAGTTTATGTTTAAACATTTCTTTAATTATTTTCTTGTTTTTATTTATGTCAGCTTTGTGCACTATTTCTTTCCGCTCTTAATTTATTAGCTGTTTATATTCTCATTCCTTAGCATATATTTAATATCATGATTGATTTTTAGTTTAAATATTTTGAAAATGTTTCCTCTGAAAAGACAGGCATCAGGCATTATGTGTGACATTTCTAACTTTTTACATATGCTCAGATTTAAGTGTATTTACAATAGCTCTGCCTTCTTCCTGATTTAATTGTTAAAAAACATTCTCTTCAGGTGTTTCTGTATAATTATTGGAATTGTATCCATTATGTAATGCTAATGCATTAATATATAAACAGAAAACTCAGGTTGCTGTAATTCATAGATTTTTTTAATGAATTCATTTCATACTTCCCCTTGGTCTTTGGTCTAAAATTTGGGGGACTTCTTTTGCTTTTCTTTGTCTTAACAGGGTTTTAAGGCTGAAAATGGATTATCTAACAACCACTTTCATGACTTTACAGCTTCATTTATAACAGGGCTGGCACATCACCTTGGTGCCTCATCCATCTTCGCATTTTTCTACAAGGATGGTAAAAGAACCAGGAGCGTTTAAGGCACACTGTCTAGGAAAGCTTTGCACAATATTCCCTGTACTCAGCAAGATTTGTGACATTGATTTCAGTGGTCTTTGGGTCAAGATGGATCTCTTAGTTTTGAAGTTAGAAGAATAATGTATTTGGGAAACATGGCTTCATCTAGCTCATTAATTGAGAATATTGGAATGAAAATTTTTCTCAAAGCATGTTGTATCTTGATATCAGAATAATCATAAATAAGTATTGAATGAGAGCTGTTTGAGCAGATGCAGGAGTGATGGAGCTTTTCAGTCCTTCCTGTGAAATAGTAGAAACTTAATATCATACATAGGCCTGAATGTCAGGCATTTTTAGGGATTCTAAGATGCCAGTATGGGGTGGCCTTCCCAGGACTCGTGCAATCATCCTGGGTCATCACCCCACAGCTATTGAATTGCATGAAAATCTTTTGGATGATTCTGTACAACAAGCTGGATTGCTATGATGCTGCTATAAAAATGCATTGGCATGTTAATAGAAAAATTCAGACTATTGTTATGCTTGACCTAGATTTAAAAGAAATTACTATTACAATGGTGTGAGAAGTGCAAACCCAACAAATCTGTTACCATAAATACACAATGAAATCAGAGTTTATAGCTGTAGTGTCCCCTTACAAAAGACAGGGTAAAAATATAAGTGTTATTTTCTGTTTGTATTTCTGCTCTCAGAAAGTCTTCTGCCCTTGGTAGTTCCTTTGCTCTCAGTTTTGTGGAACTGAAAAATGTGTGCTTTATATAAACATATGAAGTTTTAGCTTAGACTCCTATCTTTTTCAAATTTTATTTCACAAAGCTTATCACTTTTTTTAATACAGCCCCTACTATTAGTTAGTGGAAAATTATTTTTTTGTTTAATATTTTGACAAAAATACAGTACAAATGTGAATTTGTGAAAAGATAAAAGAACCATATTTTTCTATATAATTGTGTTTATTACAAATTTATATGCACAAAATTTGTAGTAAAAGGGCTAAAGAAAGTCTATAGATTTTCCATGATAAAAAATGAAAAATATCAACAGGGTCTAAATACCTGGTCCTTTGGGAATACTCTTAGGAAAATGAATAAAGGCAAATTAAGTAGATGACAAAAAGTGTATAAGTGATTGCCTTTTACCTGGATATTGTTTAAAAGAATTAAACATAAATTATTGATTGATTTTACCTTTTCCTGTCATATTTGTTGTTCTGAGTCTTAGAAAAAGCATGGTCTCATTACATTAAACATTCATCCCATTAGAAGAGCAGTTGAAGAACACAAGTACATGCATTGAAGTCAACAAGACCAAGATACTTAAATGAACTGAGGATATGGTCAGAGCCTATGTTCTGCACTATTGTATAACACACAAAATGAGGAAGTCAGAATGAGGACGTTCATGTAGAATGTCAATTGTTCATAGAAATTAAAGTTTTAATGACAACATAATTAATTTTTTATTACATCAAGTAGGAAATAATTATCTAGCTTATATCCAGGAAATATAACTGAAATAGATAAAATGCAGAAATGCAACAGAGTAAAGAATGTAACACTAAGAATCATTTACCTAGATGGTCACTTTCTGCAGTCCATGCAGACAAATTTTCTTGGTTTATAGTGGCTAGAAATAGTCAGTGGAGAATAACATTGACACAATTGAAATTTCCTCTGATGAAGGTGGTAGAACTTTTTCCAATAGCTTTCCTCTACATCCCTGGCATCGAGGCATGGCTAGGAAAGGGTTGAGAACATTCTGAGCATGTGGAAGGCCCAAATGATGGCTTAAGATTTTCTTCTTACTTAAGAGCTTTGATGGTGTCTAAAAACCTACATTAATGAAGAGCTCAAAGAAATAGGTATGCAGAATATGCCCAAATGTGGCAGGCTCTGCTTTTGTTTCCTAACTCAAACTTCAGCAGTGTACAAGTGTTCATTAGCTATGTAACTAATAGTGTCAAAATAACTCAATATCATGAACTTTTCTAAAGGCTGTGGTGGGATTCATTAAAGCCAGGGTAATGTCTTTTACTCGTTACATCTCTGTGATTTGCTGGCTCTGTCTATTTCAGACAGTGTTGAAATGTCTAACAATACATATAAGCCAGAAATAATATTGTTTTGGCATTAAAGTTACTGCACAAAGAGTGATCATGATACTTGATGGGTAATTTAACTTTGGTTATTCTTCTACCAGGATTTCTTTGGCCCATGGAGGTTCATAACACTCCAGGAAATGTGTCTTTTCATATTCTTAAGAAAATATACTTATGAATACTCTGATAGAAAAATGTGTGCCATGTGTATTGTTAGCCCCAGAATGTCTTGAAGAAGATATCCATCTCAATGGGCCTGTTCCTGGGAGACAGATATAATTAACAATGGAATATATAAATCAACCAATAAGCTCACTACTGTAAGGAAAAGCTTATTGCTTTTTGTTGTTTTTTAGGCTTGGTTTTTAAAATGCAAATTTTTATAATCGTTTAAAAAAAATCAGGTGAGATTTACACAAAAGCTCTCTATGTTTTTCTTAATGATATTATCGACCAAATTCATCTTCCAATGCATCCCTTCAGAGTGTTGCTTTGGCAACCTAAACCAGAAAGATTATTTTAAAAATTTAATACTATTCAGTAATCTGTCAGATATATCTACGGCAAACTCAGAGTCATTGCCATCATTTTCTTACCTTCTTTGCAAACATATTCTCTCCAGTTTTCTTATTCATTCCTTTGCAGATGAATTTGAACTTAATATTCCTGCACTCTGAATTGAGTATATACAAATTTGGGCTGAAATGAAAAGCCCCTTTGTAAAAAGCTCAGGTGCCAGTCAGAGATGGATCACATCTGATCAGGCAGCTGCCAGCTCACTTCTCTCTGCTGAAGGACACATGAACATGACATTTATATGGCACACTTTCTTTTTTCATTGAAAATATATATGTGAGAATTTTAAATTTCCTCTTGCCTTAGAGCTATCCTTGTGTATCTGGCCCAGCAATGCTGAAAGTTCTCTAAGAAAAGCTTGGAAGAATGGTGTTGCCTGGAATAACTGCAGAGTCAAGTATGTGGCACCAGTGAGCAACTGGTGTCAGGAAAAGGGAACCTTATTTTCAAACAATATCATTATATCTTGCAGTTTACCTGCAAAATTTTGTCCAGGAGCATAATTTTGATAAAGATTAAAATCAGATGTTTTTCATATAAAATTGGATATTTCTTAAACAATCTGCTGAGTTTTCTATTGCCTGTGTTTTTAATCTCAAACCAAGACTGGAATTTCTAGCAGGCTTGTGTGTCATAGCTTATTGAATACTCTTCCCATGAGACATTCAGGTGGTATGTAAATATCTTCTGCAATACCTAAAGAAATCTATTTATTTTTGCTGCCAAGATTTTAATTTAAAAACCCAGAGAAAAATTCAGAATTATAATTTAGATTGATTAGTGTCATGGAAGTTTTTGTAACCTTACTTAATGCAGTTCTCTCACCTCATTAGAATACAGAAAAATTGATATTTGATGAAACATTCAGAGGCCAGGAAAAATATAGTCTGAAAGATTTACATCATGACAATGTTTATTGAAATATATTTGGAAATAAGAGATTTTTTTATATTTTGGTAATTTGCTGCTGTTTCTGTAAGGCTCAAATGCATATAAAGTGTTCATCCAGCAATATGACTAAAATGACAGTTTGTTAAAATACGTTATGTTTCTCGTTTGTCACCTCATGACCATCTGGTAATTGGGATATTTACAACACTGATGTGACTGTTGATTTGTACCACCTAAAAGCACAAAATACAACATTTTAAAGTTTTACAGGTATCTCATCAATGACAAAATATGTGGGAGGAAAAAGCAAAAGGGCAGAATTGAATGAAAGCAATGACAGTATCGCAGGATACATACATATACCTAGTTATTTTTATCAAGCTGGTATAATCACAGTCTCTTTTAACAAATTTTGACTAGCTAACTTTTTCTGCAACTCAATTAGCTGAATCTCAATAACTAAACCGAGAAAACTCAGAGCAATATAACCTCACTGTGGTAAGAAAAATCACCATAGCCAAATAAACTTTACACAAGAGGAGCCACATATGATGTCTCCTTTCAGAGAAGATTGGAACAAAATGCAGGATTTTGCCATGATCTTGTCACACTATTTTTGAAAGAAATAAAGGAAGATGTTTTAACATCAGTGTCAATTGAAAAATAAGCTATGTAGTTTTAGTAATAAGCATTCAAATGACTTCAACAACCTTCATATGGCTCTTCGTGCCAAAGACAATTTGAGATCCTCAGATGAGAAAATGAATGCTGTCTACAGTTTATCCAGAGAATTATTGTTATTGAGGAAATAATTTATGTTTTGTAAATACATATTTATAGGATAATTGATGTGTCTGGTAAATAATATATGATATGTTAATATAATTAATTTCCACCATTCCTTTCTAAATTAGCCAAATATGTATTTAACAAACTTAGTTCTGAAAAGAGCTTAATCACCCATGGGCAAAAGGAAGATTAAAGTTGAAACAACAGGATACATTATGGCTTGTTGTCAAAACAAACCAAAACGAAATCCAATTTATAATTTTCCTTGCTAAAGGAACTGTCATTTTATGCCTGCACAGAAAGAATGAAAAAATCCTTGGGCTTATGAAACAGCAAAAACCAAGAATATAAACTATAATTTTTAAGGAAAATATAAAGAAAATATAAGGAAGAATATGTCTCCTAGATCAAGCCATGAAGTGGTTTGAAAAAGGGAAAAGTGAAAAACAGGGTCACCTGCCATAAGCTTTTTGTCACAGACTTAGCAACTCTGTATGTAGAATTATGCAGTATAAAGGCAGAAATATTAATATCTATATTAATTATTCCTAATGTTTTATCCTTGAGTCAGTAAATTAACTTGTAAAACAAAGCATTGATTACTACATAGTGAGTCAAATTGTTTTCACGTAGATCAAGAAACATCTTTTTTCTGGGGAGGAAAATCAGTTCAAAAGAAGCAAGAGTAGGCTTCAGTGGCAAGAGGAATAACTTCTGGGAATATTTACACTGGTGAACTTGGCTGGAAGACATACTAAGTCATCTTACAAAAAGTATACTCAAATGTTATTTTAGGATGGAGCATCTTGGAATGCAAAATTTATTATAAAAGCAAAAAATTAAGACTAGGAAAAATGTCTGAAATATTAAAGCATTTACATTTTATTATAGCATCAATTATTACCTCTTGGGCTGCAGAAACACTAATGCACCCTGGATTACTTGTTGCCCTATTTACTAATTGCTGCATTTAATTTGCATAACATAAAAGTGTTACATGACCCAACAGAGCCAAGCATCTCAGTGAAGAGTTGAAAAGGAGAAACAGCCAGTCACTTAATACTGTTTCTCAAAAGAACAAAGAAGTGGGATATCTTAAGGCATGTGGATGGAGAAGAAGCAAATGCAGGGTAGTTGTAAAACAACTCTGGATGAACACTACATGCTGTTTTAACCTTCCAAGATTTGTTGTTAAGCAAGAGAGATGTCTAAAATCAATGGAAGATAAATTCGACATCTGAGGATTAACAGGACCCAGACTGGAAAACTCAAAATAACAACAATAATACAAAAAAAACACATTTTGAAGAAAGGAAGAAAAAACTCTTCATTGGTAAAACATTCTGCGTCATCTAAAAGTGTTAAAGCATTTTAATTTTTTAATTCTTTTCTACAGTCCTTTCATGGAGTTATAATAAGTTTGAAATGCCTTCAGACAACCTCCCCTAAAAAGTTCCTATCAGTATTGTTTGCCAACAGCCCATGTGTTGAAGCTACCCCATAGTACCTTCCAGTACTCAGAAAACCCAGTTTAATTTAGCATTCATTTCTGCTTATGCAAAATGCAATACACAGTAAACTCACAGATAAACCAGATCTGAATGTTTTTTACTCTTGCTTCCCAAAAAGTAATCCTGATTAGTATTCTTGTTTGTAGGGGCTATCCATGTTAGTCTATACATTAGCATTGAGGATCCCATTCCCCTTAGGATTAGATATGGTGATTGCAGATGGCATCCGAAAGTAATGTGTGTGGTTTCAGCTGTGGGTTGGGAATGGTGGCTGTCACTCCACTAGGACCCCAAATTGTCCAGATGAAAGAGACAGCACTATTGTGACGGTGTTCACAGGGGTTTTCAGGTGAGGGAAGAGACGAGAAGGTTGACTCCATGTTCAGAAGGCTTGATTCATTATTTTATTTTATATATATATATATATATATATATATATATAAAACATTATAGCTATACTAAAAAGAATAGAAGGAAAAGTTTAATCTCAGAAGGCTAGCTAAGCTAAGAATAGAAAGGAATGAAAACAAAGGTCTATGGCTTGGAGAGAGAGAGAGAGCCAGCTCTGCTGTAACTGGTCACTAATTCCAAACATCCACATGACATCCATCACAGATGCACCTGTTGCATTCCACAGCAGCAGATAAACATTGTTTAAATTTTGTTTCTGAGGCCTCTCAGCTTCTCAGAAGGAAAAACCCTAAAGAAGGATTTTGAATGAAAAGATGTCTGCGACACCTCTATGGCATAAAAAACCCCTTATTTTTAAAGCTATTCTCTGGACTCCAGTAAAGCTGGAGTAGCGTTTAGTCTTGTGCTGCCACTCTCCCATGTGTGGTGCATTTTTACCTAAGTTGTTGGTCAGACTTCAGACATAGTCAGAGGAAAGTCGCGGAGCAAATGATAAATCACCTTGTTGATGTTCTGTTTTCTACCAACTTGGATGAATGTTGAGCTGATGATTTTTGAGTTCTTTTCCAACCTTTATGACTCAAGGGTTCCTTTCTATGATTGTATAAAGTGTGTGTGAATGATCCCAGTTTTAAATAGTCAAGTGCTGGATTTCTTCTCTTCCTACTCAGGATCTGTGACAATATCTGTTATTCACAAAGATTTGGTAAAAATCCTTAAAAAAAAAATAAAATCCTTCTTTCAAATTACTCCTACACATCTTCTGTATGCCCAAGAAAAATGCAGTACCCACTGGGTGTGGTGGTTGGCATGCACTGGTCCTGCCTTGCCATAGTGCTAACACATGAACACCGTTACCCATTTCCCTGATTCTGATACCCATTTTCACCATGTCTCCCACTACATATTAAGTGCAGCAATGGGTCCCAAGCATACTGGCAGAAATTGCTGCTGTTTGTGGTGACTGAAGTGCCCTCACACCATCCCAGTGCTGCCCCAACTGCACTGGGTGCAAGAAGTGCCCTGGGCTGCAAAAGGGAATTGGTTCTGCTCTGTGCATTTCAAAGACGCTTTGGCCCCTACATATCTGTGCCGCAGGAGACAGACATGTTATGAAGAGACTGGGAAATGGTTGTGTTTTCAACAACCTGCATAGTTGAACTGGGTTGAATTATGCCTGTCACAGCTTTGTTCTGTTTACTGAATCCCAAAGGAAATTGAGATCTTGGTCTTCAGCTGGGTCTCCTCAGATTGAGAGAAACAATAAAAGCCACATAATAAAGCTGCAATTTATAGTCTCTGGTTTTAAATTATATATTCCCTAAAGGGAAGATTGCACTTTCTGTAGTTCATGGCACACTGGACTAACCTGTTTCATCCTCAAGGGTGATGGGGTGAAGTGCTCTTTTTATTGCATTTTTAAAGCTCAGCATCAATCACTCCAAGGTTTTTCTTTATTTTAGTTTTGTTGAAATGTCTGTCAAATTTTTAGGATTTTTTTCTGCAAGCAAGGATCAAGATAAAAAGAAAAAAATTTCACCTTCACAAAATAAAAAGCTTTCAATATTTTTTTTTGATTCTCAAACCCACCCCTACATTTGCTTCAGACCAAATAAAAGAATTTCTGTTTTTCAGTTGTACCTTATTTCCAGAAGTAACTAGATCTGCAAACATTTCTGCAGTTGACCAAAGAAATACATGTTGATGAAATGCATTCCTAAGAGATTTCCTCAATATCACAAGAATGTCTGTAGCAGAGTTGAAACAGAAGTGTAAAGTGCTGGCTGCAATTCCCACTTATGCCTTTATCAAAAAAAGGAAGAAAAAAACCCCAAACCACCAAGCTCTCATTCCCCTGAATATTAATCATTTGCTTGTTATTTTTGAAGCTTTTCCTGTTTCAGCTGTTTTGGAGACTGAATATCTTTTTATTGAATGAACTTTGCAGATTCAGGTCAAGGGTTTTTTACCAAAGTACTGTTTCCTATTCTCTCAAGTAATACATTCAGACAAGATACAGCCTCTGAAAGCCCTTTTGGAATGTGATTGAAATGTGGGTTTTTTAGTCATTAAAAATTTTGCCTTGTGAGTGAAGGAAATATTTGGTATAGTTTTGTGCTATATTTATATATTTTACTTGATTTCAGTCCTTGGGAAATAGAACACTTTCTGCTTTGTTTCTTAGATTTCACAAGAAGTAATAAAATATATGCTTCAGCTTATTCCATTACATCCCAAAAGAAAAATGTCCAGGTACTAAAGACCAATGCAATTATTCAGACTACTTGCAGTATAAAATATTACAATGACAGAACATAGTTCTTGACAGTAAAGTTTTGCCCATCTGCTGACTGAACTAAAATATTCTGCTCTTATAATAGAGATAAAAGGACCAGGAAATCATGGACAAGCATTTTTAAATGCTTTCTAAAAATATTAAATTTTTCTATGGACTTTGTGGCAATCTGGATACTTTGGGATTTTGGTTTGGTTTTGATTTGTTGTGATTAGTTTGTCATCACTAATGGAAAGTAGAAATTTAGAAACAGATTTCAGGGTGTTACAATCACATTTGTCTTTCCTCCCTTTCATTAATGTTAATAAACGTGAATGTGACTTATCCTTATGGTAAAATACAGCAAAGACTGGGCAACCCCCAACTGCACCCAAAGGAGGAAACATAAGCAGGGTCTGGCTGTGCACTTGTTTCAGTAGCAGAGCACAAGGAATGTGAACTCTTGAGGTGCCAGCAGGGCAGGGAAGGGGAAGGTGCAATATTGGATACCTGACAGAGCAGTACTGATGGGAACTTCATACTGAGGAACATAATGGGAAAAGACTCTATGTACTCTGTTGTTGAGGAAATTTAGTTGTATCTCTTGAGGAGAATTAAACAACTGCTTTAGCTTAAATTTAAGCAAAATAAAATAAAATTAATTAGTGATCATTGGAAAGAATCCTATGAGTATGAAGAATTCTAAAAGGAGCCTGCAAAGATGTGTTAAAAGTCAATTCCTTAAATAAATTTGCACCAGAATGAGTTCTGAGAGAGGTTGTATGGGTCATCTTAGCTCAACCTCTAGTCTATCCTCCCCCAGCCCTTCTGCCGCCTGAAGGGGTCCCCTGAGCCTGGGCCTCTAAGTGCTCACATTCCAGGATGGTCACAAGACTGTGTTGAGGCTCTTTCTGATCTCATCACCAAGGAGACTTCATTTCCTTGTAAGAAAAATGTTCTGTCCCTGGCATCTCTGCTTCCAGAGAGTTTAACTCTTTCTGCAGGTGGGCAGTCTTACCCTCCATGTCAAATCATTCCAGAGTCACAAATTATCACCAAAGAGCAGGCACAATTTTAAATTCCCCTTCACCATCTAAATGCAACTATAGGCGTTCCAGGTCACTGAGGGAAATAAAGCTGTTTATACTTTCTCAGGTATTGAACACAAACTCTGGATGAGATGAGCTTCTGCCTAAGGAGAGGCACACTACCACAGAAGAATCCCTGCATCCCTGTGGTCTCTGTGCCCACTGCTTTCTGCATGAGAACGGGGGCAATACTCTGAAAACAAGGATGACACCATGGCTGGCAAACGGAGAAGGAAGAAGAAGCATTCACTTCTCCAGGAGAAAGCTCGGGGAATGATGTCCACGGTCTCTTTAGACAGACATGTATAGACCATTCACACCACTGCCCAAACTGACACTAGGTAAAATACTCTTCTGATTCTCAATGGCAGTAGCTACAAGAGCAGTGCAGCAGCCTTGCTTAGCCTAAAATATTGCACTAATTCAGACTCCAAGAAAAGAGAATTTTTGACCACAAACTTGAAGCATCTCTCTCAAAAAAAGGGACATAATTTTGGAAGAAACTTTTTTTTCTCCTCATGAATGTGAATATAGGTTTATTCACAAATATGTCCACTCCAGAAAGCATTCCTACCTGCAACTCGCCCCTGAACTACCTCCTACAATGAATCTGATGGAAAGTGGAGAAGGTGGATGGGTATGCCCAGCTGACTGCCCTGTCAGACTGAAATATGGCAGACACAGCCTGGGTTTGATCCCAGGTGCTGAGCAGGCGGATCACAAGTAAATCACTGCATTCATCTCCTTCATAGCTTAGTAGCTCAGTACAGCTCTCTTTGAGGAGAAAATATCCCACAATTTCAAGATGCTGTCCTAAAGATGACACCCATAATAAAAATACTGTAGTCATGAGAAGAACTAGTCAATATCAATAGTTATATGCAAGAGTACGAATTCCCCAAACTAGGGATTCAATAATGAATAATGCCTTCGAATGTGACCTGGACTATACTCTTGAGATATGGGAATAAGGGGCTTAATTGTCAAACTTGCTGACCACCTACAAGGAAGTGCTGAGTATTTGGTATTTATTGACTCCTACAGGAATATATAAACTAACATAAAAATCCATAAAATAGATTTCTGATGATGCCAAATAATTTAACATAAGATAGTTTCTATATAGTATAGAACCTTAAAGATGTCTCTTGAGTTCTGTCTTATTTTGTACTAAACAAAATAAAATACTTGTGCAAAGCTGATTTTTTGGGTATTTATAACAAGGGTAGGTAGGATGAGAATGTTGTTAAAAACAATTAACACATTTAATTAACCTCACCATGTCTGCACATATGACCTTGGATCTCTCAGTCAACAATTTTTGTCACAATACAGATTTCCTTGTCTTTAAATTCAGCTTTATGTTTTGTAAATACTGTATTAATGTCTTCTTAGTCATTCTTAAAAGAAGATTCTTCAATTGGTTGTTGTCTTCTTTAAAGAATTTCTTTTTGTATATTTGCCTTGTGTGCGCTGCAACAAGTGTCTCCTGAGGTTCCACTTCCTTTTTTATTTTCTTATCTATGACTGTCCTTTAATGATCATGTTCTGAACTAGATTTTTATAATTAGGAAATAGTGATGACTCTCTTCCTGTCCTGAAAGCAGAGAACTCTGTCGATTGACAAATTAAGGAAGTCATTGAAACTTAGGTCACCTGAAACAGTAAGAAAATTTGCTTTGGATTTACCTTTGATTGATTAATAAGGGAAGGATTGAGCAGTTTTTAATATAACCATAATAAAATTCTTACAGGTAACTTAATGGCTCTGACTAACTTTCTGAAATATTTGCTACTTCTTTTTCCTGTAGAAACAGGCCAGGGTCTCCGCTTCTCCAAATAAATCCCAAGTGCTTTGCCTTTGACATGCCTTTGGGTGCTACTTTCAACTGAGTGTTGATATCTTTTTAGATTTTGTTTTACTTTTTCTTTAATTTCAGGGGAGAAAAGCCAGAACTTTTCAGCTGGCTGCATTTGTTTTATCAGCAAACATCAAAACACTGTGGCTTTTTTACTGCAACCTGTTAACCAGTCTTTAAAGACAAAATGGAACTGTGGCAGAGTTAATTCTAGTTTTGTGCTATACTGCACAGCAACTATAAAAGGAACTGTGTTAATGTTTATCGTCGGTTTTGTATTTAAGTGCTTGTTAACATTAGAAAACATCATATGTGTGCACAGAAATTGCTGATATAGGTAGATATAACAGTGTAGGTTGTTGGAGGGCTGCTTTTGCTATTTTCACTGTTTCCTTCACCCTACTAAAATTGAAAAGGTCACCCCACAGACTGAAATCTTCGTGCAGCTGGTGCAAAGCCCTTTTTGTGAACTGAGAGAAATGGGAACAGCAGGAATGTTTCACCAGTGGGCAGTGACCAGCGCTCCCAGGGGCTCAGTTTTGGAATGGCATTCAGACCAGCAAACCACCAGCTGTGACTTCTCAAATTTGAGGAGCTCCTTACTTCATCCTCTGCAGCTAAAGGGACTGTGCCATGACTCTGCTGCCTTGTTCCTGCCACTGCTGGTGGGGCTGACAGCCACATGAGCCACGACTGAGTAAAAGGTGGTTTCCACTTAAAGTCGTTTTGGGAGTTTTTGTAAAGATTGAAGCATTTTCTGCATTTCAGAGAGAACTCCAATGTTGTTGAAAAGTTCTCAGTTTTCCTTTTAGATAGCTGGTAGGTAAAAGCTGAAGGAAAAACAAGACAAAAATTAAACAATACTTTTTATGATATTTCATTAGAAATATTACTTTAAATTAAAAGAGTTTGTTAGTTCTTTGCTATAATTTTTTTATTAAAGAAAGATGGAAGGAGAAGGGGGAGGAGTCAGTCAGAAACAGAAAAAAAGTGAAGCTGTATTTGTGTGCATAAAGACGCAGAGTTTTCAGATCAGTAATGTAGTTTTTAATGTTCTTTCAAGAAAATGTCATTTTGAAAATAGAGATGTACAGTGGAGAAAATAAGCAAGCATTCATTATTGTGCTAAGAACTCTGGTGTACTTCTATATTAACCCCTTTCTTAAAGGTCTTTCTGATCTGCAGTAAGAGAATAAACATCTTTTAACTTAGATATGCAGGCTCACTTCCTAAATTAGAAGAAAGACTACAGGCAGATGACTAGCTTATATGACTTATAATTTCAAAATTATTTACCTGAATTACTCACTGTGGAATTTATTACTAGAGAGGCCAATTCACCTTAACTTAATTTCTGTTAACATCAGGTGTGGGTTTGTCTGATGAAAAAGAGGAACAGTTCACAAATTCTTCTTTCTAAAAGAAAAGCTGATAAATTCCTAATGGTTTTTAGTCAGAAAGAATAGTTCTCTGTTTTTCATATCCTTCAAACACAGTTCACAATCCTTATTTCAACACTACTAGTTTCTCATAAGACTGTAACCATCAGACACTGCAATTCAAGTAGAAGTAGAGGCAGGAAGTCTGTGAAAGGAAAGGGAAGAAAAAAGTAAGAGAAAATAAAGAAGTAAACCTAGCACTTGTAAAATTTACCAATAAAATATTATCAGATAAGTATTTCCAGATCTTGTAGTGTTGGGTATTAATTGGTATGGTATAATTTTGATTTGTTTCTTAGTTCACTTTACCTAATAGTCTGCTCCAATAAGACAAAAACATCCCCAATAACCAAACAAAACACACTGCTATAAAATGAAAAAAAGATAAAATTAATTATAAGAAAATAAGAAGCATGTGGTTTTCAGAAAAATAAATAAATATTTTGCATCTTTGTGGGAATTACAGTTGGTGCAAAAGGGAAATTTATCCACAGCCAAGTTTAAGAAACACTTTTAACACTAAATTCATATCAACAGGTTCCAAGAACCATTATTTTCCTAGGTAATAGGAGAAAGTGTAAGATTACAAAGGGAATGGTCCACACCTTTCACGATGTCTTGTTTTTGCCCTTAATGACATGTTGAACAGAACAAGAGGATGACCTCTTTGGAATAGCTCAACAACAGTTAAATACAATAATTTTGCCTCCAAAAAGAGTGCACCCTTTGTCATCCAGTCTTTCACAGCTAGGCTTGATATCTGAGAGTTAGGTCATTCATCCAAATTACCATTTGTTTCTGTAGGTGCTGGTTTACAGAAAACAACAGCAAAAATTAACTGCCAAGTGAATTTTTTTTTTTTAAATCTTAGTGTTGTTTTTACTGGAAGACAGAGTTTGGAAATGTGAGTTTATTCTGAATACCAAGTTTGAACTTCTAGTGTAAGTTACATGTTATGGGGTCAACATATTATTGTATGAATGGATTTCTACTCCACTAAAGCAACCCAGTACAACTGTAAAAACATCTTGGAGTATATCAGAGATTGCTTCAGCCCCCCTTTTCTTCCATCTATATAATTTTTACCTTCCAGTGCCTAAAGCAGGCTGCAAGAAAGAATTTTTATGAGGGCGTTTAGTGACAGGACAAGGGGCAAGGGCTTCAAACTGAAGGACAGTAGGTTTAAATTAGAAATCAGGAAAAATTATATTGAGGGTTGTAATGGCACAGGAAGAGGTTTCCCAGGGAATCTGTTTATGCCACATCACTGCAAGTGTTCATGGCCAGGTTGGATGAGGGTCTGAGCAATGTGATCTAGTGTAAGGTCACAGCAGGGGCTTGGAACTAGATGATCTTTAATTTCCCCTCCAATCCATGCCTTTCTATGATTCTATGATAATCAGATGCTGAGAGTGACATTCAACTTGCTGAATAAAGGTGTCTAAATAGCAGTTTTCTGTATATTATCAAGTCCCTGAGGCCCCTTTTCAACTCTCAGACTCAGTGAGCAGTGTCAAGAGCAGACTGGAAATGCCTCACAAAAAGTTATGTTCTGGTGACATCATTCTTGATATTGCAAAACTAAACCTGGATGCTCTTCCATTGCTTTTCAACCCTTTGTTTAGACTGAAGGTGAGGTAAACAAAATTATTTTTTATAGTCAGGTCCAGATCTGAAGACAACATCCTTAAACTTCTTGCTTTTAACAACCTTAGGACTCCTTTGAACTTTCATGACTTCTAATATATTTTGGTTGGCACTAGCATTGCCGCAGAGGTGGGTACGTTGTGTACTGCTGTCTCTTGAATCTTTCAGCTCTTGACCATAACAAATTGCCCCAGGGCCAGTGTCAGGGCAGGAAGCAAAGAGCTATGCAAAATCCCCATCCTGGCTTCACACAGACATTTTGCCAGAATAATTCATGTCTCATTTCCACCACTAGAGCAGCAGAATGACTTGTATCATCTACATTTTAAAAGCTGTGCTATGCCAAATTTTTTACCTTATTCTTGCACTGGGGTGAAAAGTCATAAACACACTCTGCTTAGCTTTGTTCACCTAATGACATTCTGCTTGTAGTGGTACTAAGTATATTCTTTGGTGATATTTAAGTGCTACTTAGTTTTGCTTTTGCTTTGTTTTTATAATTTTTTTACTCATTTTACAGTAGATTTTTTTTTATCTGAGGCAGCATCTCTATTTAAATGTCATACCCCTAGTAATTACTTGTATTTTATGTTACCTAGGGGATAAAAAAACCCTTTCTCTTAAGCAATACATAATTATGTATTACTCACAATGATTGATGGTTTGTTGAGTGCAGGATCATGAAATAGTATTCTGAATATTACAACATAACAAGTCCCACCAAATCTCAAGGTTTCAGGAACTGTCACACAGATCAGTCATTTTGTATTATAATCATAAAAGCCTCCTAAAATTATTTAAGCAATAGTAAAAGAAAACATTCTTCACTTGCAGATTAGAGGCAACCTGATCACTGTAATTGTAGAAAAAGCAATAAGATATCACAAGGGAAAATAATCTGGAGACAGTTCAAATTTCTTCTACTCATTTGCTGGATATTTTTTAATGTTATTTGATATGACCTCTAAGCCAGAGCAGTTCTATTAAATGAAGTAAAATGTGCATGCATCAAACCAGGAAAATAACCTTTTTCAGAATTTCTTCAAAGAGTACTTTGAGCACACAGAAGCCAAAAATATGTGGCTGTAGCTTTTCACCGCAGGAATGTGCCCACAAGGAACAGGATGGCATAGTGAGCCAAGAGCAAACCTTACCTCTGATCTCCCTGCTTTCTGATAAGTATGAAGAGCTTCCCAAACTGTCTAGCTTTGGGATAGAAATAGTTTATTGTGTTGAAGAACTCCTCCCACCCTTCCCCTTCTTTTCCCTTCCCATACCCTCCCCTGCTCTACATTCACATATTCATGGCAATACACAGAAGAGAAAAAGAAGTTGTGAACAATAGTATTCCCAGACAATGTTGAAGGGTGGGACAAGATCTTCTGGGATGCCAAGATGAGAGTAATGTGAATATCTTAGGAGCTTAGCTCACAGATACCAGGTGGGAATTATTTATAATATTCCTATGTAAAACAATCAGAGGGAGATAGGCATCTTATAATTTGAGCAAAATGATAGAAAAGATATGTGACACTTCAGAAAAATATGTAACAAAAGACATGCAAAGTGGACACTTGCACTATTTTGTTGAGGAAATGTCCCCGTTTGACCCTTGCTGAGACTCCCTGTCAGGAACTCTCAAAGGTCAGAGACTTTCACTGTTGGGAGCACAGCACCTTCACACTGGGTGGCTCCAGTGATTGATAGGTGCCCTGCTTGAGTCCCCAAACACCTCATTAACACAGCCAGATCAGGTGTCCTTACTGGATCCACCCCAGGATTCCTATAACAGAGTCTCAGATGTCCGGTTCCATAAAGCAATTTATTCATGGCACATTAACATAGAAACAGCCCCAGCTGTTTTGTACCAATAAAGAAACGACTGGGCTTTTATACCTCACAGTGTGCCCACAGAAAATTCTTGCTATTCCCGCAGAGTACTCCATTCCTGCTGAGTCTCCCAGTGTCCATCCACCTGGCCGCCACCACCTGTCTTTGTGCAGTTTGTTAAACAAAATGTTGGCATTTCACAGCCACTTGTCTAGAGCTCCCACCCAGAGCTTAACTTACATCTCGATTTTCATTGAGGAAACCGAGATGCATTCCTGAACACCTTGCACAGACTATAGTGTTTAGCAGGCACAGCTGTGTATTCAACTTAAAATAAGATAGAACTGTCCACCAACACTGTTTTCTCTGATTTGCATGCAGAACAGCAATTCCATTTAATGAGACTCACTCACACAGAACTGTAGGGAATAGGAAACTAAATCAGCCCCCTTGACAAGCCTAGAGAATTAAAACTCAAACCTGCTAATGTAAAGAAAACGCTATCATACATTTTAAATAATTATTTTATAAACAAAAATACAGCACGGGAAATCAGAGCTAGATAAAGCTTTCCATTGAAAATACTTTTGACTTTTCTGAACAGAAAATGTCATTTTTGAATACGTATATTTTTCTTCCCCATTAGAACATGACAGTTTTGATGGCTCTAACACAAGATGGAAGAGAAATTCAGTCATACTTTTGGCAATAACATGGTTTGTCATGCAAAGAAAGTGGTTTGGTCATGGTACAAAAACCTTAGAGCTGACCTGCTGCAGAAGGAAGGTTTTCAAGACTTTTTTTTCCATGTATAATTATACAGCACATCATCAACTAAGGAAAAAACAGTGGACATTAGTCTCTATATCTTACAGTCTCCAAGAGCTTTAACTAGTGGGAAGGATGTTAGTATGACAGGGACGGTTGTTCTCTAAAATGCTGGAGAGACGAAACCTTTGCACTGGAAATTTTTGCTGATTAGAGGGCTTGGCTACGTCCTTCTCTATTCACTCACACTACGCAGGAGTTTGGTGAAGGAGCTCTGAAGACCTGAAGCAGGCAGTAGTGTCTTGAGTTATGTTGCGCAACATCTTTTTCAAGTAGAAAAATCTTACTCTATTGTGACTGCTTTGATTTGTCAAATGATGTTAAATTAAAACAGAGACAGGCTAAGTCTCGGGGAGCAGATTGTTTCTGACCACCATGCAGTGGTGGTTTCATGTTTTGCTTTATGCAGATTGGCTTTTTTCCATTGTTGTTGAGTCAAATAATGCTGCCTTTAAGACAGGAAGGGAATCACTGCCACAGCTGTGAGCTCTACTGCAGCACTGCCCTGCAAGGTTGTGCAGTTTGCTGTGCTTTGCACTCCTGTGGTTCCTCTGATGATATTACAGATGTAGTGGAGCTACAGGGAGTAGTTGCACACTGCACACATCATATCAGTAAAACAACACACTCACCTCTCCACCACACTGTTGGTAGTCACACTGGAGAAAAGCTCTAACACATGATCTACTTCTAGTCCTGGCACTGCTGTGTGGTGGCTCGGGGCTGCAGAGGGTGGCCAACAGCAGAGGCAGGTTAATACATGATGGGGTCGTTTTGAAATCACTGCAGAAAAATGGAAAGGTAAAATATCAATTGCAGCATTCCTGTTCAGCTAATAATGACCAATATCTGCTGGGTATATAATGTGTGTGGTCCTTTGCACAAGTGTGCTTTCTGGCAAGCACTTACACGTACACTACTGCTTGAATGAAATATTTTTTCTGCCTTGTAAAGACAAACTAATTGTTGCTATGGTAATAGAATCAGAAAACACTAGAGGATGAAGTTATTAGAATTTAGATTAGTGTGCTGGTTTTAGCTGGGGTACAGTTAGTTTTCTTCACAGTAGAAGGGGTCTGTGTTTGGATTTGTGCTGGAAGCAGTGTTCATAATTCAGGCATTTTTCTTTACAGTTGAGCAGTACTTGCACATAGCTGAGTCCTTTACTGTTTCTCATCCCACTCCACCAGTGAGGAAGCTGGAGATGCACAGGGAATAAGGAGGGGACACATCTGGGACAGCTGACCCCAAATGACCAAAGGGGCATTCCATAATATTTGACATCATGCTCAGCATATAAAGAAGGGGAAGAAGAAAGAAGGGGGGGATGTATTTGGAGCAATGACATTTGTATTCCCAAGCCATTATTACACATGATGGAGGTGCTTTCCTGGGGATGGCTGAACACCTGCCTGTGCATGGGAAGTTGTGAAGGAACTCCTTGCTTTTCTTTCATGTGCGCTTTCATGTGCAGCTATTGCTTTCCCCATGAAACTGTCTTTATCTCAACACAATTTTCCTCTTCTGATCTCTCCCCATCCCACTGTCAGTGACAGGCCTGTGGGGCTTAGTTGCTGACTGGGATTAAATCACAACCCTCAGTCTAAAGTTTATTTTTAATTTATGTGAGTTTTTTTAGCCATGGTGTGGGAAAGAAGAAAGATTTTTGTGTACTGTAAAAATCCCCACAGAGGCTGAACCCATTAAAGCTATTCCATAGCTGGTTTGTGAATAACTTTGTGTCAGAGTATCACAGTCCTTTCAACAGAGACATTTCAGTTAAAATATTATCGCAGATTTTTAATGATTTTCCTGTTAGAAGTGAAGGCCTGACTTTTTAATCAGGATGGAATTTCCATTTAAAGCAACAACCACTGTGTGCAAGGAAAAATTTTACTTTATTCTGCAGCTGGATACAAAATAAACCATTTAAAAATTATATGAGGTAGCTGATTGTAAGTCTTCATTTATATATGGACAGCGCTCTGAAAACATTGCAAATTATAAATCCTTCAAATATGGACGGGCTTTCCCCTGATAAAAAATAGTTGAAGAACTAAAATTAAAGCAACAGCAATGGTCTTCTGAGCATGCTAGTTGTAGGGAATATTTTGTTGTGAAAAGCCTCCTCATAATTTCTAACTCTCTCGTGTAAGTTTCAAATCTACCATTTCAATTGTTTTAAAAACAAACATGTCAGTTGCTGTGGTAACTATTTTCTCAAAACCTTCTAACTTTATAAATCTCAGCATCAGTTTTAAATCTACTGTCACAAATCACATGATTTTTTGGGAGTTTCACAAATCACCTTGATCCGGCTGCTCAGGATTTCTCTCAGGCATTTCTCATATTTTCAGCCCAGGCCTTTAACCAAATAAATTTTTTTACATGTATATTTCCTGCCTTTCCTATTTTACATCAGTCCTCCATTACCCTTAGAGGCAATACAAATGAAAATATTGCCCTATTTTTCAGCACATTTGATAGTTATATCCTTCTCTTTATCTTTCTCCTCATGCAGGTTACCTAACAGGGTGTTATTGTTTTCTGTCACTTTACTGAAACAGCTCTTTATAGGTACCATTCCCAGAAGATGACTTTTCTGATAATATACAAATATTAGTATTCAAAGGACCTTTCAGTTGTGCCTTCACTTAATATCCATGTACCCAGAGCAAAGGCCAATGAGTAGTGCTCAAGTTACTTGATGGATGTGTTACATTTCTTGTGACATTTCTGAAAATGGCTTCACTACCCTAAAGGAAACCTGGAGACAGGATATATGTTTTCTGATAGTGTGAGAATATCTCACAAATCCCTTTTGAAATGCATGATTTTTTTATTTGTCATGGCAACATCTATATAATTTACTTTATGGGAACAGCCCAGCAATCTTCTACAAATTCCAAATTATTGACATTTAAAATTTGCACTATATACTCCAATTCAACAAGGTAGTTAAACACATGAATGGTTTTACCCACTTGAGCAGTTCCTGCTGAACAGATTAAAATAATTTTGCAGTATTTGATTGCTTAAATATATTTATGAATTGGAGTCTAAATTTACTACTGAAACATGTATGTTTTTTGTAGAAATGCCTGTCTTTTAAAACTGTATTTTTAATTTATAAACACTGGGTTTTGACTCCAATCTGGTACTTGTGTTTGGAACAAATACTTTGGAATTCAAGCTGGTGCTTCTCACACTCTGTGCCATTGTGTTCAAAGTACTTCAATTATTTTATTTTATAATTACATCAGTGATACAAATGCTGAGATTTTAAATTGCTAAAAATAGTCTTCACAGGTATAATTGAATAGGTTAGATAATTTGCTGTTTACTTCCTGATCACATGGTCTCTTTTAATGATACCTTTTAATCAGCAAATATAATAAATAATCAAGAGAAATCTGTATGTGACAGAGCAAGCAAAAAAGCAGCAGGGTGCTTTTCACACTGGAGAGTGGTATAAGAGAATAAGAGACGTTTATTTGGAATCCACTTAAAGGGTTTCTCCTCATTGCCTATTAACAAACAAGAACCTGCAATAATATATAAAGTAAATTTTGTCTTGTGCTAAAACATTCTGAATTAGTAAAAATCTACATTTAATGAAATCTACTCTAAATACCTTTGTATGAAAATTTTGGAGAAAAAGTTTCTCTTTAGCCTTTGAGTTTTCTTGTGAAGTGTTTTACAGTACCTTGGCATAACTGCAAGCAATTCTGCAATTGGAATTTGATAGCTTCCGATGAACTAATTTTTCAGATGCCAGGAAACATAGGTGAATACTAGCAATTCTAGTTCTCATTAGATGAGATATGTTCACTTTTTCAGTGACCTAGTCCTTAAAGTAAACAAAAATCTACCAAGAAAATAAAACAAGAGAAGAGGGAAAAAAAAAAAAAGGAATGGAGCAGACCTGTCCTCATGGAATATTTCTTTTTACAGATGCAAAGAGAAGTTTCAGCCTATTATTGAAAATTATTTATCAGTGGCATTTCTTGTCAAAATTCATATGCTTCTACAAACAGAGGAGAAAACAGTAACTTTGATTTATAGGGAATTGCCAACTCCATATAGCTACAATACTCCTACTGAAGCAGTAAATATAAAGGAATTATATGTCTCATTCTGTGATCAGAAATGTTTCATACTCAAATTCAATGTATGTCATTTTCAAACAGCATTATGGAAATACATAAAAGTTTGACTGTAAAGCTGAATATTTATAGAATATTTTTCCCCTTCTTATTTACACAAATTTCCACACATGAATTTTTCTACCGTGAGGTCAGAAATACATGTTTTACTTTGGGGCTGACCTTGAGCTGTGAAATTATAGACAGCTGGAAAAGAACAGCAAAACTGAGCCAGAAATAATGCAAGCAACACAAAAAAACCACCCCCCATAGATATTTGGAAAATAGAAGATCTTTGATAGTATGAAAAGATAATACACAGGAGGATAGTAAAAAGGAAAGTACTTTTCAAGTACATTAGAGATATCCAACTTGATTTTAACTGGTATAAGCTGAAGTAGCACAAATGGCAAGACAAGCTCATAGCTCGTATTTGAAAAGAAAAAATGTCAGGTTATCAAAACAATGTAAGCAAGGAAAAAAATGGTAACTTCTCACAGTATTCTTGATATAGAGACTTGCATAAACTGCCAAATCTGCGACAAACTGCAAAAAGCAAAACTATAGATTTAATGTTCAGCTGTCTGTCCTCTGGTAAAACTCACAGAAACCTAAGCAGTGATTACTGAATAAATCAGATCCTTTTGTAATAAGACCTAAGTCTACAAACCCCTCATGTTGCATTTGAGATTTTTTTTTTCCTGCAAAGAAAACAGAGATTTTATTGAAAGTCACTGGGTGAATTTCTACCCACTCAGGCTCCAGAGAAAACTTACCCAATTTGTTTCTTATATACATTAAAACAAGAAGTGGTGATGTAGTATGCTGGGGGGAGGGGTGGAGTAAGAGTGTGTCCTGAACATGCAGGAACTGAAAAAAATTAGGAATGTCTATGCTAAATTGGACTAAAAACCTATTTAGGCCTCTATCTCCAGCAGGGACAGATGGCAGAGATCTAGGGAACAGCAGGATGGGACCACATTCAGGATAGCAACATTCCTCCATTCTGTTGTCCCTGCCTGCAAGAGTTCATAGGTCAGGGATTTCCAAATCCAGAGATGGTATCTTTGTATGCAAGGAAATGAAAGCAGCTAAAATAATATCTGAGCAATGAACCCTCTGCCTAAAGAATCCCAAAGCACTTGTGATTAAGGAAGTAAAGATTTAGCACTTTTTTCTCCATAGATAATGTCCTGAATGTCTGAACTGCTACGATTTTAAACTTGGTTCAGATGTCATTACACTACATTTACAAGAGCAACTTCAGGGAAGATGCATTTCAAATATATGACAATCACAGATAGACTACACAATTTACAGTGCTTCACTATTCTATAATAGAGTAGGAAAAAAAATTGAAATATCATCTTGCTTCAATAAAAAAAATGACAGCAACATGTACTTTGTGTGGTCAAAAAACTGGTTTCCTGAGTTTGTTTCTCTGGTGAGGAGCCAATTCTCTTCAAACTTTTTCTCAGGACAATATTTTGTCCTGTCTTCAATGTCATTGTTTGCTTAAATTATGATTAAATAGAAAAAACTATTTTGTGTTTATTTATGTAAGACACATATGTAGCTTTGGAACACCCACTTCAAGAATAAGGAAAAATTAAAAGAAAAAAAAGAAAACTGGAAGTACCTATAGAATCAATTTCATCAAGATTATATGAGACTTGGGATATAGCATACAGCTGTTTTTTGTTTACTGCTTTTCTGAATTCCTACCTGTGTTACTGAAGTGGCTATGAGGAGACTTTTTTCTTTTAAGAAACAGTTAATTATGATATATAGGATTGAGATAAACATGGTAGGGTTTTGGCTTCTTTTAAAAATTTATTAGACTTGTGAAATCATAGAATGCTTTGGGTTGGGAATGATCTTGAAGATTATCTAGTTCCAACACCCTGGCACTGCTTAAAGCCCCACCCAATTTGGCCTTGAACGTTTCCAGGGATAGGAAATCCACAGCTTCTCTGAGCAATCCAATGCCTCACCAGTCTTACAGTAAAGAATTTCCTCCATATATCTAATCTAAACCTCCTGTCTTTCAGTTTAAATCCCTACCATTGTCCCATCACTACAGGCGCTTGTACAAGGCCCCTGTCTCGCTTGACCTGCTGCAAACACTTCCTGTGATGCAGCCCAGGACACAGCTGACATTCTGGCCTGCCAGTGCATGCTGCCAGCTCATGCTGAGTTTCTCATCAACAAACCCCTTGGATTACTTTGAGCATTCATTCCTGATAGAAAGTATTCCTAATAGTTAATATGGAATAAAGGCATAGTTTTTATTCTTATTATATTCTTATTATATTCTTATTATATTCTTATTATATACCTTGTGACTGTTTCAGCCAAACCATTCAAATATTAAGGATGGTCATAGAACAAAAAGGAGAAGCTTGGGCAGAAATTCCAAAATGGAGACCACAAAAACTCAACAATGCTTACTTAGAAAATTTTAGCTTTCTGTGACTCAGAGTAACTGTGAATCCTCTATCCAAACAACAGGAAATAACATTATTACACCTTACACATTGCAATAGAAGATTTCTTTGAAATTGTCTTTGATTGTGATGCTGTTTTTTGCATATTATATTCGAGAACCAGCAGAAATATGGCACATTCCACCTGTTCAGAATAGCTTTTATGTTCTTGTTTTCTGAAAGAACCCTAATGCTCTATTTAATTTTCTTCTGTTAAAGGATTTAGAGGTCCCCTTCAATTAAGGCATTAGACATTTCTTTTCTAAAAGAAGGTGGACTACTTTAATGTTTTTATGGTATGGAGGTACCATTAATTCTAGCATATTATGAGGATTCTAAGGCATAGTATATGCACACTCTAAGTACATAGAAGGAGCTGGATGCAATTGTCTTGCTTTTCTTTACTATTAAGTAATCTAAGTTGCAGAACTGCAAGCTGATTCACCAAATTATTCATAAGGACAACACTCTCATTCCCTTCAATAGTGTGCATGGAAGTGATAAAACAAACAAACAAACACTTGTATAACTTTATATAGCCTGGTAGACTAAAAGAAAACTCTCCTGGCAGCAGGTGGTGGATTCAATGAGGATATAGCAATGAACATAAAGAGAATTGGTAAGCAACAATTAGTAAGAAAAGTACACTTTTTTCCCCCATTCAGTACTTTGTTACTTATGCAACCACATTTAGGGAAGTCATTATCATACCAACAGTCACGTACTTCTTTCCTGAAGATGAAAGAAGGATATCTGAAATTTTGTATGAAAATATTTTTTTTCTTAGAATGTAGGCAGGAAAAAGCAAATATGTGTGTGCATATTCTGGAAAGAAGTTGTATTGCACAGGTGATGAAATGTTAAGGAAAATGCATTTTCATTTCCCTGTTTAAGAGTGTGATTCTGTGATATGCCTACGTAAATCAGTCTCATAAACCAGACTGAATATTTGATGGAAAAACCTAGTTAGTTGAGGCCTAGATCCTGAAAGCGAGAGTTAGGCATAGTTGTACTAAATTCTGTAGGACTAGGGGCAGAGTAGTTTCAGTACACAATAATATTTGCATGCTACATTACCTTAGTCTGATCATAGCAAAAACCCTAACCCTGCCAGTTTGCCAAATTTTATGTCTCCCATTGTTTGCAAAGACATAATTATTGACTCTGCATCTCCACATATAAGGATTTCCAATTCCTTGCATTAACATGGTGGGATTGCTTTAACCTGCAAACAACATCAATATAAAATAAATAATTCAACCAAACTTTGGTTTATTTTACTGAGCGATTATGTAAGGCATGGTCAACCAGCCACATGGTACCTGTTAAACATTTCATATTTTTAAGTCATGAAAAGTTGACATACACAACTCATCCCCATCCATATTAATTGCAAAGCTGAAATCAGCTTTTTTATCAGTCTGCAGCCACCGCATCATTTAGCTTTTTTTAATGATCCTGATTACTTATGGTGATGTGCCTAGTTACATTTCCACACAGGACACCTATAACTATTCAGCTTAAGACTAAATGGGTGAAAATTTCACATGGAGGAACCGTAAGGTGTAAATTAGTCATGGTAAAATGCCTACACTCTCTGACTTTCAGCAACAGTTTATTTCTAGATGGATTTTCAGGTATTTGTAGACATTAGGGATGAGTGTAAGAACTTGAAAACTTAATTAAGCTCAAGTTAGTACAAAATTGCCTGTCTTATGTAGAAGAAACAAATTGTCCCTGATGGCCAAAAGTCAGCTTGCTATACTACTGCATCTGACAAAACAATATAAAGGACAACAAGGGAGTGAGCGAGTGAGTGAGTGTGTAGAATAATCAATCAGAGTAAGAGCTCTGAACTTGTTAATTCTTTAATAGAATCCTTTATCCATATCTGCTACAGGTTGTCATTTATCCTGTCTCATCTATGACAGCTAGTCTAACATTTTAGCAAGTAATTTCTATTTACCACAAGATCCTATTCCAGACAGAAATATGGAGTTTTCCTCAAAGAGAATAAGAAGCACAAAAGCAATCTAGTCATTTTGCCCATGTATACTGTTCTCATGACATCTCTGTCATTGTCTTGTCAGATAATGCGCAAGAGCAATGTGATTCTGCTTACAGATTCCTATTTAAAAACACCTCACTTAGGAAAAAAAAAAGAAAAAAAAAAAAGAAATTGCTATGTAGGAGGACTAGTGAAATTTCTAGTGGTACTATTATTTTGCTATAAAAGAAGCTTAGTAAAACAGCAAAGTTAGAAAAGCTGTGTAATATGCCATCTCCTTTTTTTACTGTTTCATTAGAGTCTAGTACATGAATAGAAGGAAACAAAAAGCAGGGTCAAAGTTTTCCCAAACTGCATCCTCATTTCCCTGAGAACTGGAAACATGTTTGTATTTCAAAGACTTTTTCAGTAGATTTCTCTCCCTACATGACCTTAATTGTATTTTCACAAGGATTGTTCCTGGTTGAATGACTCTTCATGGATTTAAATTCTTGTGTGTAAAATGGTGTTAAACTCACTCCACCATTTCTTGTCTGTTCATTTCTTCTCTTGGGTTTGAATTATGTACCCCAGAATATAAGGCTGGGGTGCTTCACCTATACTCAATATTTATTGGACAGGATTCTCATGAAAACAGTGATCAAGTCTTTTGTTTAGTTTGCAACAGTTAACCTGCTATCAAGGTGTGAAGGAGAAAAGTTTCTCACTTTGCTTTTCTTGGTCCACTGTCATGCTACCTCATTATACTCCTGCAAGAAATCCTTGTGCTCTCGTAAAGGCAGGTTTTCCTTAAAGGTTAAATGTCCCTTTTCCCGACAGGTTTCCTATAAGTGTAATGTTACAGTGGCTTAATGATTCTAGCTCAGCTTTGCAACAGTGAAAGCTTAGACAGGTGTCTCAAGAGAAAAATCCTCTAAAAATATGCTTGCAGAAATGTTGTACTAAGTGTTGAAAATGGGTTAAATTACTTGCAGTAGGTGAGGACATATAATTCTGTTTGCTTCTTTTGCAAATCCTATGACTAATGTTCACCTTCATAAAAGTTATTTTTGCTTTGGGAGCCACTGCAGCTCATCTTTACTTCTTCCGGCACTTTATAAGCACTCAGTAGTAAATCATCTGGACCCAACTACCTGGTCTCATGTATTGGTTCATCAACCTCTTTTTTAGCCACGTTAAATCATTTGTAAAGTTAAATTAAAAAAAAAAAAAAAAAGAGGGAAATTATGCTGAATTCATGAACATAAAACTAAATTAACTCCACAAAAGTAATTCAGCTAGCAAAGGTGAGTGATATATATTTATTTTAAATTGGTTTTGTCAGAATATTCTAATTAATTAAATACAAAAGTTACAATTTAATGAAATCATTTCATTCTGTCTATTCAAAAGGTTTGATCCATTAATTATTTAAAGCAGAGATTATCTAGCTTGAAATGAATGTGCCATTAAATCTACCTGTAAGTTGATTTGTATTATACATTGCAAAATTTGTCTAGCAAGATATCTTGTTTATTATTTTGAATGGGCTTCAGCCAGGTATGTCAGGAACCTGCAAAAAACCCATTGAAAAAAACCACTGTTTCCTCAGTTCCTAAAACATCACAAAAGCAATGCTTAACATTTGGCATAACATTTTCCAGATTTGGAGGCATTCCTTTTAAGGAACTGGGCAACATGGAGGCAGAGTTTGGCCTATTGTCTTTGCACTTCCTACCTGCTGTCTATTAAGTATATAATTAAGCTATCTGTGGGTTTTATTTTGCAAATGTGCATTCATCCAATATGTGAAGGGGGAAGGGAAGCCTCAGACCATTCTTTTTAGTCTTCAATTTTCCCATTAGGATGTACTCAGAAAGGAAATTAAATTGGTGCTGTGCTGATGATTTATTGCAGGAAGGAACACAGTTTACACAGAGAAAAGTGCAATTTTAATTTTACACAGTTCACTAATAGCATATTTATATGTTCTTCCTATACGTATTGCAGTAAAGATGACTGTGGTTTTGTCTTCTAACAAGGGGAAAAGATAAAGCCTATTTTCACTTTTAATATATAATTATAATGTATTTTCTCTACAATAAAAAGTAGTTTTCTAATTAATTTGTATTATTAATTCAAAGAAAGCTAAATTTTTTAAAACTTAGAGGCTGTTTGCATATGACATTAACATATATCTAACCATATCCTAAAATATACTGGCACACATAGGCACAATTACAGTAAGAGTTCAAAAAGTTTATTATGCATTTTTAAATCACCTAAGTAGTTTTCCAAAGTCACATAAATGATGCTGCCTCAATCAATCCTTTGGAGCTGGCAAGTTAGGAACTCCTACTGTTCATGCTAATGTATTTGGCATTATTATTTCACTTCAGATGATGCCAATTTGCGAATAAAAATGTTAATTAATTAGACAAACAATACACACCAGTGACTTCTATCTGACTTGTGTAATTTCTATATCATGCTAACACCCACTTCTTTAACATCTGGGTTAAAAGTATAGTATTTTATTTAGGATGGGACAGAAACATGTTGTTTCCAGGAACTGTTATCTAGGAGATATGGAATATTTAAATGTTCTGTTACAAATTAATATAATATCTATTGTTATTATTGTTATTATTATTATTATAGTTATTGCACTGTCTTGTATGACACAACTCTGCATGAATCTTTTGGAAGGGATTGATATTTCCTCTTTTTGCATTATATCCTTAGTAATTTGAAGTTAACTTCACCAGATAGCATATGATAGCATACGCTATTTGATGTGGAACACTGTGTGCTTTTTTCCAGAGTCTATTCTAATTCTGATTCCAGATGCTTAAATTTATCCTCTATACAAAGGGAAGAGAAAAGTACTTGCATAGTTAGCAAGCCTCTGCTAGTTCACACTTTCAGAAAAGAAAGCATGTGGAATTACATATAATGATTTCTGGAAGAATGGGATGTAATTATTCCTTCACTCCAAAAGACATTGCAAGATCTTGAATCGATACCATCTAAATTATTTTTTTCTGATGAGCTAATCTGTCTGCTACCAGGTTGGTCACATCTGGTGTTGTAAAAGATGTAAAGGATCATTAATAGGATAAAATTCCACAAATACAAACCTAAAAGTTTATAATTACATAAAAAGAATCATATGGCACCATAATTTTAGTGAATAGTAATTACTATACACTCTCAGTAAAAATGAAAAGCCCAGACTTATATACAAAATCATTTGGCAAGGTAAAGGCATATTAGAGCTGGTTATCCATCTTTTCACTTTAAATTTTGCTTGCCAAAAGATATCTTTTGTGGTAGTGGAGGTGGTTTTTTTCCTTCTCTGAGAATAACATGACATAATGAAAGAAAATACCTATTGGTCTTGGAGATGTTTCTTCAGCCATTTATTTTACCATTTTCGATCATTCATTCTTGAAGACAAAATGGGAAAAGGAAAAAAAGAAAAAAATGGAGAAGAAAACCAAAGTTCTTCATTCTTCTGCTCCAAAAATTTTAATGCATAAACTTCTCCAAATCAGTTAACTTGATGTTTTCAAAATCTCTGCAATCAAATCACTTAAACGTATTTTCTCCTATTAACTTTTGATTTGCTCTTTATGTCACCATTCTGTACAGCAGTGGATGAAAGGCCTTAAGAATGGACAGATAGAAGAACAATTTCTAACAAAGATGGATGTGTTGTTACTGCTGTGTAACAGAGCATTAAACTTTCTGACACAGGTTGAAGCAACCACATTACACAGCATAAAGAGATGTGCAGTGATGGGCAGAAAAAAATAGATAAAAGAAGATCTGATTAAACACTGAAAATACTATTTTGATATATATATTTTAATACTGAATAATGCAGCACAACCTTAGAATATTTTCTTTAATTTTGGTCTACTGTTTCCCTTCTGGTTTATATTAGTCACTCAGGTGTGGTATTCCTCTAGTATTCTAATATTACTCAATTTCTCTTGGCATTTTACCCATTTACTATGATTTAATACTGCATAAATAGAGCAATAAAGCTGAAATATTGGAGGTTTTAATAAATACATATTTTATTTTAATAGTGCTTTTTACTGAGCTAGCTAGTTTTTATGGTTACCAGTGTTCTTGTTTAGCTGAAAAACCCAATCCTCCATGCATTTAAACAGCTCAGGTTTTGTTACATATTCAGGAAGATCTGCCTTAAAGTGATACTGAAGCATTGTTATTTCTAGTTTAAGTAGATTGCTCAATGCTGCCAAAATCACTTTTAGAGTTTTCTGTGCTGGATTTTTCTTCCTGTACAAACCCAAGCAGAAGGAGCAAGAGACTCTCAAAGAGGAGAGATGCTGCCTGCTATAGCTGCATAAGCAGTAAAACATTAACGGGAAGGGACATGAAGAAAACAATATTAGGTAGCAAGACTGAGAATCAGTAATAAATAAGGAGAAAGATTTTGAGGACAATAAATATGTAATTAATTATTAGAACAATGGGAACTATCTTCTAGTTTTATGCTGATTTTTAGCATCAGCTATTGAGGAGCAAGAATGCAACATATACTCACAACCTTAAGGGATCTTCTTGAGATCAGATGGTTGTCCAAATCTTTATCTGTTTTTTTAGTAAGACAAAAAATAAAGTTCCAAGGCCACCAAAGTAACAGTGTATTTCATCAGATTTCACCAAAAAGAAAAGTCATACATGATTTCATGTTGCTTCTACTTCTAGTGTTTTGCTCAAAGAAATTAAAATGAAATCACTTTCTCCATAAATAGATGTTACAGACTGCTTTGTGAAGCTCACATTTTTCAAAGTCATGAAGAAAGCTAAAGAAAGATGTTAATATTCATGTTGTGTTTGGAAGTCTGTAGTATCTTTAAGGAGCAAATAATTTCTGTTGTTGCAGATATTTCTCCTTAGCTAGGATGTACCTACATGACCAAACTCTGTCTTTGCTTTGGTCTAGAACTACATGAGCCAAGTTCTTTTAGAAGCAGAATAAACATGACAGCGTAAAATTTTACTCATAGAAATAAGTCCTTCTGAGGAGTTAATTGGTTGCTATTGCAACACTTTTGTGCTTTCAAAAAGCATTTTGGTGCCCAGTGGATCTTATTAATCTCTCTGCCTACTCAGAACAATGTTAACAGCAGTTTGCAATTCATCTATAAAATGTTATCCTTCACCATTAGTGCATTGCTATCTATGCAGAAGGTGATAAATAAGGAAAGATAAAATATGTGGGTGACTTGTTCTCTGTCTGTGCACTATCCTTCACAAAATCACTACCTGGCATGGTGTTTGTTCAACATTTTCTACATAAAGAGAATAAACATTTTCTTTATCTTTTCAAATGTATCAAAGTGACCTGTTGATTTTTATAGAAGCTCTAGAGATTACTTCAGTGGTGATGATCTGCATCAGGCATGAGGAGTCTACTTGCTACCGGTCTCCATTCAAAGTAAGGGAAGAAAAAAGAGGCAGATGAGCAACTTAATTTGTTATATTGTAAGGTATTTATCTAAGATAGGCCAGGTGAGCCCAGAACTGTTTCTCCCATTTATTAATACCTGAATTGTAAGGAACTAGCTCAGATATAAATCTGTTCTGTAGATATATAGCATGACATAGCCCAAGATTACTTGGACTGGGAGTGTTAGGTTTCATAAGCTTTTGGCAAGGTACTCTTTCATATATATGGCAAATGTTTTCATAAGTGGTTGTTTTAAAGGCTTTTTTTTTAATTTCTTTTTTTTTTTTTTCCTCTAGAGTTGGAGCTTGACTTATTCAGTTTATTTTTTCCCCCTTACTTGTTTCCCTTGTTTGGTATTTCTTTGTATTGTTCTCATCATTACAGTAGTTATAAGCCATACATAGAAATTTTGAAAGTAGTCCATTATCATTGTATGGTTTGTCCATGTCTTAGAGGACTTCCTTTTGGTGACTTAATTCTGTTAATTTTAATTCAGTTCTTTCACTCTTCCTGTTTTGTTTAGGTTTTTTCTATGATAGTGTAAATTCTTGAATTCTATCTAATATTGTTTCAGTCCTACTGTGTAAAGTAATTGTGCTCAATGTTTTACTAATCCCATTTGACATTTTGTCACCCATTCTTTCCTCTAAAGTGGACAGGGACTGTTTTTAACTAAGTTTCCTGCATGATACAATGCTTAGGTCATCATCCTAATTCTATCCAATATACTCTGACATGTTTTTTCATTTTCCCCTTCTGCTGGATTTTGGATCTGGGGATTTTTGTCGCTCAATATTTGTCCTGATGTAATTCCTTACCCACTGTTACCCAAACACACAAACATTGAAGAAATCATATTTAGGACTCTCTGGGATTTCCTTTCTTCCCTTTTGAAACAACAATAACATTCTAGTTTGTTTTCACTGGGGCAACCTAACAGATTTTGCCAATAAAATGGCTTTTTACTCTCCGGTTTTCTTCTTCTCTGCCATTAAAAAGCAATAAATTTAGAACCAATAAATGCAAATGTTCCTTTATGCAGCATATAATCAACCTGTGAAATTCACCCTCACAGGAGGCCATCAAGTCAAATACCCTGGTTGAATGTTAAAAAGAAGAAGGCTAATTATATGAACACTAACAACATTTGTAGCTATGCATGCCAAAATTAACAATAAGTGTAAACTAAATATCATGCTTCAGGGCATAAATTGATTAGCTGCAGTTGTGAGGATAGATTTCTACTCTCCACAGAAATGTGTGCAACTACTAAGAGGTTTCTTTGAAGAAGAAGAAGAAGCAACTTTGAAGGGGGTTTGTTGCATTTTGCGTTTGGGGTTTTTGGTTTTGTTTTTGTGGGGCTTTCTTCATTTGGTTGGTTTCAATTTGGTTTTGCCTCTTCTGAATTATTTCATATTTCTTTCATTCAATGTAAGAACTTTGTAGGAAATGGTAAGGTAAAGCAGCTCCTACCTCTTCAGAGACCTAATTGAGGTAAGAGACTTTCTTTACTTTTTGTCTATGTAGAGGAATACTACAGTTCATTTTGTATTAATGAACTGCCTCAGTATCTTTCTTCATATCTGCCTTTTACTGTCACTTATTTCTTGGTGCCACTTGACAGTGATCCAGAAAGCGATGTGCAGAACATCAGCATTTTCATATTTCCCAGCTTTGATAATCTCTCAGTTATCTTTCTTTTACTCTAGTTCTACTTCTTTGTCTTCTACCTAAGGCTTTGGGGTGGGTTCTTCTTTAGACTGGAATCCTCTTATTGTTGTGTGTGAATGCAGCAGGTACCAAACTAGAGGCCTGATTATGCTGAGCTAATATCCTAATTATGATAAGAGATGAAAACCAAAGCACTCAGCGCTATTTTGTGGATCTTTGCACAAACATTTATCCTAATTATTCTTTTCCTTGAAAAACTGAAATATTTAAAAAAAAAATCGTATCTGACAATGACAAAATCTTATATTGACAATGACCTTCCACACAACCATGTCATTTGCAGGATTTTTCCATTCTCAGTTTACAGATTTACTTTTTTTTTTTTTTTTTCCAAATATTGGCTTTTGTAAACCACCTTGAGCTTTCAGGACAATGATTTTCTTACATTTGAATCACAAACATGTTTTAGTCTTGAATAAGTTCAAAAAATAAAACAATGCACTGTTCTATCAGTTATTCTTGCCTTGCAGACAATGCCAGCTTTTATTTTTCTCATTTTTAACCATGGATTAGCCTAAATTTCTGCAGATTCCTACAGTGATGTGAAGATGAACAACCTAGACTTAAATAAGATAAGCTTTTAGTCTCCTTTAGAAAATCTCATGGCAGAGCTCAAGTAAATGTTGATAGTCAGTTAAGCTGGGTGACAAGTTTTCATGTGACTCTTTTAAAATTCTCCTTGGATTTTTAACAGGAGTATTGATGAGCTCTAAAGAAAATAGGTGGTGTCAGCTGGACCTCCCATTAAAGTCTGGGGAAGTAAAGCTGATGTGAAGTGAAATAACATGAACACAGGATGGTTTGTATGCAATGCTATTGTCTACAATATTTCTGCCTAAATTCAAGTCTCTAGTCAGCTTCTTCAGCTGATGGGAAGCTACAAGTTTTATCATTCATTAAACAATGACATTGTATAAAATGTCATTGGCAAATAACTAAGATATAAAATACAGCAATGTCATTTGTAGAATAGCTTAATGTTTAGCCTCTTTCTATACAAGAAAAAAGCAAAGGAAGGGAAGAGATATCCTCTGGGTCACAGATTCACTATATGCAGAAGCCCATTTTATAAAAACAGTATGATCTGCAGTCTTGGACTTTTAAGCTATTGTTCACTGGAGTTTAATTTTAAAAGCATATTCTGAAGAACTGCTCTGTAGACATGTGCTTCAGTGTGCATTTAAAATTTCAGCTGAGATTTGAGAGGAGATGCTCATGCATTATCTAACAAGCAGCGTGATCAAAATACAATAATTAATACATAATATGACTTGTAAAACATAAATGAAAATGAACCAGAGGTAGGAACTTGCCAACCTTTAAACAAGGCTAACCTATTTATATAACAAATGCATGCAATATTTCTCATGAGTCATTCCTTCCACTCACACTGAGAATGCATAAAAACCTTTTGTTGTTCTGTACCTGAGGTCATTTATTTCTCAGAAAAAATGCATGCATATACTCATAGACTTAAATAGACACATGTACATATGTGTATATATTTTCAGAAAGTATATTCATAAGATAAAATAATTCTAAAGACTAAATTTTCAAGTATGAAATGAAAATGTTAATACCAGTCATTATGGAGATTGTTTGGTTGCTGAATGAAAAAACCGTAGTTAAAATAGTGATTGCTATTTCCCATTATTATGTCAATTTCTTTTTCTCCATTTACAGAACCCTTTAGCAAAGGATGCAAAAAATTAATATCAAACTGAGCTTATGTCATTGTTGCCTTAATTTAGGTATAACCAGAAGCATACAAAAAAAAATTAAAAAAACCCTACAAAAAAACCAAAACAGAGCAATGGAAAAAATAAGTGGGCTTTTTGAGATTTTAATCATTATATTACTCTGCCCAAGAATTAGATGATTACATGCTTCAGTTTGTTTTGTCTTGAAGAATTTCAAGACCTGAATTGTAGAACTTAAGCACCCCTAAATCATTACATGAACAAAGGAATCCTTCTACAAAGGAATCCTTCAAAGAGGAGGAAACAAATTGAAATAATCTGACTCCTAGAAGAAATTATATCTTAGAAGAAATATGAAGAGACATAAAAATAGTTACCTGTTTGGCTCCTAACCTCTCTTTGAATACCCTGATGCTAATAAAATATTATTGTCTGCATTTAACATTCAGCCCTGGCTTATTAGGTGAAAAAGACATATCTGCTTATGACACTGCCTCTGAATGTTCTGATTTAAATGTCACCTGCTAAAAGATTCTCATCATGTTACCCATTCTCAGGGGGCCTCTTTTTTGTAGGGAATACAGGTCAAATCAACCATGCTACCCAAACTGATAAAAAGTTATATTAGAATCCAGATGATGTAATTCAGTATACAAGTCCAGTATAAAATTTTCTTTGTATTACAGTCTTGCACTGTTCTTAACTGCAAATCTAATTTCTACTACACACTGAACGTACACTGAGTGGAATCTACTAAATGCTTGTTTTGATATGGCATATATTGAAGCACATGAAATGCAATATTACAGACATCTCTGTCATCTCAAAGGAAGTAATCTGAGAAGAGTAAAAGAGCAGGAGAGAATCATTACAAAATTTTCTGCAAATCTTTTGAAGGTGTTAGTAGTGCCAAAGATCGGATTTTCCATTCTCATCTGTTTAATTTGTATGCTTAAAGAAAACTGTTTAGTGAGAGGCTGAAGTGCATTTGGTAGATCAATACTCCACTGATGTTGATATTTGTCAGCATTTTCTTTAGTTGATGATTTATAGGATGCCAGAAGCATTTATAGAATACTTAACTCTTTGTCATGTCTCAATTTGCTCTGCGCAGGAAATGCTTATTCTTTATTACAGGGCATTTCTTAAAAAATAAAGGACATGCCACAGTAGATACTTCATATGTGCACTTAAAACAGAGTTACAGTGCTGCTAGGAGTTAATAGGTTGATGCTACTTGGTCTAAAATCTTGCTAAACTAGATTAAAAACCTACTCTTCCTAAATGAAAAAAAAAATCACCTTTTAGCCTATACAACAGTACTTTTAAGAGTTGAAATAATTTCTGTCTTTGAATCCAGACTCTTCTTTTAATAACATAAAAATAATTGAAAATATGGATTCTTTGAAGCTGAATAGCTGATGCTGCTGAAATTAAATCTGAGTGCAAAGTTTTTCCCAAGATCTTTTAAGGAAGAAAAGACTTGAAACACAGAAGTTATAGCTTTCTGTCATAAAAATATGCATTGAAATAATTTAATAGAGAAATGTAATTTGCAACTTATAACTGATAATAAGGGGTAAAATACCTAACTAAAAATAATGCCTAGCTCTTACATAGCACTTTTAATCAGAAACCTAAGAAGAGCTACAGCCTTTTCCAGGTATTGTGAATCTAAGATGCATAAAGATGAAGCAAATTCTTCAGATTAGGGTCTTGGCCATGTCAGATTTAGCAGCAGCAGATGTGCTCCTGCTCTACAGCATGATGTCCAGCTGGAGGCAGTCCCTAGTGTTGTACCCCTGGGGTCAATGTCAAGGCCAATACTGTTTAACATCTTCATTAATGACCTTGATGATGGGACAGAGTGCATCCTAAGCAAGTTTGCAGATGACACAAGTTGGGAGAAATGGAAAATAAATCAAATGGATGGATGCGTTCCTGTTCCTACCCGGATTACTGTCCAGGTCTGGTTTCTGCAGTTTAAAGGACAACAGCTAAGGCTGAGAGAGATAGAACTCCTCAGCCTGGAGGAAAGAAGATTCAGGAGGGAACTTATTAAAGAATTTAAATACCTGATGATGTGAATGAAGGGAAAGGAGACAGATTCTTATAAGCATTGACCACTTAAAGGAAAGCAGGGAGCAGCCACAAATTAAAATATAAGAAATTCTACTTGAATATGTGAAAAAAATAATTAAAGGGTGATTAAACACTGATCAGATTTCAAAGAGAGGTTGTGGAGTCTTCATCCTTAGACATACTGAAAACACAACTGTGCACAGTCCTGATCAACCTGCCTTAGAAGACCCCGTTTGAGCAGTAAGGATGTCTTAGTTGATCTTCAAAGGTCCCTTTTAACCTCAATAAGTCTCCCAATTCCAGTTCTCTGACACCTGCCCTGAGTAGATGACCACAAGTAACAAGCTTATTTTCCTACTTTATTTCCACCTAGAAGTAGAAAATCCTTCATCAGTGAGGATACATTACTGTAAAAGTGAAGTAATGCAGTGATAAAGAATATAGCAACTTAAGGCAATAATATGCTCTAAATATAGCAGATTATTTTCAACCCAGAAGATATTTGTTTGCTGCTAAGGTAGCAAAGAGAGGCCAACTGTTACAGAGCTGCAGTGTACTAATTAAACAAATAGCCACAGAAATATTGATATTATCTAAAATCATTCGTTTTACAAGGGTTTTGACATCCTTCATGGTGAAACAAACAATGTTTAATATTTTATTCATGGATTAATATAATATATTTTAAAGTAAAATCAATGCTGTGCTTTTATTAAGAACAACTTTGTACTTCCCAGCAGAGAAACAAAAAGCACCATAAGTAAGGAATTGCAAAATAAGCAAAGAAATTCATAGCTAGTGCTAAACCATATCACTTAAGAGAGAGAAATAGTTCTTATTCATATTTATTTAAACATGCGGCAACCCACTTGTTTTTTTCTTTCTTTCTCTTTCTGGACCCTTCTTCCAGCAAAGGAATGATCCTAAAATCATCTGAGAGCTCAATTTACAGATGAAAACACTTGCATCTTTATGACACATTTGCTGAGATCCCTGAAGCAAACACAGCTCGGCAAAGAGGGTGGAGGGCATCAACACACATGGGGAGGTTTTTGAGGGAAGCAATCAGTATAAAATAGAACTGATGGTATTACTATTGACAACTAAATATGGGTTTTGTAGAAGCTCTGTGTCAAAGGGCAGGATGTAAGGTTCATTCAGAAGGATGATTATGAAGTACAGGTCTCATAGTGTAAGTCCAGCTGGCAACCAATCCCCACACAGCCAGTCACTCACTCCCTGCACAGTGGGATAGGGAGAGAATCGAAGGGGTAAAAGTGAAAAAAGTTGTGGGTTGAGACAAAGACAGTTTAATAGATGAAAATGTCACATTCTATTGGGATTTGGTGAGCATTTTTGTATGTGAATCACCCACTCTGTACACTTTTTTATTAGTATTGTTGCTGTTACGGTTGATTTTCCTAACTCGTTGCTGTTTCCAGTAAATTGCTCTTATCTCAACCCACAATTTTACCTTTTTGTGCCTCCAATTCTCAACTCCATCCGTGGAGCAGGAAAAGAGATTGAAAGTAGTGGGGTGGGAATGAGCAATTGGCATTTGGTCTGGGACAGTCTCACTGGTGGGAGGACACTAAATTAGGGAGTGCCATTCCTAAATCAGAACATTTGGGAAGACAAGCCATCATGCCAAACATACAGCTCTTCCTCCTTCCCACATTTCTGTATACTGAGCATGATGCCATGTGGTATGGAATGTCCCTTGGATTGGTTGAGGTCAGCTATCCCAGCCGTGCCCCATCTCAACTATGCACACTCAGCTCCCCCATTGATAGGATGGGGTGAGGAGCAGAAAGGACCCTTGCTCTGTGTAAGTGCTGTTCAGCAACAACAAATACATCCCTGTGTTACCAACACTCTTTCCAGCACAAATCCAAAACATACTCCCAAACTAGCTACTGTGAAGAAAATTAACTCTACTTCAACAAAAGCCAGCACGACAGGAAAGCTTTTGTGGTCATTCCAACTCTCTCTCCAGTACAAACCTTCAGCTTAACAAAGGTTTATTTGTTAATATCGAAAAAAAAAGGTGAAGAGGGATGATGAAAAATATTCTGAACAGCTTGACAAAAAGTGGGAAAGAATAGGAGAAACCAATGTCTTACCAAAATACCTCTCTTGTAATATGTATGAAATGCAAGGACTTGATTAGTGAAATTGAAAATTGCAGATGAGAACATCACACAGCTCTTCAGTTGCACTTAAATGAGGTGAGAATGTGAGTAGAAGGAGAGAATCTTTTTAGGATAGTAAAGCAGCATTAGAAAATTGTTGCTATAAAATGAGGAAAAAAGACAAATTAAAAATCAGTCTGCTATTGTCAACAATTAAATCTGGAAAGCTATTCAGGAAATGCCAACAGAGACCTCTCCTTTTTTGATTTAGGACAAATCTGTCTTTTCATTTTGAATAGAAGTTGTAGTTTATTAAACATATCTCATTTTTGACATAACAAATAAACATTTGACAAAGAGCATTAAGCCTTTTTAAAGATGATGACCTTGCTTTCCCTTTTTAACCATTCACCAGGACCTGGTGCCTGACAGGTCTTTGATTTCTGGTCCTGACAAAAAGCCTGATCCCTCCAAGAATTGTAGTTCCCTGGCACTGTTGCCCCCTCAATCCTAGTTACAGAAAACTCCCTTACCTACTTTCTAGGTAATGAAAAAGGAAGGCTTTGATTAACTGCAACCCCTCTTCCCTATCGCTTTGTGAAATTAGATTCAGAAAGAAATTTTACAAACAGGATCTCTGCCATTTTCAAGTTCCTAGAAGAAGGTGAGAAAGTTGTGGCTATTGCTGTTACTTAGGTCCTGGCACATATGTTAAAACCCTATAATTAAAAAAAAAAAAAAAAAATCTCAGACATAGAGGTCTGTGCAACTAACTGCATTGACAAAACGATGAATCCTGCCATTCCAGATGCTAAATATTTGAGTTTCGTCTATCCAGATTTGTCAACCAGCATCCAAATCTTTACTTTCTTTCTCCCTGCAGGAAGTTCTGTATAAGGGGATGATTTTTTCCACACTAATCCAGAAAGAATAGTTCATATTCCTCCATGCAACCCCCTAGATCAGCTCCAGGGTGTTCATTCTTCGACTGGTTCAGTAGTTTTAGTGTTTTGAAATAAGCTCTTAATCACTGCTTAGACCCTTCTTTCCTCTCTACTGTCCTGCAGATTCATTCCTCACAGAGCACACAAAAAATCAAAAGGAATCATGGAAAAATGTAGAACCCATATGAATGTTCTTTACCCGGTCAACACATGAGTATTTGCTCACTTGGACAGAAGTTTGTGTGTGTGTTTCCTTAGAGAGGAGAGTATAGAGTGACCCTTTCATGATAAAGTTCTTTTTCTTCATTCCATTTGCCCAGGTCATGCATTTATATTGTTTAATTATCATTAACTAGAGACTGCAATTCAATTAGTGCAAGAAAAACAACAAGTGCCTTTATAGGTATGGAACACTATAACTCAGGTGTGGTAGAGTATTTTATCAATCAAGAGTAATTTATCAACCAAGAGCACTTTATCAAGCAAGAGCTTGGTTGCAGAATATTTTTTTTTCTTCTCTTTGATTAAGGGAGCAAAAGTCTTAAAGTCAGGGTAACGATTTGAAGTTTTAGCTGAGACTAATGCACATTTTCATATTTATATATTGTGTAGGAAGAATAAAAAATATTTGCCCTGCGAAGTTTACAGCCTAAATAGATAGGAAAAAGAATTTAAATAAAATATAAATAGAAAGGGGAAGGAATTTCATAAAACCACATCCACTTCCAAAGCTCAACTTTCCTACAAGATTAAGAGACATCATTTGTGATGAGAAGAAAGAACAATGAGTCTTCATTCTGGCCTCACAGAGTGTAGTACCAAGCTCTTGGTTCTGTGAAAAGAAAACAAGCATAGACACTGAGAGTGAAGAAAGTGTGTCAAGAAAAAGATCAGGGAAAAATTGCCACCAAGGTTTTCCATGAAACTTCATTAGACAATTTCAGCACCTTTTCAGGATTTCAAAACTTAGTGTCCTGGTCCATTAGAACTCTGAAAAATTGTATTTTTGACAAACTCCTACAGCATGTTTTTAAATACTGACAAATACTTTCCATGAGTTAAATCTTGCAGATCTATTGCATCTATTCCAGGATGTTAAAGTTTTCTATTTTGAGATTTTTAAGGGAGAGTTAGGGTTCAAGAACATGTTCAAGAAAGACAAATCCAGTTTGAATGAGCAAATGCATGAAACCAATGTTCCCAAAGTCTTGGAACATAACTTGACAGAACCAAAATAGCAAGAAATGCAGTCTAGCACTACAGATCTGGAAAGAGATATTTCCAAAGAAGTATCAAGCTCAGCAATAGAAACACAGAGGACCTGGGAGTGAGAAAATGCTAAAATCAAAATAAGAGCTTTAGGTTTGAGTGTCATGAGATAGGACAGTTTCTTTGCTAATTTGTTTGTTGTTACACTCAAGGAAACAGCATTTTTTTAACCAAAAAAAAAAAAAAGAAAACCAGCCCAACAGCAAACAAAAAAATTTAGAAACTAAATCCTTCCAAATAAACCACTAAATAACAAAAAACAAACAAACAAAAAAAAAAAAACAAAAAAACAAAAAAAAACCCAACAAACAACAAAAATATATCAAAAGCCTCTGGCAAATCATCAGCTTCTTGTATTCCTACTCACAATTCATACTCACAACTCAAAATTTTTACTTAATATTACTTACTCTTTCTGCTGTGGCTGTGTAATCTTAGCCATGCATCAGATCTCTACATTATCCATATGAAGAGCAAGGCATTAAGCCTTGGAAGGTAATATGTAATATAAAAATGGTCACAGTTTATGATAAACTCTCACCTGGTGTTGTTCTAGAAACTCTACTGTGCCAGGTCAGGTTTATATGTGTATACTTATTTTGAATACTGACAACATAGCACAACAGCAAGATATGTCAATTCTTTATGTGTGTTCAGCAGCTGAAATAGATGTTTTTATGGTAGTGCACCACACAAGTGCTTTTCATTCCCAATGAATCCTAATTAATCTGAGCACTCGAGGACTGTGTTACACTTTCAGGTTAATAAATGCTCACTTATTGTAAAAGGTTGGTCGTCAGTGTAAGAATACAGTCTTCAGTTAGCTACTAAGTTTTCTTAATACATGTGAATACTTAGGGGGTAAATCAAAAACAACAACAACAACAACAAAAAAAAACAACAAAAAAAAAACCACACAAAAAAAAAAAAAAAAACAAACCCACCATGGTAAATGCATATATAAATAAATATATATATATATATATATATATATATATATATTCATACATATATGCATCTTTAAGCCAGGAAGAATAACAGAGGTAATACTCAGAGTGTTTCTGGAAAAGACGTCACCACAGAAGTGAAGGAAGCTTTCCGTCTTCCACCTTGCAATCCACAGTCAGAAAGCAGGGTTTGGCAGAGGGCAGCCTTGTCTAGAGTGGTGCATCATTCAGAAGAGCCATGCAGCTGATTGCTTCTCTGTTCTGCCCCACAGCTTTACATCAGACATGTTCAAGTCCGTGCCATTGTCCCTCTCTCACTCCCTGATGCAGCAAGCCAAACACAGACTGCCAGTGCAATTTGCAATCTACAAAATGTAAGTTTTGGTCAAGTGGTATTCCAGGGTCACGGTACAGTTCCCAGTACAGCTGGGAAATCAGTGGGATTTAGAGAGGTAGACTGGGAGACAAATGCAATTTTCAGTGGTAAACCCCAGCTCTTTGTCATGGCAACTGAGTGAGGCTTATTTTGTGACCTGTCAGAATTCTGTCTAGTGATCCTGGACCACTATGGTTTGATTGAAGAGAGAGCTGGCTTAGAGGGGAGTTGTTCACTGCTAAAGGCCTTTTCTCTGGTGCATGTGTTGTTCTGCCTGCCTGCTGTTTTGTATCATTAAATATTTCATATTTCACAGATATATTAATCTGTCCTATCAGAAGCCTTAAAATTACATTTGCCACAGAAGAGGATAGAGATCCAGCTTTTAGTATGGAGATGGCACACATTATCAAAATTATATTTATTAATAAATATCCTTGTTCCAGACCTTTTCTTTTTCATAATGGAAACACATACTGAGATTTTCTAGAACATTCATATTCAGCCCATTTTCTGTAACTTCTGTCAGCCTTAGAATTTAACAAGTTGCCCAGCATGGTAAGGGCATCACTTAGAGAAAGCTGATAACATTGATTATAAACTGGGATGGTTCTGAAAAATAAAAAAAAAAGTTGCATTTATGTGGTTTGCAAGCTCAGTTAAAACACTGTTTAAAATGTGTGATTAATTTAAAGGCATATGGCTGGATGAATCATGGTCCTCCTAAGTGTTTTGTTTTGTGAATTACAGACCAAAGTCATGTTTCTTTGGAGTACACCTAAGGACAGAATTTAGCTTTAATAACGCACTTTTGAGCAGTCAGGCATTTAACCTAAAGACTGTGTCGTCAGAAAAGTTGTTTGATAGTGGGAATTTTTATGAACAGATTATACAAGACTGGCAGCACTTCTCACACAGTCCCTGTAAATCAGGCACAACTGCTTTATTGAAGTGAATGAAGTTAGATAATCATAAAAATGGTATAAATAAAGGGAAAATTAGGGCCATCAAATTTGAATACTGACTGTCAACATCAGATTTTAAGAGATTATTAGCCTTCAATTTTTAGTGAGACTCTGCTCTTTCTCACAGTAAATGCCAGCCATTATAGGCATAGCCATAATTCTGGAAAGAGGCTATCATATCTACTAACACACAATTTAATGCAGCCCTATGAATACAGTGTTGTCCACCTCTGCTCGCCCATCTGAAACACAAATTTTGCTACTGCATTTCACTGCTCACCATGCTATCCATCCTTCTCTAACTATTCTGTTCGTTCTGCTATGAGCTGCTAAGTCACCTGCAAATAATAAGGCTCTGTGCCACAAGTCCAGTCAGTTTTTGTCTATTCCTTTGCAAAGCTAAGCCTCTCAGCCCCACCAGAAGTTCTTAATATTTATAGCCCTTGAATTAAGCATCCACAAGAGGCGATTTCTTTATTTTCAGGAAACCCAGTGAATATTTTTCTTCATATAAAATAAATTAATTCACAGCTGAAAAAAGTGTACCTTTACTAGTTTTTGCCATCCCTAATATATTTCTTTATTGAAGATGTTGTATTCTGAGTCACATCAAAACCACAGGACTGAAGTTGTTTTAAGTTGTATTTATCAGAATAAATTAGGCTTTTTTCCTTATCTAATGATTATTTTAGCTCAAGCTGTGACAATTCGGAAGGGAATGATTACACATTTATTAGCCAAAAAATAATAATAATTTATTTTAGAGGTCTTACAAAGCAATCTTCCATGTGATTTTTTTTCTCCTTGTGCATGACAGTAAGACATTCTGTTACTGTGAGTTTGCTGAGAATGTATATGGATTTAATATAAACATCCAGCCATTTGTGTAGCCTCCTAATTATTTTCTGATTTTCTAGGAAGAAAACCAAGAAATTATGGATTTGGATCAAATGCATGTGACTTCATTATTCATTATTTTAAGCTGGTAGTTTTGTGAGTCTGGGGAGTTTTCAGGGCTGAAAATAAAGAGAAGGAAGCAATCAAACATTCTGTTCAATGATGACTCATTTATTTAAAAGACCATGACAAAAAAAAATGTATGTTGACAGGAACTCTGCCATTTGCAAAGGTGACTTGAGGTACAAAATAAAAAGAGGTTTACAGTAATATTACAGCCTCTTTATAGTGCATTAGCATTGCAAATATGTCCAGACAGAATTATATCTTCTGTTTATGCCATATTCTGCATTCTGATTAATAGGCTTAATTACTTACACAGTCCTTTTCCTTCAGTAAAAGTTCAGATTAACAGAGAAGATGCACAATTTAGAGGTCAAGGAACAGAAAATTCTTGTTGTAGTAGTAGTAGTACTAGCAGCAGTGGTCAAATTAGTAGTAATAGCACTTTCATTCCAAAAATACCCCTGCAGCTGTTTGCTAAAACTTCAGGTACTTTATATCTCTTAGGTACTGAAAAAGTATGGAATACTTAGATGTAAGATTTCTGATATAAATTCTGCCTTACACTGGAAATTCTTGTAGCCAGTGGACATATTTTAACCTTAAGCAATCTAATCTTCTAACCTTATAAGCAATCTGCTTTCAATGTATGCTTTATCAGTAAGTCAAAGTTGGAATAGGAAATATCTTAGCAAACGCATCCCACTCAAGCTCACGAACAGAACTTGGCAAAGCCCAAAACAACCAAACCAAATGTTGCTGTTTAACCCTGTGTTACCAACACTTTGCCTCACCCAGCAGCTCGCTCACTCCCCTGTCAGGAAGATCAGAGACACAATTGGAAGGGTAAAAGCTAGAAAACTTGTGGTTTGAGATAAAAACACTTGAATAGGGAAAGCAAAAGCTGTGTACACAAACAAATCAAAACAAGGAACTACTTCACTGTTTTCCATGGGCAGGGAGTTGTTTGGCCATCTTCAGGAGAGCAGGGCCCCATCATAAAACATAAAAGTTAACTTGGGAAGGCAAACACTGTCACTTAAAATATTCCGCCCTTCCTCCTTCTTCCTCCCAATTTATATGCTGAGCATGATGGTCTGGAACCTCCCTTTGTCCTGTTAGGGTCATCCTTCCTGGATGTGTCTCTTCCCATGCACACCTGCCCAAACTCCTTGCCAGCATGACAATACAAATAGCAGAAAAAGCCTTTTGTAGATTCTCAGTTAGAATTGAAGATTTTAATATTTCTCAAATCATAAAAAGCAACAAGTCAAAACATTTTCAAGGTCTCTAGATTGCAAATTCAACTATGAAAACTATAAGCAATTCCTACCAGCAATGACCTACAGAGAGCTGTTCAACCATAAACATCAAAGATGATTTGTATCTATTTAGGTTTCAATACAGCATGCAGGCCTCAGGAAAAAATTCCTGGGATAGAGTACAGAGTATAATAGAGAAATGACTACAAAAATATTCCCCCTAAGATATGCAGCCTGTATGGTCAAGCCCTCACAAGACATTAGGGTTTTACAAAACCATAACAATCTAAAAATAGCATGAGAGTAGGAAATGTCTGTACCTACATAGTTGCCCATTCAATGTAAAATACAGAGATCAGTTTAGATTTTCCATCTAGTCTGTATTTTGCAATGGTTATGTGAAAGACACACAAGCAATGTAGACTACTGTTGCAATCAGGCAGAATACTAAAGGTTCAATATAATAGTTTTCTGCTCTCATAGACAGGTTTACAAACAATTCCAAAACCAGAGTTGGATTGCTTTACTTAACATGCATTTTGCTTTGCGAAGTCACTGTGAAAATGCTACCTTGAAGCTTTACCTCTTAATTGTTCCTGGATCTAATGCGCAGTTATCAAGTTAGATTTCGAGTTCATCCTGAGCAACTCAGCAATTCATGGCATACCCATTGTCTCCTTTTACATACACTCTCATTGGTACTCAGGAAACTATGCAGAATTAATGGAAAGAAATAACAAAAATTGTTTCCAATTATTATATACAAGAAAAACAGTCATTCTGTTCATAATGTATTTTATGTACAAGCCTAAAAAGATAACATATTATCAGAGAAAATAAACCTGCATAGGAAAGAAAACAAATTAATTACTTTTAAAAATCATATTTCCAGTTAAATTTTTATTCTCTGCTACATTTCATAAGTAGATGATTGTACTGTGTGCATGTGATTCTGCAGTCTCAGACACCCTCCATACTACCAATCCTATAATAACAGATGTAAGAAAATCTATACAAAATAAAAGAAAAATCTATGAACATCACACAGTGATGTGAGTGCATAGAAAATAAAGGATGCAGACAATAAAGTCTAGTCCAAGGCAAGTTTTCAACCAAAAGCATCACCTCCCTAACCAATCTTCTGTTGGTGTTAACCTAAAGAAGCTGTACTGATGTCAGAAAAGCTTAGATTTCCCACATGCTTTGGACAGCCCAAATTCTCTTTCATGATCCCTGATACAGTTAATGTGTAATAATACTTATCTGAAAGAAAATTAGTTAGAACTATGATGTTTTTTAAAACACCTCAGAATCAAAATTTTGTATCAGAATTTTAAATGCAGACTATGTTATAGAAAAAACCAATTAAACAAAGAAACAAACAAAAACAAAACCACCCAAAAATTTCAATCAACCAAGTAACCAAGATCTCCAAACCCCAACAAATTTGAGTATTACATTCAAGTCAGAGACATAAAGTTTTGTGTGGAGACAATAAAATGAAGGATAGTAATTTAATTTTATATATTTTGGCTATGGTGGAAATGAGCAATCAAAAATATTTATAGAACTTTAAAGCCCCCACATGTGTAGTTTTGAGGGAAAGGCAATAATATACAAATTATTCAGTTAAAAAAAATGATCAGTTCAATAAGAAATTAACATTTCAACCTCTTCTGAAAATAAAAAACAGTGGGAGCCTCTCATAAATGAACTGTGAACAAATTTTTCATGGGAAAACAAAGATATTTTTCATTATGTATTCAGAAAAAAAATATAACATCAATATTATTCACTAAAATTGATGAAAACAGGGAAATTGGATGTCATGGTTATGTGGTACACAGCAACAAGTTTAACATAGAACTACTTGTGACCAAAAAAGAGACCATTTCAAGAAGATGTCATCCACAGGTTTTGCTCACGATCTCATTTTGATGACAAGAAACTACAAGAAAGAATATTTCCCCATTAGAAATTCACATTGTTTTGACTGAACAATGAGATGCTGTTCAGACATGTTGTAGATACCCTGGAAATCTTCAAGACCAGGTTGGATGGGCTTTGAGCAACACACTGTAGTGAAATGTGTCCCTACCCAAGAAGGGGAGGTTGGAACTTAAAAGCCTTTAAGTTTCAGCCTTTAAGCCTGGAACTTAAAAGCCTTAAAAGCCTTAAGCCTCCCTTACAACTCAGGCCATTCTGTGATTCTGTGAGTCTATGAAACTTCAGTATCTCTGAACAATGAGGACCAAACCATAACAGGCATTTCCTCCGTTGCCTCTTTTTAGAAGGTGGTTTTTAAGTGACTTCGAGGTTTCTATTTGTTTTGTTTTCTGTTCAAAATAGATGTTTACTAAACAAAAGCTCCAAGTTGAGAACTCCTAAACGATACAGAAGTTATTTCCTCTAATTTAATTTTCATCTGTCATCAATAATTTTACCTTATTAATCATATACTTACAAATCTTACACTTTGAGGTACATCAGATTTTTAATTTGCAGTGATAGGGTTTTAACAAATTCTTATATATCCCATTTTCCATGAAGAAGCTGCAGTCTGCTTTTGTAGTAGAATCCCTTACTAATTGTCAGCCTGATTCTGCAGTTAGATTGTTGTATCCACAAAGACTGTTTGTTGATTTCAAAAGGCTTTATTTGTTAAGTTGCACTGCTGTATCCTGGTTCCATATATTTTTAACTCAAGGGGGAAAGAGGAGAGAATTGTAATAATTACCTGGTGAGTTTTTCTATTTCCAGATTTGTATTTATGAGTCTTTCAAATGTCACATGATCTGCATTAAATGATTCTTTTATTGATAGCTGAATGTAATCCCAAAATGGGTAAACAATATCATTCTTCATCAGAATTCTCATTCAGAATGGGTGCTGAGGTATTATTAACAAATATAACAACAACAGCCAAAGGCAAATTTATGGCTGGCCTTCATTTTCCTTTCACATGGAAGGAAAGGCATTGTTAGGACATAAAGAAATTGAGAGCAAAAGTTAATAGACAGAAGATTAAGTAAATTAAGTATTCCAGCATACAGGTAACCAGACTAGCTACGGAATACACATGTTGAGAAGTGGTACATTATTAACCAAGAATAGTTTAACTCAATACTTTGACATTCAAAAATCACATAAAAAATTTGTGAAACATAATTTCAAGAATGAAGATGTTAACTTTTAAAAATTTCAGGTGTTTAAATGATGTAGAAGTCATACTAGTTTCTTAACACAAAGGTCATAGAGGTCAGTAAGTCACAGTGCAGCAGGATGGATAGGTAACTTGTTTGATGGGCAAAGTGTATTTAGCACAATATGATTTCTATGGGACTGCAGAAGCAAAGGTAGTGTAATACAAAAGACTGTTTCTTGATGAAGGGAAAATCTATAGAGTGAGAATCTCTGTTACCCTACAAAAGAAAGTTCGCTGGCTAATATGGTGATATCGTTCTTCTGAAGGCACGTAGGCATTTCTTCAGACACCTTTAAATGCCATGAGTGTCTCCACCAGCATTTACAAGGTGACATGTTTGATGTCTTAGTGTCCCACTATGCAACAGAGCACAACAGAAGCAGATTGTGAGAACACACTTTTTAAAATTTAAACCTGAAATGTGAGGCAGCCACAAGAATGTGGTCAAACATGGGAACAGGCTACCCAGAGAAATGGGCCCCAAACGTTCAAGAGGCTTTGGGGACAGTGCCCTTAATAGCATACTTTAATTTTTGATCCACCCTGAACTGGTCAGGCAGTTGGCGTTAGACGATTTTTGTAAGATCCTTTAAACTGAAGTTCTCTCCTCTCCTCTCCTCTCCTCTCCTCTCCTCTCCTCTCCTCTCCTCTCCTCTCCTCTCCTCTCCTCTCCTCTCCTCTCCTCTCCTCTCCTCTCCTCTCCTCTCCTCTCCTCTCCTCTCCTCTCCTCTCCTCTCCTCTCCTCTCCTCTCCTCTCCTCTCCTCTCCTCTCCTCTCCTCTCCTCTCCTTTCTTCTCCTCTCCTCAGACAGCTCAGGAGTCACGTGAGAATGTATCACAATTTTCTTCAGTATGAGGGAGACACTTTCATACACCTATCATCACAAGATTTCTTGAAAGTGAGTTGTTCTTCAGCTCCCCTGCTTATGCTGTTCTTCCTGGTCAAAATATCTAAATACTAACTAAGGAAAAGAGGAAGAACAGCAAATAACTTGATACATTGGTAGGTAGGGAGCTTACCAGGAAAACTGTAAATTTACAATTCAGTCCCTACTTTAAAGAATACTAAAGTACATTATGAGACTGGATAAAATCCTGATATTTTTCAAAAATTGTTATTCTAATTCCTAACAAAACGTCAGTTTTCAGCAAGCCAGTCAATTTTCTGCTGTGTATTCATAACCCTGTTTTGCCTTAAAATGTTTAAGCGGGTATAAAACATGATGCAGGGACCAGAATTGCTTAAGAAATTCATCTGAATATAGGTGTAGATATCTTTATGGATGTCCTGGACTTACTGCAAGAGGAAACTTTCTGAAGTGCCTTCATCAAAATAAACGCTTTCACAAAAACAAAGGTTATTTACAATTCATACACTTGAATTTCTAATAGCAATGATCCCTACAAATGTGATACTTAAATTTTCATGAAATTGCTTGATAACTTCTTTTGTTTGTGATCTGCGTTTAAGATAATATCTACCTTACCTGATTTGCCTTAATATTTTGATGGAAAGATTTAAGAGACCTAACTTAGGAAACCTCAGACCTTATTGTTTCTTATTATTTGTTTGTTACTACCCTTTTCCTAAAGGCTATCACCCTTAGCTAGAATAATCTTTTGGCAGCTCTGAGTTCACTTTAGCACAAAGCCAGATGTGGAGAGCCTGGTTCAAACATGGCTTAAAGAAAGAGGCCATGAAAATATACAGCTGATGGGAAAGTAAAAGGCAGCTGTAAAGCAGCAGTTCCCAGGCTTGATTTTGTAAATAACTAGGTTCTCAGGCACCTTTTTTATAAACAGCAGGATTCTCAGACAGTCTTCTCATAACAGTCCTTGGCTGCTCTGGGAACAGATATGAACGTTTTGAGAACAGATATGAAGGTTTTGAGAACTTTTCATATCACAGTGAGAACACTAATTTTGGTTTCAATAAACAACCATGGGTATTGTAAACAAAAGGAGGGGTTAGAGTTTTCTCTGTAACCTATCGTGAGCTCGGATTTTGCAATATGCATGAAGTTAATTAACACTATTATAAAGGGTGACTGATTTGATCAATAAATCGGAGTCGATGCTGATCAACAAAGATGTGTCGTCTCCCTTCGCTTTCAACAGCCAGAGAGCTGATTATAATTTACAAATGTTTATGAGCAAAAGATGGGAGGGATTCAAACTACTACCTAATCATTTGTTGATTCTGCTGGGGTACTTGTTTATATCTTATTTGGGATGCAATGTACTCCAGCATCTACCTTTTTGGCTTCTGGTGAAAAGAACAGATTTAAAATCTTAATTTGACCCTCATGAAAGTTTGAAGTCAGCCTTTCTCTACTATACTAGTTATTAGGATAGTAAATTTCTTAAAGCGATTCAAAATTAAGTAAGCATTCTCAAACAGGTTCAATGTATTTCACTAATATTCAAGAATATAACAGCAAACTGTTGTATAATAATACTTCCCACCATATTAGCAATCATATTCTATGTGATGACACATGTTCCTGCAGAAACCTGAGGCTTACAGGGGGAAGGAGGGTTCACTGTGTATGCATTGAAATTTCACATTGCCATAAACCATTCCAGATTGGGGAAAAAAATCCCCACCTACTCTCGTTAACAGAGGCTCAAAAAGAGATTAGCCCCACCTCTGGCATGCTTTATTGAGCCACGATTTTTCAATTCCATCTGTTCTTAAGAAATGTCTGTTCATCTAGCAACCAATCCTAATAGATATTTTTAAACTGTGAGAGGAGTTAGCTGGAGTTCTTAACAAATTGTTCCTGTCATCTACCATCAAGTTTCCCATTATCATTGACAGCAGGAACAACCCATAGCCAATACCCATTTTCACTTCCAGCTGAGAGAGAAAGTTCCCCTGAAAAACTTCATTTCAGCTAAGATACACATTTTGTTCAGCTGAACTACACCAGCTGAGAATACACCCATCCCTCATTAAAAATGTAGAGAGAAACTGTATTTTTTTGATTCTAGTATGGTAACTGAAGCATTTTTTACCAGAAAAAAATCAGTTTAGGATTCTCTGTCTACATTAAAAATTGGTAGACCATAATTTACTATAGGTTGAAAGAAACACGTTCCAGCAGTTTATCAAAACACCCACTTTTACCAATGCTTTGTAAAAGGGCTTTGATAGTCAAGAAAATATTTGCTCCAAACTTTCATAGAGACCTTCAAAAAACCTAGTCCATACTTGGCAGCAGGCTGGGTAGCCTGACCCTCTGCTAGTGAACCATAGAGCCCTGCACAATGGAGCAGACAGACTGCCTGGTGGTGCTTGAGAAACTTACTCAGGAAATGTCTGGACATCCAAGTTGACATCAGCCCATGATATGCTGGGTAGCATTCCTGCAGGACAGATCACGTCTTCTAGGGCCCAGCAACATCCTCAGGTGCTATTTATTCATACTGACCTAGATGGTGAGCTCAAAAATATTGCTGATCCCTTTGAAAAAGGTTTTCCTGAATTGGCATGAAAATACTCTCTAATAGTGCCACCAAGTATAGTGATCACTTGAAAACCTTACTTTTACTTCCAGATCTCTTATGTTGTCTGGTTTGGTTTAGGTGGGTTTTGTTTGTGGTTATTTTTTTTTGTTTGGTTTTTGTTAATGAGCCCAAATTCTGAAAGAGTCCAACTTTTTCTGAAGATGTTTAAATACAAGGGGACATTTTTCAGTGTGGGTGAACAGAGCGCAAAACAGAAACTAATCTATAGCATAACATCAGTGTAGATATTTTTTGCCTGTGTGTATGTCTTGCATACCGTCTTAGAGCCTAAGCTTTCTAAAAAATTTAATTGCTTCATTTTCTTCTATAATGTTAAGGACTAAACAATATAAATATTACTTTTTGGCTCATTCAAAACAGGCTTATATTATTTTTCTATCTATCATTTTTTATTTTTTTCCCTGTAATTTATGTCTTCCCTTAATAAAACACTTTAAGAATAAATGAAAATTTGTCCTGAAGACATCTGGAATTTTTTTTAAAAGGGATGTCTACAAAAAAATGGATGTCTACTAATTAATATTCAGATTTTGCTTATGGAGCATTATATTCTCAAAGATAAATATTAGTTACAATTCTAAACTGAATCAGCGATTTGTAACAGTTCTTAATTTTTTTCTCTGTATAGAGTCAGGAAAAGGAAAGAGGAAAATTGTCTTTAATTTTGCTTTGAAAATGGCCAAAGTTCTTTTAAAATAAATTTAACGTGAAACAGTGTTACCCAGACATTCAGGGTTAAAGAACCAGGGAATCTTCTATTTAAATAATCAAAGATCACATTTCATGACACTATCTATGTAACTCGAATGTTTGACGACTTCTCACACAAGAGGAACTGCTCACATTTATAGGTTTGTGTAATGGCAGAAATAGGAACAGTTTATACAGCTTGAAGATTGTGAAGGGACAAATCTGAAGGGACAGAGAAGAAAAGGACCTGTCAATGGTGAATAAACCCACAGGAAGTGCCATGGCAAGATAAATTTACAGGCTATAGTTATATCCACAGCAAAGGCAGTCTTCCAAATTGCTCCAATAGCCAGTAATCAATCAGACATCATGTAAGTCACTGGTGAATGTATTTTTTTCTGTCTGTCATACAGTATTTCCAAGTTAGATGAGTTAGTTTTGGTCAGCTACCTGCTGCAAGTCAGCTGAGATCTGTCTGACAGATTAAAGCTCCCCGTCTGGAAGTCTGGGTTCAACCACTATCCTGCTTTGATCCATAGCCTCCATGCTCTCACCCTTGACTGGCTCTTTTTTATTCCCTGTCCAGTCAAAGGGTGATATGTTTATTGGTGGGCCTAATACTTATGATATAAAAGGGGGGTGTGATCACACTTACTCATGCCTCTTTGGCTTGAGGAAAACACTTGTAGGACAGACCATGGGAGATAAAGAGATACTACACATCAGAAAATCCAGCAGCCAGGAAAAGCTGTAAGTTCATTGCTGTTGGAACCTCATTTCTATAGCTACAGACCATTTATTCTTGTCTTGGTCTCTTGAAACTGTGGATTCAATGAAAGTCTTGCTGTGACTAAGATAATCCATCTTTGATCCTATGAGTAGCAGGTAATGAAAAAGTAAGATAGCAATCTGTACAAGAGTTGAGGAATATTACTCATGATTAATTATAGTTTCTTTGTCAGATTTCCACCTCTGCAATAAGTTGCCTGTAGATATGTAGGGGGGCATTAAGGTCAAAATCAGATGATATCTGAGTTCTGATTGAACAAAACTAATGCTTTTCATCTTCCTAGTATTGCAGAGAGCAAAATCTGGGAAGGCACAGAAAAAAAGAAACAGCTCAGAATGCAGCAATCAGGCTCACTTCTAAATGCATAATGTGGATGATATTGAGGTGAATACCCAAAAGGAAACTTGAATAAGCTAGTTCTGGCATTTAGATATTTACCGATTCCAAACTGCCTTTGTGAAAACTGCAATTTTGAAAACATAGAAGCTTAATTCAGTATTCCTTGGAATGCAAAAGTAGAGAAGTGTGATATCATTTGAGTGATTTATTCTGCTCGTTTCTTCGTTTCTTCAAGAATGCTGTATTTTATTCTCTTGAGAAGCCTTGTATCTTTCAGAAAACCAGACTGTGAAGTTAACCAGGTAGTGTCAATGAACCATCATCTTGCAACTGGAAATTAATTTGATGAGATGATTTCTAGTGACACAGCTTTTAAGATACAGGTAATTCAAATGGATAATCTATACGCTTGTCAATAGTTTTGGAAATCTTATTTGTCATCACCCCAAAGTTGAGAAGCAGGCCAGCTGAAGTTTTCTCATTAGTGAATGTCATTTTGGAGCAAATCATGTCAGCTTGCTATGACTGAAGCAGTGGGATGATGAAAGGATTAAAACACCTCCAGATCTAGATCCAGTTTTTAATAATTTCAACAGTCAGCAGCATTCAGTTGTAGTAGTTTGTTTAAAAGCATTTAGGTATTTGCAATTAATGGATCACAGTTTCTTGGAGCTACCAAAACCTACAACAGAGAAGATTACATTCTATGAGATTCAGATCTTGCTTTATATTTGGTATTTTTTAATCAGTGAAAAGAAGCAATTGGAAATCATTTCTAATGGTCTTGACCTTATCTTGATCTATGCTGAGTTAAAGTGAAATGAAGATCTCTGTTCCTAAATGTTGTTTAGAAGAAGGTGCTTCCAAATGCAGAGTCAATTGCTGTGTCACCCTCTCATGGCAGCTAAATGATACTGTAAGAATCAAATACAGATGATGCTCTTTGTCCTTGAGATGTGACAGCTCCTTCAACTTAGGGTCACTTTATGGCTGCTCTAATGTGTACCTGAAGATATATTTGATTTAAATTACTTTAGAATAATGGGTCAGAAAGAGCACTTAAATGCCTTCCTTGCTCAGCTGTTTCAGCTAGTTAATTGCAGCCAAGATTCCTGCAAGGAGGACTGATGGCCAGGACTCCTGCAAGGAGGACTGATGCCTCACTTAAAAAGCAGGAAGATGTTTCTACAAGGGGTCCGGTGTGAATTACAGGTTGCAACAATAATCAGATCCAGTAAAAACTTTCTCCATGTTCAAAGATATTTGGATCAAAGTGCTACTTTTCCCAGTGTTTCTGTCCAATCAATCATTGCTCTTTTGATGAAAAAAAAACTATATACTATCACAAAATTCTATGATATTTCTTTTCTCTGACATTTAGACCTCTTTTCCTAGAACTTGCACTGCATAGTGATCTTTCTTTGAAGACAAGAATGCTTTGCTTTGAACATATCCCAGTAGGTTTTCTATTTGGTTTATGTTTGTTCTGTCTGTTTTGGTTTTTTTTTGGAGTTTTTTTCCAGTGTAAAATCTGCAGGAATGCAAATGGGATGGGAAATACTGAGCAATGTACTGACTCTTCTCATCTTCCTTCCTGTCAAATGTCAGTCATGGTGTTTGAGTACAACATGTGTGTGTGCACACCATTTCCACTGGGTTCCATGTGTACTTTTTTATACCCTCAGTTATTGTGCTCTTCTAATGATCGTGGTTTATCCAGAGCTTAAGTAAATTTAGGACTAAGTAAGCAGTCAAGTTTCAATTTTGCAGTCAGAGACCTGAGTATAAAGTTATGATTAGCTTATTCACACTTATTTTTAATATATACTCATATTCACATTTTTAAATGGAAAAGAACAGATGAATAGTCATCTTCAGCTCCAGACTACTTAGTCTCTGGAGCTTCTTATATAATTTATACTCAAGGGTACTTTGTACTCCTTGAAGAACCAAGAAGCTTCCAAGCGCAGTTAAACAGACCCAGTGAAACACTGACTTTCTGCTTCACCTCTTTGCACATCAAAAACTTAATTGTCTTTTACCCCATCTCTAATTTCTGCTTTTTTGTTGCCATGTATTCCTAGTTCTTCATTCTCCTAATGTTTCCACATTAATGTTCTCTACTTCTTTACCCAATCCTCCTGAAAATAAGCAGCATCTTGTTCCCTGTCTTTTTTTCTTTCAGAGTTATTCTAATGATGGTGAATCTGGACATTATTCAGACACTGAAAATTACATGATATTATATTGATGAATAGTTTTCAATATGGGAAAAAGAAAGATAAATCCTGGAAGACTTTCACCTTTGACAAATGCTATTTCAGGTAAGGAAGATGTTACATGAACGAACCATAGCATACTCCCAAGATAACTTACTTAAGTCACAACTGTCACAACTGGGCAAAAATGGAATCCCTGTCTTTTGGGATATTTTATTGTTTAATGTTTGTTTCCCAACTAACATATACCTCCTTGTTGGCAGCCAAAACAAGACCATCCATTTAATATATTTGTAGAGTTGATGGGTCAACAGGAGAACATGAGAACAGGAGATTACTTGATGCTCCCAAGGAAGACAAGTGTTTGGAGAACCACAATGCATTGATCCTAAATGTTCCAAAGCCTTTTCTGGGGATACAACACCTGGGGTAGTGACCAAGCACCACTTCATTTTGCGCAGAATGTAAATCTCTTTTTGTCCAGGTGGCAAGAGAGAAAAGCACAAAACTTGATGCTCCTGCAGCAATTAGTAGCGGTCTCTAAGATGCAAAGGTGGTC